>NC_061094.1:29150534-29207530 GCF_015104395.2 Macrobrachium nipponense | reverse complement strand
TCTGGTACCATGAGACGTGACCATATGTTACGATCTGGTGAGCCAGCTTTTATTTTACGACGGGTAAGTATTCCATCTCCGTAGCTGCTCCGCTTCTATTTTAGTGCTTAAGTTTTCATCATTCACTTTAACTTAAGGCATCTAAGTTTAAGTTAATACTTTAGTTTTAGTTTTAAGTGATTCTTAAATCTAATCTACGCCCTCTCTTCCAGGCGCCGGCAGTGAGGGATACCGCACTGGCAACCCCTGCGGGCCTGGGTCGGCGGTTTTGGGAAGAACGCCGCCAAGGGTATGCCCTACATCCTAGAGAAAAACGGTTTGGCGGTTATTAATCTTCCCCGGAGGCAAGGCGACAGGATACGTCGACCCAGTAGAGGCGCCCCGACTATCGCCTTCATCCAACAACAGCTGGCTGCCTCATTAACTGACCAAGACCAGGATATCTCCACGGACGTCGCGACTTTAGATATTAATGTGGAACCTATGGTAGGTGTAGACGACCTGTTGGTCGAGGTAGGTAAGGTGGACACCCAGGGTCACCCTTCCCCGGGCGTAACTGTTTCTTCTACTCCTGCAACCTCTCCATCCTTCCAAGGCTTTACGGGTGATGAATTGTATACTCCTCCTGACGCTTCGGTTAGACCTAAGGTCAAGGGTCAAGCAGTGAAATCCTTGACTAAAGACGTCGTCGTCGTCTAAGAAGACGACTTCAGCTTCATCCTCCTCGCGTAAGTCTCCGGCTGGGAATCCCGGAGCAGACAGGTCTAAAGCTTCTAGCTCCGGCTCTAAGTCCTCGAGGAGTAAATCCTCCAGAGAGAGATCTCGCACTCCGGCAGAGTCACCAGTTCCGCTACCCTTGGTTCCGATTCAAGAGCCACCCTCCACCTCCGCAGCGCAGCTCCGGCTTTGGACTCCAATGCTGGTCTGTTTGCAACAGGTGGGCGACCTGGTTGGGTCCCTAAAGTAGTAGCATGAACAAATGATCTCTCGGTTGTCGGATAGGATTACTTCCCAAGACTCCATTATAGCCGGGCTGAGAGAAGCTCCTCTAGCCTCTCCTCCACTTTCCAATACAAGTGGAACTCAGCTTTCCTCCGTATGACTCGCTACCTCCGTTCTCGATGAACAACCCATGGAGAGTAGCGTCATACGCCCCCTTCCAGGACGGTCTCATTTCTATACCGGAATTTGGAACTCGAAGGATAGGAGGTTCTTCGAGTTCTACCCGGAAGACCTCCAGCCTCCGTTCATAGGCTACGCAAGGCTCACAGCTTCAGCCATGGTTCGGGATGATAGGGTACCAAAGGAGACAGTCCTCTATTCACGAGACCAGGCTCAGAGAGAATGGCTCAGGTGTTTAGAGGACATGGATTGTTCTAATACCAGATACAACCTTTTAAGAGTCCCTTTACCATTTTCACAATGGATGAGAGTACCCCGCTCCCGTTCCTCCGACCAAGATCGCGAGGTCTACCATCCCACGCGGCCCAGAAGGGGGAACCCATACCTCAATTGAAGGAAGCAGAGCCCACATCTCCGTTACTCCCCTCAGCCGGAGAATTGTGGGAAGACTTGCCGAACACCTTCTCAGCTGGCAAACTCAAACCGGACTGTGCTATGGAGCAGTTTGGTGAAAAGCTACCCAGGCTCCCAGATAGCCTTATTCAGGCTGAATTTGACGCGAAAAAAAAAAAAAATCGCGACTAGCCAGATCAAATTAACTCTATGGCTATGACCGAGGTAGCAACCATAGCCTATGGATCAGAACCGCTTTTTAAGCTCATGACCAAATCCCTGACTCAAACGGTACAGTCAGATATGTTTGAGTTTGCCACTGCTAGAACGAATTGTAGGAAGCATGTCCTACAAGAGGCAACCATTCGCATGAGCCGAATAGGTTACTCTCGTCTAACATCTGGGGAGCAGATCTCTTCCCAGAAGCTATGGTAAAGGAAGTCCAGTCAGAGCTACGAGGCTGAACCAGAGCCTTAAGGACCGTTGGGGCCTTACGGCTAAGAGGAGGCAAGACCTAACAGCTAAAGGTAAGGGGCAGAGGAAACAACAACCCAGGCGTTTCCAACCTTACCAGAAAAAGCAGCCACGCTTTCCTCAGCAAGTTCCAGCGGTGCCCTTAGTGCAGACAGCCCAACCTTCCACTTCTAAGCTCAATCACAGCCAATTTTTATGTGATATCCCCTCAGCCTCAGCCTCCACCTCTTACGCCATCTCTCCAGCTTACCAATCAAGCCTTCGAGAGTCAAGCTTCACAGAAGTATGACCCGTCTCGGGTAAGGGAGGCAGAGGTAAGCGTTCCTTTCGTGGGAGAGGATCGGGTGAAGGCCCCTTTAATAGGGGGAAAGCACTTCAGAGGAGGCCGAGGCGGTTACCAGAACCAATGAAGAACTTCAGGTAGGAGGGAGGCTGTTTCACTTTCGCCACCGGTGGAACTTCAGCGAATGGGCTCAGAGCATAGTGTCAAAGGTCTGGGTTGGAGCTGGTTTGACGAACCCACCTCCATCCAGACCTTTCCGTCAACTTCCTTCCAAGATTGACAGAGTACGCGGAGGACCTCCTTCAGAAAAAGGAGCTATAGCGAGAGTCAAGTAGATTAAAATTTCAAGGTCGCTTGTTCAGCGTGCCAAGAAAGGCTCACAAAAAATAAGGGTGGTAATCTTAGACTTGTCCCGCTTAAACTTAGCCATCCGCTGCGACAAGTTCAAGATGCTCACGATCTCGCAGGTGCGGACCTTACTTCCCTCGTGGGGCCGTCACCACCTCTATCGATCTTACAGACGCCTACTATCATATCCCTATTGCAAGACACTTCCGTCCGTATCTGGGTTTCAAGATAGGAGACCAGACATTCTCCTTCAAGGTAGTTCCCTTCGGACTCAACGTGGCACCCAGGGTGTTCACGAAGCTAGCGGAAGTGGTAGTGCAACAACTCAGGACACAAGGGATTATGGTAGTAGCGTATCTCGACGATTGGTTGATCTGGGCTCCAACAGTCGAGGTGCACAGAGCTACACTGAAAGTGATTCAGTTCCTGGAATATCTAGGCTTCAAGATAAACAGGACCAAGTCAAGACTCACTCCAGAGTCAAACTTTCAGTGGCTAGGCATTCAATGGAATCTATCCTCCCATACTCTGTCGATTCCATCAAACCAAAAAGGAAAGAAATAGCGAATGTCAGTCAAGCAATTTCTAAGTCACAAACTGGCGTCAAGGAGGGCTCAGGAAGGATCCTGGTTCTCTCCAGTTTTGCATCAGTGACGAACGTCTTAATGAAAGCCAAACTGAAAGACCTAACCAGAATCTGGCGCTCACGAAAAAAGCAAAGTAAAAAATGTCAGGTCCGAGGGACAAACTATCCTCAGTCCCTCTGATTCTAAAGAATCGACTTCGGTCCGTGGGCGAAAGTCAAGAATTTGTCAGTGTCAGTACCCCTTCAGTTCCCTCCACCAGGGATCACCATCCACACAGACGCGTCAATTAAGCGTTGGGGTTGGGAGGGTATTCCCAGGTCAAAAAGGTTCAAGGGACTTGGTCACCTCAGTTTCCGTCAGTTCAATATAAAACGTACTGGAGCAATGGCAGTGTTCTTGACTCTAAAAAGGTTGCGCACCAAAGTACTCCCACATAAAGCTAGTCCTGGACAGCGCAGTGGTAGTACATTGTATAAACAGAGGAGGCTCCAAGTCACGTCATCTAAATCATGTCATGGTAGCCATCTTCTCCCTGGCAGACAAGTTCAGTTGGCATCTTTCCTCCACTCACATAGCTGGAGTGAGAAACGTCATAGCAGACGCGCTATCCCGATCAGTGCCCCTAGAGTCGGAATGGTCACTGGACAACAGTTCGTTCCAATGGATCCTTCAAAGAGTTCCAGAGGGCTACAGGTGGATCTCTTCGCATCTCAAGCGAACCACAAACTACCGTGTTATGAGCCCCCAACCTGGACCCTCTGGCCTATGCCACGGACGCCCTGGCTCTAGACTGGAACAACTGGAAGAAGATTTATGTCTTCCCTCCAGTGAATCTTTCTCATGAAAGTATTAAACAAACTCAGGACATTCAAGGGTCAAGTGGGCTCTAGTAGCCCCAAGACTGGCCGAAGAGCAATTGGTATCCCCTAATTCTTGGAACTGGGCCTTTTCGTCCTCTTCGGATCCCCAATCCCAGGCTCTCCCAGTCAGTACAAACGAAGACTGTGTTCGCTTCCTCAGGGATTCTCAAACCCTAACTTTATGGATTTCATGAAGTTTTGCGGCAAAAAGAGATGGCGAATATTGACCCTCATATTCTCTTCTTGGAATCCGAAAAAGGGATTCAACGTTTGAGACAGTATGATGCTGCTGTCAAAAAGTTAGCAATCTTCCTGAGAGAATCAGATATTAGAATCATGACAGTTAATTCAGCTATATCCTTTTTCAGATCCTTATTTGGAAAAAAAAGGTTTAGCAGCTAGCACGATTACGACAAACAAGTCAGCCTTGAAAAAGATATTTCAATTTGGGTTCAACATAGACTTGACGGATTCCTACTTCTCGTCTATTCCTAAGGCATGTGCTAGACTTAGACCTTCTGTAAGGCCTACGTCAGTTTCATGGTTCTTAAACGATGTTCTAAAACTGGCTTCAGAAACCGATAATGACACATGCTCGTTTATAATGCTCTTAAGAAAAACCCTATTTTTATTAAGCTTAGCTTCAGGAGCAAGAATTTCAGAACTGTCGGCTTTATCCAGAGATCCTGATCATATTCAATTCCTTCCACAGGGGAAGTCCTACTTTCTCCGGAACGTAGCTTTTTAGCAAAGAAATGAAGATCCTTTGATGAGGTGGAACCTTGGAAGGTACTACCCACCCCTTCCACAAGATGTATCTCTTTGCCCAGTTTCAACCTTACGACCTTTCTGTCCAGGACCTCCTCATCCTCATCGGTCCCCCTCTTTAAGAGGGAAAAAGTGGAACTTTTATCCATTAAAGGCATCAGGCAACAAATCCTGTACTTTATTAGCAAGCCAATCTGGACTCTTTCCCGAAAGCCACATGATGTCAGGGCAGTAGCCACCTCAATTATTATTTCCAACATATGAACTTCGATGAGTTTTGAAAAAGTATACCGGATGGAAATCGCCGACAGTGTTCAAACGTCACTACCTTAGTCCTTGGAAGCTCTGAAATTTTCAGCAGTAGCAGCGGGTAACATAGTTTCCCCTGACTCTAGCTAATCTGTAGTAGAAGATTTCAGTCCTCCTTTCTACCTGCCTCACCCACCGTTCGTCTATTCCTGCCTTGTTCATTTACATTCACCTTGTGTCTTAGCTGCTTTTATGATGGTGTAGTGGGTGCCCCTTATTTTTTTTGCTAGGGACACTCACAGATTGATTATAAACATTGATCTCATGGATGTTACCCCCTTATTTTTTATGCTAGGGGATACATCTTATTATAATGGTTTAGCGGGTTTTGTATATTAAGTCATATACATTCCTTTATATATTATCATTGTTTGATTAATTTGTTTTATCTGATTATATTAATTGCTATTATATTTTTGATACATGCCTTTACACAGATACATTTTGATACTGTAAGACATTTTACCTGTATATATGTAAATTACCTTATGTTAAGAAACATGATTAGAATTAAGTGTAATTTAAGCATATTTCTAATTTTGTATCACTGTATATGTATCTTTTTAGCAATTATATTCCCTTTATATTTATTTTATCTTTTATTTGAGACCTATTCTGATTTATTTTATTACTTTTGTTTACAATCTTGTGCTATTTCTCTGGTACGATTTCGCGCAGCGACACGAGCTGAGCCCAGAAAAGGGATTTTGACGTAAGGAAAAAATCTATTTCTGGGCGATTGGCTCGTGTTCGCCAGCGAAATCCCACCCTACCCATCCCTTTCGCCCAAGATTGTCTGCTAACTTCAGGATGGCCCCTACCAGAGGCGCAGCAGTCGGCAGCATGGATGGAGTAGTAGTAGTACGAGCTGCTCACTCTGTGGGTCGGCTCCCCTCATGGAGGGCGGGTTTTTGTAGTGGGAGATTTTCTATTGGCATTTGGCTCGTGGTAGTGGTCTCACATCGCCTAGTGTTCATACCGACACCCTCTTGGGGGAGGGTGAGCGAGTCAGTTATACTGACCTTTTTTTTTCTTTATTTTATTTATTCTCTGGTATGTGTTAGTACATTTACCCTAGAATATAGATTAAAGGATATTTCGCTGGCGACACGAGCCAATCGCCCAGAAATAGATTTTTCCTTACGTCAAAATCCCTTTATTGACTGTCTCTTACCCTCCACCAAGGTGCCAATCAGCTAAGTATATATCTTGTCAGGGAAGTTCATGTACAAAAATGATATTGTTAAACTACAATAAAGTTTTGTACATACTTACCTGGCAGATATATACGATTAATGGCCCCCCCCAGTTCTCCCCTCAGATACAGGTGGAAGAGAAAAAATCTGACAAGCTTACGGGAGTGGTTCGTACATCCGCCACCCAGCGCGGGTAAGGTAGACCACCTGACCTACCTGTCGCGTGTGCCGCGAGATTTGAAATTCTGTCGGGAACGTCGGAGACTATACTAAGTATATATCTGCCAGGTAAGTATGTACAAAACTTTATTGTAGTTTAACAATATCATCTTTCTTTGGTGTTTAGACATACAGGACTAAACATCACGGATGACAAAGATTTACACGATTTGATTAAATCATTTGAGACTTCGAAGTCCAAGACAGCCAGACCCACCCACCGCTGGAACCTGGATGTGGTACTAAGGTTTCTCATGTCAGAGAAATTTGAACCTCCCAATAACTCATCGTTCAGAGACTTGACTAGAAAATCGATTTTCCTCGTTGCATTAGCATCAGCTAAAATGGATTAGTGAACTCCAGGCTTTAGAAGGCACAGTGGGCTTCAGGAAGGATTCTGCAGTGTGTTCATTTAACCCCCACCCCTATTTTTTAGCAAAAAATCAGAATCCTTCTAAGCCTTGGCCAAGGATTGTTGAAGTTAAGGATTGACTTCCTTGGTAGGGAGAGAATAGAGAGAACCTTATGTCCGGTAAGGATCCTCAAGTTCTATCTAGAGAGGAAAAACAAATGGGAGGAAACTCAGAGATCTTTGGTGCTCGGTAAGAGATCCGAGAAGAACGATGTCAAAGAATGCACAGGCATTCTTTATCAGAGATTTTATTAAAGAAGCACATATTGCTTGTGAAGAGGAATATCTCGGGCAGCTGAGAGTTAAAGCGCATGAGGTCAGAGCCGTATCAACCTCATTAGCTTTCCACAAGAATATGTCGATAAACGACTTTTAATTGGATCCACATCTTGGGAAGTGCAATTCTTTGTTTGGTTTGCACGTCTCAACTATTTGAGAGATGTACGTGTAACTTATGATAAGTGCTTCTCTCTCGGACCTTACGTGTCTGCGGATTCGGTGCTGGGACAGGGGGCTGAAACCAATCTAGCTTAGTTTAGATAGATTAGGAATTTTAATCTTGTGGTGTTGTTTTTATGGTCGATTGAAAGTGGTCAGGAAAAAGAAAAGTACCACTTTCAATTCATAGTGTATAACAAAGTAGTGTGGTCAGGTGGGTCGAGATTGGTTGTTTTCATGCTCCTTGTAATGTGTTGGACCTAGGCTCTGTCTTGTAAGAGGGTAGTCCCCGTTGTTTTGATACGACAAAGGTGAAGGCTCTACCATGTAAGTGGGATAGGCCCCATTGGTACGATCCAAATAAGGCTCTGTCGAGTAAGCGGGCTAGCCCCCATTGACATGATCCAGAAGAGTTCTCAGTGACAGGTCTCATCCTCACTGAACTCTTGAGGCAAGCAGACTCATAGACAGTACTCATGAAGTCTTCTGCCCAATAAGGTAGGAAATCAAGGTGTTTAAGTTTATTTATAGTACCTACAACAAAAGTTGTTTTCCCCTGTTTTTTTGAATTGCTATTCATATTGAGTACTATCTCTTACCCTCCTCCAAGGGTGCCAATCAGCTAGGGAGTTATATATCTGCCGGGTAAGTTGCATGTGTAAAAAATGAAATTGTTAAGATACAATAAAGTTTTACACATACTTACCTGGCAGATATATACGTTTAATGGCCCACCCATCCTCCCCTCAGGAGATAGGGGGTAAGAAAAATTCTGTCAGAAAACGGGAATGATTCCTATTACCGCCACCCTAGCGGCGGTAGGTGGGTGATCACCTGACCTCCCTGTAGCGTGTGCCCGCGAGTTTTGAATTCTGTCGGACGTCAGAGACATAAGCTAAGTATATATCTGCCAGGTAAAGTATGTGTAAAACTTTATTGTATCTTAACAATTTCATTTTTTTCATGATAAAATAAGTTTTTATTATACTTACCCAGTAATTATATAATCAGTGCCCACCCTCCGTCCCCTAGCATGGATTAATGTTGATGAGCATAAACAAACTGAGCTCTTTGCCATGTTCCTCTCTCTTGCCCCAAAAGTGGGCAGGGCATTGTTACCTAACCAAAACAAATAGAAAATTAGGGCGAACCACAAATTTTGGGATTTTTACTGCCAGCGAGTGAAACTCTTAGCTATATAGTTACAGGTAAGGATAATTAAAACTTTATTTTATCATGAAAATGTCATTTTAAGATTTCCAATTTTATTCATTACACGTTACAGTATATAGTGACTTCTTGTGACTGCACTAAACACTCTGCAGACAGCTACTCAATACCTAACCTATGGAAGTTGTTGGGTATGCATTGCAGTTCTTTTATTATCAGGTCTCATTACTAGGCGACTTCAGTAACACTGGCTTATCTTCAGCCATGTACATTGTGTAATAAGGTACATATACAATATAGAAAGTCCTTGAAATTTTTTACGAAATATTTTCCATTCTCATCTTGTGTTATTTTAGCAGAAAAATGGGTGCTGTTCATGGAAAAGGACGCTTTAAGTGTGATGGGTGCAAACAAGGATTTTCATGGAGATTAGATCTTCACGAACACACAAAAATATGCAAATCTCAAAGTGATAAGTAAGTTTTTATTGTTGAATATTTGTTTTATAGTTGAAAATGTGCTTATTTTGGCTGGTATAGGTAGGTATATTGTCCAATTTGTAATGAAAGTGATTTAGGTAAAATATTTTAAATTTTAACAATATCCTTTCTCATTCTTGTATTTCATATTCTTATAAGGTAGTCCCCGGGTTATGTAAGGTTCGGGTTATGTCGTTCCAGACTTACAGTGCTTGCCTCATGGTGCTGTTAACCACAATTTTGTTTATAACTTACCAAGTGATTACATAGCTAAAGTTTAAAGGACTGGCAGCTAAAAATTCTGAAATTCCTGATAGCGATTCTTTTGTTTTAAAAGTGTATGTAAATGGCCCTGTCCACCTTCCGGAAAGAGAGGAACAACTGAGCAGAGAGAATCAATTTGTTTATACTGGCTCTTGGCGAACGGTCATTAGCAGCAGTGACGCTTTGGAGTCTCTTCATTGATTTTGTGGGGTTTTATCGCAAAATTGGTGAAATATTTGTTTTAGGTAGCCTTTTGGTGATTAGATATACATACAGGGTTTTCTCTAAAAATAGCGGCTTCTAGATAAAGACTTGCTTTTCAACTTGTTAGTTTAAAGATGTCTGACACAAGTTCGACGAGTATTCATTATTGCAGAACAGGCTGCAATACTTGACTTACTTCAGCGAAGTATGATTTACACACTTAAATATACAGTTGCGAACAGGTCTACCTGTTACACCTTCTTTAGACACTTCAAAAAAATTATATGGTAACAGTGTTTACTAATGGGATTGGGGGTTTGGGGGAGGACTCTCTCTGTTAGCAAGAGTTCCACCAATAAGCTCTAGAGTTCTTGTAGTGGGAGGAGTCATTAGGTATGGTTGGAGTAAGAAATCTGAACAGGTTACATCACTGTGTGTTGGGATCACAAGCTCAAAAAACAAGTGGGCAAAATCCCCCCCCCCCCCCATCCATAACTTAACCAATCCGGCTGCAAAACTCACCTTCAGCCACACTTTCCTCTTTACGCTACAGAAAAACGTAGGACAATTGACTTACCTACATACAGAACACACAACAAAAACACAACCATTTGTACTCACCCCAACTCCAGATACTCGGGGCTATGCTGTGCTGTCCGCTGGATGAGGTCGCTGAGACACCAACAACTGCTGCAAACCAACACACAACCAACAAAGAAATATAACCTCACAACTTGACAACAACATGACAACAACCAAGAACCACAACCACACAACACAACAACAACATGACAAGCAACCAAGGACCACAACTCAACAACACTGCAACAACACAACAACCAAGGACCACAACCACAACAACTCAACAACACAACAAAACAAACAAGGACTACAACCACAACTCAAGAACACAACACACAAACATACAAGGCTTACAGCCACAACTCAACAACAAACAGGCCTACAACCACAACTCAACAACAACAACAAACAAGGACTACAACCACAACACAACAACAAACAAGGACTACAACCACAACTTAACAACACAACAAACAAACAAACAAGGACTACAACCACAACAACCAAGCAAGGACTACAGCCACAACAACACCAAGAAACCACAACAGCTCAACAACAACACCAAGCTAATAACCTTCAAGCCCACACCCAACCACTCACAACAATACCAAGAAACCACAAGCTCAACAACAATGACAACAACAACCGTCCACTGCAACAACTCTCAACTCAACAGAAACTCACAAGGTCAACAACAATCTCCAAATACAGAAGCACAACCACCTTCAAACACACAGCACAAATAACTGAAATAACTCCCTGAAAACACAACACAACTGACCAATAATAGTAATGCCAAGACCGCTGCCCAAAACGTCTGTCCTTCAACGTTTTCTCATTACAGACTGCTTCCTCAAAACTCTGATCTAAACAACTAACTCCAACCACACCAGCAGACAACCCAGAACTCACCAACAGCCAATTCAATCGCTAACCATCCATCCACCAATTACGTTATCTCTCTCTCTCTCTCTCTCTCTCTCTCTCTCTCTCTCTCTCTCTCTCTCTCTCTCTCTCTCTCTCTCTCTCTCTCTCTCTCTCTCTTACAGAAAACCAAAAACATGCATGCTACCACAACGATTTCACAGCAACACAAGCCACGAAACTCTCTCTCTCTCTCTCTCTCTCTCTCTCTCTCTCCTCTCCGTCTCTCATCGCTCTCTCTCTCATCTCTCTCTCTCTCCCCTCTCTCTCGGTCTCTCTCTCTCTCTCTCTCCCTCTCTCCTTAAACAAAGACATTGTCAAATGAAACTTCCATAACTGTAAGATTACTGTCTCACTTTTAATAGAAGTTTGTTTATTAAGATTCCATTTGACTTTCAGCCAAGGTGTTATGTTACCACCTTATCTATTATTATATATCAGTCATATTCAATACACAAATACTTAAAATTTATCAAAATTTTCAAGTTATTTTGGTATTGACAAAATCAAGAAACATCATAACAGGATATTTTAACCTTATCATGTAAGCCAAGTTTACTGCATTGGTTGCAGTGCATTTCCTACAAATGCTATAATAGAAAGCTATAAAGAGACAAAGAATCCCTCTTTATTCTTCTCAAAGCTTCAGCCTTGAAGGAGAACAGTTAATTGGGAGGAAGTAATAGTTCTTTGTTGATGATTACCACTCATATTTATGTAGTGGTTATCTGCTCAGCTCACTTGACTCTGCTCGACCAGCCAGCTCTGCCGAGCAGAGTGCTCAGCTCTACTGAATGAACTCTGCTCTTGATCAGTGTGGTTTTCACAGGGGTTATCGTCTTCGTTTTCATCATCTGATGCCTCTTCACCTCCCTCTTCAAAGGCTTCAACAACCTAAGAAGAGGAAGGTAGTTTCTCTGCCCCCTAAGAAGTCTCACCTTGAGACTTTTAAGGGTCTGCATCCTTTCCCTGGGTAGGGAGCAGTTAGCTGCCTCTTCGCCTAACCTGCTCCTTCCGGAGAGGGAACCGGGACATTATACCCAAAATATACTGTCTCAGGAGCTCCAGGAGTTTGAAGCCAGGTTCATTCTCCTGTCTGGTTCCAAAGGGGCTGCTCATGGAACCAGGGCTGTGTTAAGTATTTGTGTAGGAGTCTCTCCGAGTGTACAACCTCCAAGGGGGGTCGTACACCCACAGTCAGTGATAGGGGTCCTTCTTTCTCTCAGTCATGACAGTGGGGCAGGGCAAGAGAAGGGACCGAGCGCTGTGAAAGCCAGGAATGGCTATTCTTTAGGTGCTAAGATCGATGTTGCTGTCCCTCGGGACAAGGCATCTGAAGGAGATAGGAGGAGGTTCTGTGTGTAGTCCGCTTCATGGGGTTTGATCACAGAGAAGATAGATGCGTAGCAAGCCGTGGCAAGTTCTTGCCAACTTTTACTCTGCAAGTTCAGAGAAGAGTGGGCAATCCTCTTCTCTTTTTTCCCCTCGATTTCCTGGATACACTGTGATGAACAAGGGAATAAGAGGAATTCTATGGAGTCTACTCCCCAGAGTTTTGAATCCAAAAGACTCTGTTTTTGGTTAAATCTTAGGGCTTACTGAACATACATCAGTTTGTTTAGGATTAGCCCTGAGAAGTTTGAACACCTCTCCAGTGCTACTGTTTTGGGAACAACCAGTTCGGCTTGAACTAGTTATCTTCGGTATCCTGTTATCACCGTAGAAGTCTCCCTTCGGGACAATTTTACCTTTACTCTCTTCATTAGAGAATGGAGGAGGTCTGCTTTCAGTCCTTTTTCTTGTCTCTCGAATGAAGAAGAATTTGGCTGGAGCATGATTTACTGGAGCCTATGAATATACGTACTAGTATACTCTCCTCGCGACATGTGTGTCATATCAGTTGCATCATATGAGTAATAGGCGCATATCTGTAATTTAATTCTTCTAGTATGTGACTGAGACGAGTAGTACCTTCTCTTAATTAATCTGAAACTCCGACAGCCTATCGGCCTCCCAAGAGTTTCCAGTTTTGATTTTGAGATAACTAGTGGTGTTATTTGCCAATGCCAACAATACCACAACATTTGCATTATCACTGAAGGAGAGGGTTTCATTCCCTCCTATTTCTCTTAAAATGCAGATACTCAGGTGTATCTTTTTTGCACTCAATGGTTTTAAGCTGAACGTATTCCGTTATGGAATGCACTACCGGGCAACTTAGTATAAGGAGTCGAGCGAGGGGCAGAGTACGTACTGCTTTCTCTCAGCTCGGAATTCTCGCATAAGGCCCATGTCTCATGCTCCACATTTGTCGTTGCGAGAATATTAAGACAGAGATTTATCTCATTAGACTCATTATTGTCTTTCTGTTTACACCACGGTATAATAACAAAAGTCTGTAGTCTTCTGTTCCATCGCACCTGCCCCATCAGCCGCTGCGATGACGCAGAATGATTTTCTTCAGCAAATTTTGAGTTTTGTCTTCTAATATACATTTTCTAAATTGTAAGGTGTTCAATTATTCTTTGTTCACCCCGAATTGAAAAATGAATAACAAGAACCTTTGCCTGTTTCCCTGCCACTAGCTCGGGCTTCCAGAGTAGATACCTTTATTATCCACTGCTGACTTCCAATGCAGAAGTGTCTAACGACATGTCATCTTCTGAGTCCTACGAGATCATGAGGAACTCCTCTGCAGTTGGATATGTTCACTGTACGCACTCTCAGAGAGTGAGCAGTGCCAGTGGCTTGGTACTTTTCATCACTCCAAAGAATATGTCGGATCGGAAGATAGATGTGGTCTCATTACAACCACATTTATATCTTCTTCCTTCTTGTCTGCCCACAGATCCTTGGAACCTCTTTTCCTTGGACTGGTGGTGGATGCTCACAAGTTGTGTTTCCTTACCCAGCTCCTTCAAGAGGACAAGTTGCATCTTGCCAATGATGTGCAGTTCTAGAGGTAAGAAGGATGTGAGAGTGACTGGGTTCTCCACCTTCTCCTCCTTGTCCTTCTACTCCTCTTCCTTCAAGTTGAGGATAGGACTCGAACTTACACTTGCTGGTTGGGCGTTTCATGCGGTAAGCTTGCACATCGTTTCCTTTCTATTTTTCTTATCAGAATCATAGAAGCAATCCCACTCCTTCCTCTAGCAAGGTAAGGAAGGAGATTGGCAATAAAGCAAACCCTACCCAGAACTTTGCATTAATGTCTCTGACTCTAAATATTCTTCTCAGCCCTTTTTCGGATGAGGTACAATTCCTCACTCATTTCAAAAAGGCCCAAAAGTCTTACCACTGATCATGCAGCTCCTATACTCCAATCAAGTTGCCAGAGGCAGGGCACTCCTAGCTCTTACGACCAGGAGGAATAGCCCAAGTGTGCTGAACTCCAGTCAGTTGTGGAGTCTTGCTCACATTTCTCCCACCAATCTGTGTCTTCCTAATGTAAAGGACCGAGGGTTTGTATATCATGTAGGAACAAATCGCAATTTTTAAAGTAAATTGTATTTTTCCTAACTATACAAACCTGAAGTCCTATACATTAATGCCCACCTCATGCCACCTCTCAATCTGAAACTTGGGCCGAAAGGCAAAGTGGAGTGTTTACATCCAGGTAAGCAGGCCTACCTGCCTACCAGATGATGGTTACTGCCTAACCACCTTGTTCAAGAATTTAACAGCCGTATTCCAGCCTATGCTGAAAGTAATTCCTAATGTAAAAGACCTCAGGTTTGTATAGTTAAGAAAAATACAATTTACTTTATTGTTATTATTATTTCTGGGCTCGACCTGTATCGCCCAGTGAAATGTTCCTATAGCACTCATTTCTAGGTATAAATAAATGCTAAATATACCAGAGAAAAAGCCATATGGAATGCCAGAGTTACTACCTCTAGCTCGCTCACCCTCAAAGGGCGTCGGTATAGCATCAGGGGCGAGTGGAAGCCACTATTCCCAGATACTTCACCAAATAGATCTCTCCTCTCTCAAAATCCCCCTCTGCAGAGGTGCCGTTACAACAGCTACCTTCCGCTTGCTACTACTACTACCTCTGCCAAGAACGCCATTCCTTTAATAGCACTCGGAACGTTAACACATTTGTTTTTGTTGCAAGTATTTTGTGATTTTTGGAAGTCATCATGTCTTCAGACCTTCAAGAAGCACCTTCATCAAAGTTGAGTATATTATTTGTTGACTTTGAACGCGGTTAGGCAACTATACATCAAGTATGGTGTTGTTTAATAAAGGGATTTTGACAAAGGAAAAATCTATTTCTGGGGGAAGACCTGTATCGCCCGGTGAAATGCTCCTGTAGCATGCATTTCTAGGTATAAATAGATGCTAAATATACCAGAGAAAAAAGCTAAATGGAATGCTGAAGTTACTACCCTCAGCTCGAACACCCATAGGGCGTCGGTATAAGCACAGGGGCGAGTGGAGGCCACTACCACAGGTTTTCTGCCAATTAGAAGATTCCCTTTAAAACCCCTCTCTAGGAAGGTGCCGTTACAAGGACTACAACATCTACCTCCGCTCGCTACTACTACAACTCACGTCCAATGGCTTCATTCCTGGATTACGCACCCAAGCTTGGGCTGGCTACCGGGTGGGAACCAGGAAAAGAGAGGGACGGGTTCACCGGGCGACACAGGTCTTCCCCCAGAAATAGATTTTTCCTTTGTCAAAATCCCTTTTCTGGGCTTGACCTGTGTTGGCCGGTGAAATAGTATCAGAGAATGGCCATACAAGCTTGGAGGATATAAAAGGGATTTTGACGAGGAAAAATCTATTTCTGGGTGATTGGCTCGTGTCGCCCTATGAAAGGATCCTTAATATCATTCTTTCTAGGTAAATTAATCTAAAATTACCAGAAAAAGAAAACAAAATTAAGAAAATGTCAGTAAAACTGACTCGCTCACTCTAAAAAGAAGTGTCGGTATGGTAATAGGGGCGAGTGGGAACACTACCACGAGACATTCACCAATTAGAACTTCCAATCAGAATCCCCACAAGAGAGAGCTGATACCAACGGGCGATGCAGCCGCTACTACTACTACTAGAGGACGCCACGGACAGCAGCGCCCCTAGCGGACATCCTTAATCTAAAAACATCTTGTCCTGCATGGGGGGAAAACAATACAGGTGGGTTTCATAGGGCGACACGAGCCAATCACCCAGAAATAGATTTTTCCTTCGTCAAAATCCCTTTTCTGGCTCAGCTCGTGTCGGCCTATGAAAGAGTACAGAGAAACAGACAAGAGGGGAAAAAAGGACAAATAAAACAAAAGCAGTTGCAAAACGATTGGGATATATATATAAATCAATTACAGCATACAAACTAAGTACTTAAACTAACTTATTCTAAACAGTAACATAAAAGAACGTTAGTAATGTAAAGTACTTAAAAATACAGTAAACACAGTAAAATATAATGATGCAGTGTAATATAAACAAAAAGGATTTACTTAGAAAATTATTTACAAAATATACAACACATTGTGTCCTACCCTAGCATAAAAATAAGGGTAGGTACACTGAAGTACACCATCAGTACAAGTGTGGATGTCCCTAGCAAAAAAATAAGGGACAATCCACTATTATGATTCAGCGGCTAAGGCTAGGATATTCCGAGTAGCATGGCGATAGGGTGAGGCATGTTGGATGAGGTAGGTAGAAAGGAGACCTGGATCTGTACTACGACTACTATACAGTATCAGGAGAAACAATGTTTCCCGCTGCTACTGCTGAAAATTTTAAAGATTCCAAGGACTTTAGATAATGACGTTTAAAGACTGTCGGGGATTTCCATCCAGTATACTTTTTAAGATCCTCAAAGTTCATATGTTGAAAGTAATTAATTGAGGTGGCTACTCCCCTGATATCATGTGCTTTTGGGAATGAATCAGGATTGGCTTGTTTAATGAAGTAAAGGATTTGTTGTCTAATACCTTTTACTGACAAAGTACCACCTTTTTCTCTCATGAAGAGAGAACCTGAGGATCTTGAGGATGTACGAGATAGAAAGGCTCTTAAAGTTGATACTGGGCAGAGAGAAGGATCTTGGGGAAGTGGATGACTTTCCAAGGGGCGCCCACCTTGCAAGAGGATCCTCATTTTTAGCTAAAAAGCTACGATCCGGAGCAAGTAGAACTTCTCCTGAGGGGAGGAAGGTTAAATTCCACATGACCCGCATCCCTGGATAGAGCCGACAGTTCTGAAATTCTAGCTCCTGAAGCTAGGCTTAATAATAATGTCTTTCTAAGAAGCATTAATGAATGTACAAGACGAGGGTTGTCAGTATCTGAAGCTAGTTTGAGGACATCATTTAAGAACCATGAAACTGCAGTAGGCCTTTGATGGTCTAAGTCTAGCACAGGCTTTAGGAATAGACGTGAAATAAGATTCAGTCAGATCTATCTGAAAACCTAACTGAAAGATCTTCTTCAAAGCCGATTTATGAGTGTAATAGTGCTAGCTGCTAAACCTTTTTCAAACAAGGATCTGAAAAAGGATATAGCTGGATTAACTGTCATGGTTGTAGTGTTTGATTCTTTCAGGAAAGATGCTAATTTTTTAACAGCTGAGTCATATTGTCTAATGGTTGACTCTCTCTTATCTGATTCTAGGAAGAGAATATTCTGTGGATCAATATTAGCATCTTTATTAGCCGCAAACTTCATGAAGTCCATAAGTTAGGGTCTGAAGAATTCCTGAGAAGCGAACACAGTCCTCATTTGTACTGATTGTGACAGCTTGGGATTGGGAATCCGTTGAGGTCGGAGACCCAATCCAGAAGAAGAGGATACCAGTTGCTCTTGGGCCAGTCCGGTGCAATCAGAGCTACTATTCCTTTGAAAGTCCTCAGCTTGCTAAGACTTTCAAGAGAAGATTCACTGGAGGAAAAACATAAATTTTTCTCCACTGATCCCAATCTAACGACAGGGCGTCCGTGGCATAAGCCAGAGGGTCCAGGTTGGGGGCCACATAGCAAGGGAGCTTGTGGTTCGCTTGTGAGGCGAAGAGATCTACTTGGAGACCTGGACTCTCGGCATATCCACTGGAATGACCCGTCGTCTAGGGACCATTCTGATTCCAGAGGAACTGACCGGGACAGAGCGTCTGCTATCACATTTCTTACCCCTGCCAGGTGAGTGGCAGGACATATGGCCATTTGTGTTTGTTTGCTAGGGTTCAAAGATGGGGGGGGGGGGGGGGGGGGGGCTATCATGACATGGTTCACATGCTTGGGATTTGGACCCCTCCTCTGTTGATGCAATGAACTACCACTGCACTGTCCAAAACTAGCTTAGATTGAGACTTTTTGTCGGGGGGGGGGGAAGCAGTCTCTTCAAGGTAAGAAATACTGCCATTGCTTCCAGAACGTTTATGTGGTAGCTGGCGAAATTGAACTGACCAAGTCCCCTGAACCTGTTTGAACTGAGAGTATCCCCCCCACCCGGACAGGGAGGCATCCGTGTGAATGGTTAACACTGGAAGGGGATATTGAAGGGGTACCTGCTTGGCTAAGTTCTTTACTTTTGACCATGGACGGAGTTGATTGCGAAGGATCTGTGGAATTACTGACAACTTGTCTCGAGATTTTGGTGTTTGCTCTCGATCGCCAAACTCGATTTATATCTTTTAGCCTTGCTTTCAAGAGGATATCTGTTACCGAAGCAAACTGAAGGGACCCTAGGATTCTCTCCTGGTTTCTCCTTGATGTTTTGTTTTGCATTTGAGAAATTGCCTGACAGATTTTGCTATTTCCTTCCGTTTGGCCACTGGAATTGACAGATTGTGGGAAGACAAATCCCATTGGATTCCCAGCCACTGAAAACGAGACTCCGGGGTAAGTCTGGATTTCGTTTTGTTTATCTGGAACCCCAGATGTTCCAGAAAGTGAACTACCTTTTTGGTGGCTTTGAGACATTCCTCGACGGTTGGTGGTCCCAGATCAACCAATCGTCGAGGTATGCTGCTACCATGATTCCCTGAGTTCTCAATTGCTGTACAACCACTTCTGCTATTTTCGTGAATACCCTGGGGGCTACATTCAGACCGAAGGGCATCACTTTGAATGAGAATGTCTGATTTCCTAGCCTGAATCCTAGGAATGGGCGGAAGTCCCTGGCTATAGGGAATATATAGTATGCGTCTGTAAGATCGATGGAGCATGTGACGGCTCCACGCGGAAGTAAGGTCCTTACTTGCGAGAGGGTAGCATCTTGAACTTGTCGCAACGAATGAAAGAGTTTAGCTCTGACAAGTCTAAGATTACCCTTCTTTTTGTTTGAGCCTTTCTTTGGCACGGCTGAATAAGCCGACCTTGAATTTTAGATGCTTGACCTCTCGCAATAGCTCCTTTCTGAGGAGTTCCTCCGCGTAATCTGTCATTCCTCTGATGGTATTGGCGAATGATTTGATTGGAGGCGGATCTTTGATCCAACTCCAACCCAACCCTTTGGACACTATGCTCTGTGCCCAATTGCTGAACCCCCACCTGTGGCGGAAGAGGAACAGCCTCCCTCCTACCTGGGGAGCCTCATTGTTGATGGGCGGGTTGACCACCACGCCCTCCTCTGAACTGCCTGCTCCTTGTCGCCCTTCCTGCGCCACGCTGGCGAAAGTAACCTCTCGCCCTACCTCTCGGTTGTTTGTTCAAGGAAGTGTAGCCCTGACCTTCATACGTAGGGTTGAAGGCCGGCGAGAGTGCATAGGAGGTCGACGGTTGTGATTGAGGAGACAGCAGGAGGATGGGCTGGTTCTGTTTCGAACTAGCAGGTTGTCCCTGTTGGGTAACCGGGACGGCCTGAACAAATTGCTGCTGTTGCTGGTGTTTCTGGTACGGCTGGAACCTTTTACCAGATTTCTTTGGTTTCTTACCAGCAGTGGGGACGGATTCTTGCTTCCTCTTGGATGAAATACCCCACCTAGCTCTAAGGCTCTGGTTGAGCCTAGCAGCCTCGTGTGCACTTCATTTACAGCGGACTCTGGAAGAGATCCGCTCCCCACATGCTAGAAGCCAGGAGTCTATTAGGCTCGTGCCTAATAGTGCACTCCTGCAGAACGTGCTTTCGGCAATTCCTCCTAGCTTGGAAGAAGTCGAAAGCATCTGTCTGAACCGTCTGAAACTGGGATTTGGCCAAGATCTTAAACAGCGGTTCCGTAGCATATGAGAGAGCAGCCATTTCCGTATTATCAGAGAATTGAGGGACCTGCCAAACCTAGTTCGCGTGCGTCGAACTCTGCCTGAATCAAGGAATCAGGCAGCCTGGAAGCTTCTCGCCGAACTGGTCCATGGCGCAGTCCGGTTTGAGCTTGCCAAGCGTGAACGTGGCTGGCAAAGTTCTCCCACAATTCTCCAAAAGCTGGAAGAGCGGAGAAGTAGACTCCGCCTCCCTTAGCTGTGGCATGGGCTCATCCTTGAGGACTGCCTGAAGAGTCTTCTCTACTATTTTCGTGGCGAACGGAAGAGAAGTCCTCCTCTTCCGTCGCAAAATAGTGTAAGGCTCTTATAGGCCTGGAGCTTAGTGTTTGTGCACTCCCAGTCCTCAAGGCAGTGAACCCATTCCCGTTGGGCATGATCCCTACTGTAGAGAACAGACTCCCTAGAGATCTTGTCTTCCCTAGTAAGAGCCTGCTACAGTCAGCCTAGCATAGCCGATGAAAGGCTGCGTCAGACCCGGAGGATAAACTCGAAGTCCTCAATCCTTCGAGTTTCCACACTCCGGGATAGAGATCATCCCATCCTTAAATGGAGCGTAGGCGGCTACTCTCCATGGATTCTCCATAGAGAAAGCTGGCAGAGAGTCGTATGGCGGGAGCTGGAGAATACCAGCACTTGGCACTGGGGAGACTGGAAGAGGGACCTGAGAGAGCCCAGCTACTCGGTCCTCATTCTCTCTAACCCTGTTAGAGAGATCCTGGATGGACTGGCCTGATTGAGACAGAGTGCTCGACAGTTGTGCGAAAACATCTGCTCAAATCTCGTCCCCAGGTCGGAGACGTTGCGAGCCAACCCACTCGCCCACCTGTTTGCATCACCACTGCTGAGAAAGCAGTGGGATTCAAAGGTGCTGGGTCCCGCTCCTCCACCGGCGTTGCCGGAGTGGATGCGGTGGAGGCAGGAGAAGGCATTGGCTCGGCGGGAGCGCGAGCCTTCTCCTTAGAAGCCTTGCTTCTAGAGCTCTTCGAGTAAGAAGAGCTCGGCTTGGCCTTCACCGCGTCAGCGTAAGAAGTCGAAGACTTCCTAGCCGAAGAAGACGAAGACGACTTCCTAGAAGTCGTCTTAGATAGAGTCTTCGGTTTCTCTCGTCCCTTCACCTTTGGGGGTACAGAGAGAGTGGGAGAGCGGGTAGGGATCTCAGATCCCACAAAGCCTTGGAAAGAAGCGCTCGAAGAAGGGACAGGAGAAGATCCAGGAGCACCCAAGGAAAGACCTTTGGGGGCGCCCGACACACCTACCTCAACCAACAAATCCTCTGCCCCTACCGCCATAGGCTCGATGTTTTAGGTCCAGGGCAGCGACGTCCGGGACCGACTCCTGTGAAGCTACGACCCCGAAGATTGCTGAAGATCTTGCTGGATGGAGGCTATGAGGGGAGGGGCTGCGGACAAGGGGTCAACATACCCTGTTGACTTGCCCGCAGGAAGATCTGGACGGCCAGCTTCTTGTCCAGGATGTACGGCTGGCCTTTGGCGGCGTTCTTCCCTTTGAAGCCGCCCACCCACAGCTTTCAGGGTAGCAAGGGCGACCTCCCTCACACCAGTAGCCTGAAATAAAGGGCGAGATGAGCTTCTAATGGCGGAACGGGGTTAACAAACTTATGTCTAAGAGTTGTTAGTAAATTGATCTAAAGAAGCCTATAATCGACTTACCCCCTCCACCAGCTGACTGACTAGGTCGTAGCAGATGGCGCAGGCTTCCGGGTGTTGCCAGACGATCATATCGTTGAATGACGTGGCACATGGGGCGTGAGACCTGCACTCATCGTGGCCGCAGGGGTCGTACAACGTCGCGTTGAACGCCGGGAACCTGACAGTGGTAGCCTGTAAGTGGAAAGATACATGAGTATCAGGAGAACACTTACAGCCTAACAGTTGCTCCGCTGGTGCCGGAGCGAGAAAGTTATATTAACCAGAGCCAGCCCCGCCATAATACGTGTGGTAACAAGGTTGGTTGGATGTCCTAGGCTATTGCTCCGCTGATGGCGGGGACAAGAGATAGAAACCAACCAGGAGTGGTGGTAAAGGAAACCACGACGGAAAATGGCGGGGATGGTAAACATATGATATAAAATTAAACAAATTCATCGTAAAATTAGGGTATATCCTTAAAATAACAATAATATCAAACCTTTCTCCACCCGTCTACTAGAAGAGTGCCCGGGTAAGAAGCAGCTCCCTTCCGGTAGCGGGGGAGAGTGTAAGGATATAGTAGCAAGCAACCGACCACTAGTAGTGCCCACCCCGCCCGCTGGCAGAGCCAGTAATCTATAACCAAATGTGCCCCGGCTGCGACGGAAGGCTCCGTTCATTATAGAAAGGGAAGGAAGGTGGCTGAGCAACTGGGGAGGGGGGGAAGGTCTCGGCGTAACACGGCGGGAGAGAGAGAGGGGGGGTTGGCCTACTCCTCCCCGTCTCAACAACTACCCCGCTCGGAGACCCGTTACCTTATGAGTGGTCGCCCTATACCCCCCGCTGGGAGGAACCCCTGGCCACCTCAGAGAGGGAGAGAGGAAGGCAACTGAGGTTGTCATGACAACCAAGGGGTCCCCCAGCACCTCCCTATACCAGGTAGGGAGGGAAGGGGCAGGGTAAGGTGCGATGGAACACGTGACCGCAAGTGGCCTAAGCCGCGAGCAACACAACCGTGGGAGGGCCACGTGAACCAGGCTGTACCAAACCATGGGACATGCACCTAGGCTACTTAACACCCAGATATAATAAAAATTACATCGAAAAGATGGAAAAGACACTTTTAGTAGGAAGAAAAACAAAGAAGCCCAGGAGGAGGCAAACTGTTCCAAGGAACAGAAGCCTACTCGGAGCCAGCGATAGCCGATGAAGAGCAAGAGCCGGGATGCTGGGCAGGAACAATAATAATAGCCCTAAATACCAAACTAAGAGAAATGGTAGGGGGGCTAAACTAGCTAAAACTCGATGTAAAAAACGATGAACGTAATATAGTAAGCCCATAAGTATAAGAAGTCCCAGTATGGAGGACCGGGAATTCTTAACGAGGCAGCATGGCGCCGCCACGAGACAACCGGGAAACCGTATATGACCTATTAGGAGAAAATACTGGTTCCCGGAAGACAAAAATATAGTAAAACATTACTTATGAGGCACTTAACTTAGCCGTTTGCGATGGCAGAACGTTCCATAACGATGAAGATATAAATCCCGTAAAAGGCATAGCACAGAAAAAATCGTCTGGACGCTAGCGCTAATGATTAAGGATGTCCGCTAGGGGCGCTGCTGTCCGTGGCGTCCTCTAGTAGTAGTAGTAGCGGCTGCATCGCCCGTTGGTATCAGCTCTCTCTTGTGGGGATTCTGATTGGAAGTTCTAATTGGTGAATGTCTCGTGGTAGTGATTCCCACTCGCCCCTATTACCATACCGACACTTCTTTTTAAGAGTGAGCGAGTCAGTTTTACTGACATTTTCTTCTTTTAAGTTTTTTTTTCTCTGGTAATTTTAGATTAATTTTACCTAGAAAGAATGATATTTAGGATCCTTTCATAGGCCGACACGAGCTGAGCCCAGAAAATCAAAAGATACAAGGAGTATAGAAATTTTATGTTCTCTTAAGATTAATTTTAATGACCAAAGTAAAGTAACAAGAAAATTAAATGTTTTCTTAAAATTAAGTTTTAATAACCATGTAAAAGTAACAAGATACAATGGTAAAACAGGAGGAACAAATATGACCAGATTCATACTATTCTGGAACAACAGGTAAGGAATACAAAAATGACAAATATGAACTATGTACATGTCCGGCAATGGATTGATAAGCAAACCAGCCCGGAACCAGAGGGATGGAGATTCAACTCTAGTAGAAGAGGAAACCAATTGCTCTTCAGTCAGTTGGGTGCAACCAAGCCACCTGTCCTGTGAAGGATCTGAGTTTGTGCAGGACTTTCATCAGGAGGTTTACTGGTGGAAATAGGTAAATTTTCTGCCAACTGTTCCAGTCTATGGACATCGCATCTGTGGCGTGAGCTAGAGGGTCCAGGTTGGGAGCCACATAATATGGGAGTTTGTGATTGGACTCCGTGGCGAACAGGTCTACCTGAAGGCCCGGGATTTTATTGCAAATCCAACGGAAAGACTTCATATCCAAGGACCATTCCGACTCTAGCGGAGTCGTTCTGGATAGCGAGTCTGCGATGACATTCCGTACTCCTGTCAGGTGAGTCGCTGACAGGTGCCAATGATTTTTCGTTGCTAACAAAAAAATTGCAATCATTACATGATTTACTTTGCTTGACTTGGAGCCTCCTCTGTTTATGCAATGAACTATCACTGCACTGGCCGAGACTAATCTTACATGACTGTTTTTGACTGGAGCCAGACGTTTTAAGGTCAGAAAAATGGCCATTGCTTATAGGACATTAATGTGGAACTGGCGGAATGTATTTGACCACGTTCCTTGAACCTTCTTGTACTGGGAGTAGCCCCCCCAACCGCTCAGAGAGGCGTCCGTGTGGACTATCAGAGACAGTGGGGGAAATTGCAGTGGCACTGACTTGGAGAGACTTCAGGGTTCCGTCCACGGACGAAGCCTTTTCTTCAATATCGGCGGAATCAGAGAGATCTTGTCTCTGAATTTGTTGTTGGCTCTCTTCTGCCAGACTCGATTGATACCCTTCACCCTGGCTTTCAACAGGACGTCTGTTATTGAGGCAAACTGAAGAGAACCTAGTATTCTCTCTTCGGTACGACGAGAAGCCTTTTTGTTCTTGAGGAACTGTCTCGTAGCCTTCGCTATCTCTCTTCACTTCTTTGATGGGAGAGATAGCTTAAGTTATGTCTCATTGGATTCCCAACCATTGAAAGCAGGATGCCGGGATGAGACGAGACTTTTGCTTGTTTATCTGGAAACCCAGATACTCTAGGAATTCTATTACTTTGGCTGTTGCTTTGCGACACTCCTCATCGTTGGTTGCCCAAATGAGCCAGTCGTCTAGGTAAGCTACTAATATTACCCCTTGAGCTCTTAGTTCTTGCACTACTGTCTCTCCTAATTTGGTAAATATTCTGGGCGCTATGTTGAGCCCGAATGGCATGACTCTGAATGAGTAAGCTTGTTTTCCTAGTTTGAAGCATAGGTATGGAGAGAAGTTTCTTGCTATTGGAACATGATAGTAAGCGTCTGTAAGATCTATAGAGGTGGTGACGACCCCACGGGGAAGTAAGGTCCGCACCTGCGAGACGGTCAGCATGCAGAACTTGTCGCATTGAATGTATGAGTTGAGACGGGACAGGTCCAGAATCACTCTTCGTTTGTCCGAGTCTTTCTTCGGTACACTGAACAGACGTTCTTGAAATTTCTGGCGATTGACTTTCTTTATTGCCTTCTTTTGGAGGAGATCTTTGGCATAGTCGGAGTAGGTCTGTCGTTGGAGCCTGGTGAAAACTGACTGGTGGAGGAGACCCTTTCTCCCATTTCCACCCCAGACCTTTCGATACAATACTGTGGGCCCATGGACTGAAGGTCCAATGGTCCCGGAAGAGATACAGTCTCCCGCCCACCTGCGGAGCCTCACTGGTTGGTTGCGGTCTTACCTCCCCTGCCTCCTCTGAAGCCTCTGCCTCTAGAGCCAGCTCTCTGACGGAAGGCACCTCTGGCTCTGCTACTCTCTGCATGTTTGTTGTACCCACGAAATGCTCCTCATGACTCAAAAGAGGCGTTGAAGGCTGGGGAGGCTACTAAGGCGGTTGAAGTCGAAGGTTGCTGAGTCGGTGGACTGCACCAGGACAAACTGCTGCTGTGGCTGTGCCTTGGATGTTGATAGCTTGCTGATCTGGGAGACAGGAACCGCTTGGACAACTGTCTGAGGATGAGAGGACTGGTAAGGCTGGTATTTCCTCGGCCTCTTCCTAGGTTTGGATTGTGGTCTGGGGGTCTCAAACTTCCTTTTGAAGGGAAGTCCCCAATGGACACGAAGGTTCTGGTTAGCTAGCTGCCTCGCTGAGGATGTTAACCGCGTCCTCAGGGAAGAGGTTGGCACCCCAGATCGAAGCCTTTATGAGCCTGTTTGGTTCGTGCCTTATGGAAGCATTCACGAAGACATGCTTCCTGCAGGCTCGCCTAGCCACTATAAAGTCATACAGGTCCGATTGGAAGGCCTGTAATAGTGACTTTGTGTGGACTCAAAATAGAGGCTCATCTGCAAACGTCGTAGCAGTCAACTCTGCAGTGGTGACTGAGTTAATTGACCTACTCAGCCTGCATCTTGCCTCGAATTCCGCTTTGACCATGGGGTCTGGAATTCTAGGCAAACGTTCACTGAACTGGGCGGAGGCACACTCTGGATCGATTCTGCCCACCGTGAACGTTGCCGGAGCGTCAGCCCAAAACTCCATATTGCCGGGTAAGAGCAAGGAGGTAGCCTCCGTCTCTTTTAGCTGAGGTTTGTCCTCTACCGCAGCTTGCAGAGTCAATTCCGCCACCTTCGACGTACAAGGAGTCGGAACTCCTTTCGGGGCCACAAACATCGTGAAGCATCCTTTATGGGGCGTCAACTTTGTGTTGACGCAGTCCCAATCTGTAAGGGTGCGGACCCATGCAGACTGGGCTTGGTCCCTAAGGTAGGTGACTGTCTCCTTCGGGACTTTGTCTACCCTGACTAGCACATCTTCGGCTAGTCTAGCGTAGCCCGGAAAGGGAAATTGAAGGCCCGCCGGGAAGAACTCAAAGTCTTCTACCGGTCGGGTTCCGCAACCTTCGATTGTCAGTTTCCCGTCCGATAACGGGGCATGTAGAGCTAATCGCCACGGGTTGCTATTCTCGAATGGCGGCAGCTTTGATGCGTCCGGTACCATCACGGACTGTGGCGTGGTTCGGACTGGAGGATTCCGGACACTAATTCCTCCTGGGCTTGGAGCCTCTGGGTCAGAGACAAGATCGATTGACCCGAGGTCTCCAGGCCTGAGGTGAGTCGAGTGGACACCGATTCAAGTTTGGTGTCCACTACCTCACTCATCTTCATCATTAGAAAATTTGCAAAGGCCTCCTGATCAAAGCCGGACTCCGTCGGCTTGGCTTTGGAGGACCTGGCTCTCGACCCCTTGGGTGGGGGAGAAGCCTTGGAAGAGGAAGTCTTGGAAGAGGAAGTCAACAGCTTGGGAGCCGAAGACGACCTTACAGAGCCTGCCGGAGAAGGCTTGGATCCCTTTGGTAGGGATTTCGTCTTCCAAGCCTTGACCTTAGGGATGACCGAGGCCGATCTATCCCAAGTGGGGGCGGACTTTGTAGGAAAGCCCTGGAAAGAAGAGGGAGAAGGAGTGGGACTAAAAGGGAGACTACCTGCCTCACTTACCTCCCTACCTACCTCCTGATCCTTGGTGGCCATCGGTTCACGGTGAAGGCTGAAGGCTGAAGGCCGCGACTTCCTCTGTGACCATGTCACATAAGCCCTCTTGGTCCTCCGGGAGGGGTTGAGTCTCTAGACGGATGCCCTCGATAATGGGATCGGCCACAGAAGCCTTGGCATTCCTGCCGAATCCTCCCACCCAGGACTTCAGGGACGCCATGGACGCCATCTTGAGCGACAAACTAACCTGTAAAAATAATCAAATTAGGATCCCCCGTGTCCAAGAAATTTCCCAAAGTCAACATATAGCAGAAATTTCACGGAAGCGACGAGGCGAGAATGTTACTTACCGATTTGTCTGAGACGATCCTGACCAGTTCGTAGCAAACTGTGCAGGCATCCAGATGCCAGAACATATAATCCTCCACCGGGATGGCGCAGTTGGCATGAGATCGGCAGACCTCATGCCCGTACGGCTTATACAGGGCGGCCGGACATCCCGACACCTGGCAGCGGACCATCTGTAAGTTGAAAAGTCAAATGAGTATCATTAAGTAGAGGCGCCGGAGTTAATTCTGGCCAGATGGATGCACCTTAACCAGATATTTGATCCGTTAAAGGCAACATCGGTTATCAGTTTCAACTTACTGGATAATAGAAAAAGGCTCTGGGTGTCTCCGACTGCTCCGGAATCCGTCCTCGGGATCGGTAAAGCTATAACCAGCGGATGGGGCCTGATACGAGCAGAACATGGGGATAAGGTAAGACCTAAGCCTGAGTCTGATCGCATCGCAGCAGAATAATGCAACGAAATCAAATGTAGGAGCATATCTGAGCCCCGTTCCATCCCCACCGAAATGGGGAACAGCGATAGCAAAGAAGATGGAAAACTGAGCGACGGAAACAACGGTACAATAAACTCCAGTATATTTTTCCTGGCGTGTGTGATGGTAGACCACATTACGTCGGAACCCATACGAATCCGGAGACATACCTACAGAGGCTAATAAAATATATAATCTAACGTAATCTCTTAAAGGCTTCACCTACTCCGGAGTATAATCCCGTTATCATAATAGTAAATGCCGGCGGAGATGGGCTGATTCGAGCAAAACAGGGGAAAAGGTAAAACCTAAGCCTGAATCTGATCGCACCGGGGAAGAGAAGCGATTCTAAGGTAACTAGAAACGCAGCTCTAAGCCCAATTCCGCCCCCACGTGAGTGGGGAGACGGAGACAGCAGGGAGAAAAGACAACTGAGCGGTGGAGCAGTGGTACGTACAATCCGGTTTATAGCCTGCTGGCTGGTGTGATGGTAGACCCCACCTGACCAGAGGACC
This sequence comes from Macrobrachium nipponense, assembly GCF_015104395.2. Lineage (NCBI taxonomy): Eukaryota > Metazoa > Arthropoda > Malacostraca > Decapoda > Palaemonidae > Macrobrachium > Macrobrachium nipponense. The sequence goes on along the minus strand of NC_061094.1, from coordinate 29,178,613 downwards.
TACGGGCTGGCCTGGAGACATATTAAAGATATTACACAAACTACTAGCAACCAATCTCCTCCAACCAATCCCCCCCTGGAAAAGATATGTGCTCTAGCGGCCGTTCATCGGTAGGATTACTTGAACCGCGAGCTAGCTAGGCAGCGCCGGACAAGACCGGTGCAGGGGGGGGGGGGGGATCGGGGGGCGGGGGGGGTTGGTCTGGAGGAGAGTGGACAAGTCGTGAACGCCTGGCCACAGCACCAATCAGTGACCCACCACCTTATGGGAGCTGTAACTAGCCTACTACTAAAGGGAGCAGAAGACGGTAGGCCAACTGACACTCTAAAGGAGGCAAAAGCCCAGACTACACACAACAAGTCAAACATAAAATAAATGATGAGGCATTACTGGAAGAATTGCGAAAGAGGAACAATAAAGGGGAAGGAATACACCCAGCAAGGACCTAGCCTAACCCTCCGAGATTGGTACAGATCCGGTCAGGTAGGCTTAGCTCGGCCTCCAAAGGATGACATGGAGTGGACGGATAGAACCCTAATAAAACCCTCCAAAATTGAAAAATTCCAATCTGGTCAGGTACGAGAGGGACTCTCTATCCTGGACCGCTCTCCCAGCAAGCACAGTAGTGTAGGCAGGGGGCGGTAAGGGTGGGGCCGAAAGGGTGGAGGGGCAGGGCTACCTTACCTACCTTCCAAAACCTAGCCTAGGTCTGGTCGGGTAGGCCAGGGAAGGAAACACAAAAACTTCCAACCTCACAGTAATATGAATATTTATCATAAATGTGCATATAATCAATTGCATTACTGGCTAACATCGAAAATACAATAAAAGAATGAATGCATAAAAATCACGAGAGAGAGAGAGAGGAATCGCCCTTTCCAGAAGACTGGCATACTATAGGCTAACTAGAAGCCCAAATACACTACTCGCGTATAAGAAGAAATTAATAAATAATACGTACAAAGGGGAATGAACATGCTCCTGAGGGACTGAGGACAAAAGCCAAAGGCTAGAATAATGAAAATAAACAATTAACAAGAGACCTCAGAGTACGTCAGGAGTGAGTTAGAGCCTACGACGTATGGATAAAATTCGTAAAACCAAAGCTCCAGATACGACAGGAACTAGAATAATGATGGGGTATATGAAAAAAGCGGTAAAAACAGTTAAAATTAAACAGTGAGGTAAATGTAATTATAAATAAACAATGGGAAAGAACACACACGTCGAATGATGCATCCAAGATGGTGGATGTAAAAGAGCGTCACCCCGGTTCGCGAGAAATAAGGGGCCAAATAAGGGCTAAAAGGGATGCATCGTGCCCACACGAGATACAAAAACGTAAAATGGAATACTCAACTTGGATGAAGAAACTTGGGGCTCTGGAGCAGACATGGCTTCACCAAAAACACAGAAAAGGGGCAGCGAGAAAGACGTGTGTTCGCTGAGCGTGCTAATAGAGGAATGAAGCCATCGGACGTGAGTTGTAGTAGTAGCGAGCGGAGGTAGATGTTGTAGTCCTTGTAACGGCACCTTCCTAGAGAGGGGTTTTGAAGTGAATTTTCTAATTGGCAGAAAACCTGTGGTAGTGGCCTCCACTCGCCCCTGTGCTTATACCGATGCCCTATGGGTGTTCAAGCTGAGGGTAGTAACTTCAGCATTCCATTTAGCTTTTTTCTCTGGTATATTTAGCATCTATTTATACCTAGAAATGCGTGCTACAGGAGCATTTCACCGGCCGACCCAGGTAAAGCCCAGAAATGAAGCGTTGGCATGGGAGCCGAGCGTATCTCTATTTCCGAGTCGACCTTTTTGGATGCATTGTAGACCGTGTACTTGGTCATCTCAACTTTTTATTGCGGTGTATATTTTATGTTCACCTTTTTTTGCACATCACAGTATGCGTTACTGTTGTCGTGAAATTTTTACCATTTCGCTCCAATAGGTTGGTGTATCATTGTTTGAACCATTACATTATTTAGCCTCTTTAGGGGGTTTCCCTTGTTTATCATCAGTCCTTCAGGAGCGATTTGGTTCCCCTCGAGAGTGCGGTGATATTTTTTCAATCCTACGTTATGCGCGAGTATTGTGTTTGAGGCGACCTAGGCTAGCCTAGCATACGCCATTTTAGTTTTGGGAGGTAAAGGAAACCCTCATTCATTCGCGGTGCTCATGCATGTAGTGTATGTGGTATTATTTATTTCTGTACATGAACTTTCCTGTCAGACATATACTTAGCTTACGTCTCTGACGTCACGACAGAATTCAAAACTCGCAGCTAACGCGACAGGTAGGTCAGGTGATCTACCTTACCCGCCGCTGGGAAGCGGGTGTAAGAACCAACATACCTTTATTGCCAGATTTTTTCTGTCGTCGGTGTCGACCACACCTGTTGTCGGTACCTCTTGACAGTTGGATTCTTTTCTCGTTTTCGCCCTGGATTGTTTCTACGGACTTTTGGTGAAGTACCCGATCTTTTGGCCTGGCATTCGCGATTTGTGGACAGTTATTGGACTTTTCTTTGGATTTTTCTTGGATTCATGATGTCTGATGTTGATACTAAGAAAACTGCTATGTTTAGAGTTTGTTGTATGTCTGAGTGTAAGGTGAGGCTACCGAAAGCTGCGGTAGACCCTCACACGGTAGTTTGAAGTGTAGAGGGAATGAATGCACCTTTAATAATCCTTGTAATGAATGTGAAAAGCTGAATGAGGATGATGGAAGTCTTTGTCTTCCTACTTGAGGAAGCTTGAAAAGGATAAAGTTAGGAAAGCTTCTTCCAGGAGCAGTAGTAGATCTCGTATTAGCGAGTTGGATATAGATAATCCTATTTTAGAAGTAGGCTCCTTTGTCAGTTTCAGCTCCTGCTCCCTGCACCGAAGCCGAAGATGCGCCTTCGGAAGTGGCCTCCATGAAGCCACCATTCGCAGTATGGAGAGGAAAAATCAAACAATTAGAAGTAAGAGTGATTCCAATAGTGATTTGTGCAGTGAACCCAGTGCAGTGGAGGGGTGCGTCTGATCGGCTCCCTAATGCTTCCAGGCCTAGACCTCTTCCAGACTCCCAGTCCCAGTGGAGGAGGAAAGTCTGAAAGCCCGCAGGTAAGGTTAGGGAGCATGCTCCCCAACGGTCAGGCGTCCCCTCGGTAGCTCCTGTTGATCGTTCCCAGGCTACCTTGGATCGCTCCAAGAGAGAAATATTGCACCAATGCTTCTCGTCTTCGCCTTCGCCTTCTCCTAAACGAGGATGGAGCTCTTCGGAAGCCTCGCGCCCTTCGAAGAGAGCCTGGAAGGCTCCCTGCGCCCGCCTTCCAGCCCTGAAGTTTTTTTCGGAAGAGCCTGAGGTGGAAGCGAAGAAGCGTAAGAGATCTAGGAGTATCGTTCCCTGAGCGGAGATCGAGCCTCGTCACCTGTTCACGAGTTTGTGAATTCTCCTGCAAGGGTGTTGGCTAACCTTCAGGCGCAGATTTCGGCTCTGGCTGGCTCTCTTTGCGTGTCTTCTCGTCGTAGGAAGGACGTCTCGCTTCCTGTAAAGAAGTCCAGGCTCCCCTCTCCTGACTCTCGCTATTCGACGGAAGCGGCGCACTCACCTGTGCGTTCGGATTCTCGCAGGAGACTTTCTGCTTCGGACAAGATCACTTCTGCGTCAAGCGACATTCGCCTGACAGACAGGTTTCTCCTTCGGACAAGGAGCAAACTGCGCGTAGGAGATCTTCACCCTACAGACGCTCTTCTCGAGACAGGATCGCTCCCCTTGACAGGCGCCAAGAGCCTAGTAGGCGCTACTCGCCTCGTAGCCGCTCCCTCGTCTCGCCTCCACTCTCGGTTGACAAGCGCCTCTAAATCGGTACAGGCGCCCTTCGCTGGACAGGCGCCAAGAGCTTGTTAGGCGCGTTTCTCCTGGCAGGCGCTCTTCTCCTGACTTTCACTCTCCTCGAGTCAGGCGCCGAGAGCCTAGCAGGCGCTCTCCCCTTGTAGGCGCTCACCTAGTAGGCGCTCGTCCGCCAGAGATCCTCTCGCCTCGGTTCAGGCGCCAAGAGCCTGGTAGGCGCTTCTCGTATGGCAGGCGCTGTTCGCCCTGGTAGCCGCTCTCCTTTGGATAGGCGCAAGAGCCTGATGAAGCTCTTCTTCAAACAGGCGTTCTGCGCCTCCGACAGCCGACTTCACTCCTGTTAGGCTCCAAGAATCTGGGAAACGCACTCCTCCAGACAAGAAGGATGTTGCAAGTAGACCATTTATGAAGCATTGTCTCCAAGACGTATACGTCTTACTTCCTCTAGAGAGACTTTTAAGAATAGTCGCGCCTCTAAGGATCATGAGGGCTCTTCAGCTCAGGAAGAACAGACCCCTCAAGAAGAAGAAGGACCAAAAGACTCCTCTGTTTCCTCCTATAAGAGGCTGACAGAGTTACTCCTGCAAGAGTTTGGAGATATCCTTTCTCCTGTGGCTCCTCCTTCTCCTCTTTCGTTATTCTCCACTTCGAAGACGTCGAAGGTTTCGTCTTGTGTAAGGATGAAACCTACTGTTTCCATGAAGAAGGCGCTTAGAGGTTTTGGGGAAATGGCTCCTTTCTAAGGAAGAGAAGGGAAGACGGTTTTTTTTTTCTTTCCCTCCGTCTAAACTGACTGGGCAGATTGGGATTCTGGTAATGAATCGGGAGAACCTTTAGGCCTCGCTCTCCCTTCGTCTGCGGACTCGGACTTCTCTTCATTGGTGGATTCTGCTCGTCGTTCCGCCCTCTTGTCCGCCAAGACTACGTGGGGAATGAACGAACTTGACCACCTACTGAAGGGAATGTTCCGAGTCCTGGAAGTTTTCAACTTCCTTGATTGGTCTTTAGGTGTTCTGGCTAATAAGACCCAGACCCCAGATTCTCTGTCTCCTGAAGATCTTAACTGCGTCCTCACTTGCATGGATAAAGCAGTGAGAGACGGATCGAGTGAAGTCTCCTCACTGTTTGGAGCTGGAGTGATTAAGAAACGGTCTGTCTACTGTTCGTTTCTCACGAAGGCAGTGTCACATGCGCAAAGGGCCTCGCTTATGTATGCTCAACTCTCTCCTCTTCTGTTCCCCAAGAAGATTATTCAAGATGTCTCGAGTGCCCTTTCAGCTAAGGCTACTCAGGACATGTTAGCCCAGGCGGCCAGGAAACCTCGCTCTGTCTTCCAACCCAAGGCCAAGAAAGAGACTCCTCTGAGACAGGAGCCCTTTTCGAGAGGACCCGCTGTCAGAGTTCTGCAACCAGAGGACTAGACCTTTTAAGAGAGGTAAAACCTTCTCTAAGTCAGTCAGAGGGAAGAAATAGCGATCAAGGACTCCAGACATCAGTGGGTGCCAGACTACTGAAATTTGGCCGACGTCTGGCCCACAAAGGGGCAGACAATTGGTCCCTATCGATTGTCAGCAAAGGATACCTCATTCCCTTCTCGTCAAGACCACCATTGACGACAACTCCGAGGGAGTTGGTAGCCAAGTACAAGGACCCCATCATGAATCAAGCCTTTCTCTAGCAGTAGATCTCATGCTAGAGAAGGAGGCTATAGAACTAGTGAAAGATCCCCGCTCTGCGGGCTTTTACAACAGACTATTCCTAGTTCCGAAGAACTCAGGAGGATGGAGACCGGTGTTTGGATGTAAGCGCCCTGAACGTCTTTGTGGAAAAGAGGAAGTTCGCCATGGAGACAACTTCCTCAGTGTTAGCGGCTCTTCGTCCAGGGGACTGGATGGTGTCTCTAGACCTTCAGGACGCTTACTTTCATGTGCCTTATACATCCTTCTTCACGGAAGTATCTACGATTCATGATGGGAGGAAACATCTTTCAATTCAAGGCTTGTGCTTCGGCCTATCGACTGCACCCCAAGTTTTTCACGGGGTTAATGAAAAACGTGGCGCAGTGGCTACATTTTTGGAGGGAGTAGGGTGTCGCTTTATCTCGACGACTGGCTAATCAGAGCAGAGTCTCAAGAAAGATGTCTGGAGGACCTTCAAAAGACCCTTACATTGGCAAGTTCTCTGGGACTTCTGGTGAACTTCCAGAAGTCTCAATTAATCCCCAGTCAAGAGCGGATCTATCTGGGGATTCGGATAGCTTCTCTGGCTTTTCGGGCTTTTTCCGTCGCCAGAGAGGATAGCTCGTTGCTACGAGAAATAACGACCTTCCTAGAGAAAGATGCATGCACAGCGAGGGAGTGGATGAGTCTGCTGGGGACACTCTCCTCGGTTGGAGCAATTCGTTTCTCTAGGAAGGTTGCATCTCAGGCCTCTACAGTTCTTCCTATACCAGAACTGGAGGCGTCTCTCCCTAGATCTGGAGTTCTCCTTCAAGATCTCAAGGGGAATCAAGAGAGACCTTCGGTGGTGGAACAACCCACTTCGTTTTTGTGGAAGGAATGTCTCTTTACATGCCGAACCCCGAGCCATGTGTTGTTTTCAGACACATCGGAAGCAGGTTGGTGAGCGACGCTCGGGACAAGAGAAGTGTCAGGCACCTGGAAGGGGGATCAGGTGTCCTGGCACATCAACAAGAAAGAGTTGATGGCAGTCTGGATGGCATTGAAAGCCTTCGAGCCCCACGTCCGAAATGCAGTAGTGCAGGTCAATTCGGACAACACAACAGCCTTGGCGTACATCAAAAAAACAGGGTGGGGACGCACTCCTTCTCCCTGTACGAAACAGCAAGGGATCTTCTGCTGTGGTCTCAAACAAGGAAGATCAGTCTTCTCACCAGATTCGTACGGGAGAAAGGAACGTCATGGGCCGATCCCTGTGGCAGGAAGAATCAACTCCTGCCTTCCGAGTGGACCCTCCACTCAGAGGTATGCCAAGAACCTGTGGAGAAGATGGGGCAGACCTCACATCGATCTCTTTGCAACAGCAAAGAACGCAAGAATCGAACTTTACTGCTCCCCGATCTCAGACCCAGGAGCAGTATCAGTGGATGCGTTTCTCCTAGATTGGACAGGTCTAGACGTCTACGCCTTTCCCCCTTCAAAGTACTGGGACAAACCCTCAAGAAATTTGCTATCTCGGAGATGACAAGAATGACGCTAGTAGCTGCCGTTTTCTGGCCCGCCCAAGATTGGTTCACAGAGGTACTGGAATGGTTGGTGGACTTTCCAAGAGCACTTCCAAAACAAAGACAAGATTTGCTCAAACAACCCCACTTCGACAGGTATCACAGAAACCTCCCCGCTCTCAATCTGACTGGCTTTCGACTGTCAAAAGTCTTGTCAGAGCGAAGGGGTTTCGACAAAAGCTGCTAAGGCTATCGCCTCAGCTAGAAGACCTTCGACCCTTAAAGTCTAACCAGTCAAGTGGGACGTCTTTCGCCGGTGGTGCAGGAACCAGAAGTTTTTGTTCCTCTTCCAGTACCTCTGTGACTCAGATAGCAGATTTCCTAGTTTTCCTCAGAGAAAAATGCGGTTTGGCAGTATCTACTATCAAAGGATACCGAAGCATGCTGGCTGCGGTGTTCAGACATAGGAATTTAGATCTTTCGATACAAAGATCTTCATGATCTATTAAGATCTTTTGAATCTTCCAAGAAAACTTCGAACAAAGTTCCAAGTTGGAATCTGGATGTGGTTCTTCGTTTCCTGAGGTCCGCTAGGTTTGAACCACCACATTTAGCCTCCTTCAAAGATCTCACGAGGAAAGCTCTCTTTCTCATGGCTTTAGCATCCGCTAAAAGGGTTAGTGAGATTCATGCCCTAGAAGGAAGGGTAGGTTTCAAAGGAGATTCCGTGGTTTGTTCCTTCCTTCCTTCGTTTTTAGCAAAAAATGAGAACCCCTCAAATCCTTGCCAAGGAACTTTGAGGTTCGTGGTTTATCTGCCCTAGTAGAGGGGAAGAACCTGAAAGAACTCTTTGCCCTGTTAGGAGTTTAAAATACTACCTTCAGAAGAAGAAAACCCTTAAGGGCATTGAGGACAGAACTATGGGTGCTCTGTAAAGGACCCCAGCAGACCATTGTCAAAAGAAAAATGCGCTGTCTTTCTTCATTAGAAGTGTTGTGAAAGAAGCACATAGATCTTGTAATGAAGAACATTTCAAGCTCCTAAAGTCAAGGCTCATGAAGTGAGAGCAATTGCCACTTCCTTTGGCCTTTAAGAAGAATATGTCCTCTTCAGAATCTGATGAAACTACATTCTGGAGATGTAATTCAGTATTCGCCAACCACTACCTAAAAGACGTCAGTATTACGTATGACGAGTGCTTCGCGTTAGGCCCGTACGTATCGGCGGATTCGGTGCTGGGGCAGGGAGCTGGAACATAATCCTTAGTAGTTTTTTCCCTTGTTTTTTGTTAATTGAGTTCATATGGTTGTATGAAAAATGATGCAGGTAGGCATCTTTTTTCGTTTCGTAATACTAATAACTGTAGTTTGGTTAGGTGATCGGATTTGGTTTGAAGCTCCCTGCGTTGGTAGTGGACAGGTTCTGTCATAGAAGAGGGCGAACCCCATTGACATGATCCGACTTGGATTCTACTAAGTAAGCGGATATCAAGTCCCGTTAGTAGACCCAAAGAGTCTTTTCAGCTGTAGGTCACGCCCTCGCTGTAGCTCTTATGGCTATGCAGACTATAGTATCTATGAAGTCTTCAGCCTAAACAGGTAAGAACCAAGGTTATTATTTTTATCCTACAACGTGTTGTTTACCTTTTCTTTGTATTTTTCTGTCTTGTACCCTCCTCCAAGGGTGTCAATCAGCTAAGTATATGTCTGACAGGAAATTCATTTGTACAAAAATGATATTGTTATTTATTACAATAAAGTTTTGTACATACTTACCTGGCAGACATATACGATTGATGGCCCGCCCAGCCTCCCCTCAGGAGACAGGTATAAGAGAGAAAAATCTGGCAAGAAAGGTATGTTGGTTCTTACACCCGCTTCCCACAGCGGCGGGTAAGGTAGATCACCTGACCTACCTGTTGCGTTAGCCGCGAGTTTTGAATTCTGTCGTGACGTCAGAGACGTAAGCTAAGTATATGTCTGCCAGGTAAGAGTATGTACAAAACTTTATTGTAAAATAACAATATCATTTTATTATATTATAATATTATATTGCTAATTGTATTTTGATGAGGTTTGGAAGTCCTACACGAATATCTACCTACCCTAGCCTACCCGACCAGATCTAGGCTAGCTTTTGGAAGGTAGGCTAGGCGGTTGAGAGTACTTCTCGCTACCCATAGTTGGTACTAGTCCTGGCTAACCTGACCAGACTGACATATTAGTTTTGGAGGGTGATCCATTACTAGAGAGTTCCTCTCTTGTTACGTAATGTAGGTGCAAGGCTTATCTTACCTGACCAGGTCGATATATTCGATTTTGGAAGGCTAGGTTAGGCTCTAGAGTGTCCTCTTTTGTGACAAACTAGTAGGCGCCAATCCTAGGCTACCTGACCAGATTGGGGTATCCAATTTTGGAGGGTTAGGCTAGGCTCGTAGATGGGCTTGCCTTTATTCGTCGGTACTTCCAATAATTCCTTATCAATAAATTTTGTAAAGTATAGCCTTGGCCGTTACCTCCTTTAGGGTGTCAGTTGGCCTGCCGTCTTCTGCCCCTTTAGTAGTAGGCTATTTCATGGCTTCTCGGAGGGTGGTAATCACCTGACTGGTTGCTGTTGCCAGGTGATTACTAGTTTACCTTTCTCCTCCGGCGGTGCTTCATTAGCTCGCTGACCAAGTAATCCTACCGGTGAACAGCAGCTGGAGCGTCGAGCACTGTTCCGGGGGGATTAGTCGGAGGAGGTTAAGGATTAGAAGATTATGTAGTCTCTGTTGGTATGTCTCCGGGCCTGTGTTTATTCCGGCGAGGTGTGGTCTATCATCACATTCGCCAGGATGTTATACGCCGGAGTTCTTAGTACCGCTGTTCCCGCCGCTCTGTTTTCCGTATTTCTCTGGTGTTATCGCTGCTTCCCCACTCCAGTGGGGGCAAACTAGGCTTAGAGAATGCATTTCCAATTGACTTGGAATTGCTACTCTACTCCGGTGCGATCAGACTCAGGCTTAGGTTTTACCTTGTTTCCATGTTCTGCTCGTATCAGGCCAACTTTGCCAGTTATAGCTATTGCGATAACGAGATTATGGATTCCGGAGCAGGCGGAGACATTCAGAGCTTTAATGTTAAGAAAAATTTTATTATGTAGTACCTGTTGGTATGTCTCCGGGCCTGTGTTTATTCCGGCGAGGTGTGGTCTACCATCACATTCGCCAGGATGTTATGCTCTGTTTTCCATATTTCTCTGGTGTTATCGCTGCTTCCCCACTCCGATGGGGGCAGAACTAGGCTTAGAGAATGCATTTCCAATTGACTTGGAATTGCTACTCTACTCCGGTGCGATCAGACTCAGGCTTAGGTTTTACCTTGTTTCCCTGTTCTGCTCGTATCAGGCCAACTCCGCCGGTCATAGCTATTGTGATAACGAGATTATGGATTCCGGAGCAGGCGGAGACATTCAGAACTTTAATGTTAAGTAAAATTTTATTTAATAGTTGATGTTTACTTTTAGCTGGTTTTAGTAGAACTAGTCTAAGTGTACACATATCACCAGAATTAACTTCGGCGGAACTATTTTGAACGATACTCATGTATCGATTCCAACTTACAGATGGTACGCTGTCTAGAGTTGGGGTACGCAGCCGTTCTCCAGCAACCGTGTGGGCATGAGGTCTGCCGATCTCATGCCAGCTGTGCAGTGCAGGTTGACGACCTCTTAGTCTGGCATCCAGACGGCTGCGAAGTGTGTTACGCTTTGGTGGGTAACGTGACTAATGAGTCAGTAGGTACCATCCTCACCTCAGTACCATCGACTCACAGGAAGAAGGTAGGGAGGTAAGTGAGGAAGGTGGCTTTAGATCTAAAACACTTGCTTTTAGCCCAACTCCTTCTTCTTCCTCTTCCTTTTAGGGCTTCTCGAAGTCCATGATCCTTGGGGATAGGTCTGGTTCTGTGAAAACCCTGAAAAAGAAGTCCCTGCCGAAGGCTGCCAGACCAGCTAAGCCTTTTCTGGCGGGCTCCGCCAGGTCGTCATTGGCCCCCAAGCCTTTGGCTTCCTCAGCAAAAGCTACTCCCCCGCCTAAGGGGTCGAGAGCTAAGGGTTCTAAAGCCAGACCGACGGAGTCCAGCTTCGACCCTGATGCCTTCGCTAATCTTCTCATGGAGAAGATGGGCAGTATTGTGGACTCAAGATTCCAATCGATGTCCTCTCAGCTCGCCTCGGGTTTAGAGACATCGGGGCAGTCCATCCTGTCTCTGGCTCAGAGACTACAGACTCAGGAGAGCTTGCTGGCCAGACTTATCCAGTCCGGAGGCACACAGCAGTCCTTTATTGTGCCGGATGCATCTAAGCTCCCACCATTCGAGGACAACAACCCATGGCGGTTGGCACTGCATGCTCCCTTTTCGGATGGCATGCTGACAATTGAAGGCTGCGGAACCCGTCCCGTGGAAGATTACGAGTTCTTCCCAGCGGACCTCCAATTTCCATTCCCAGGCTATGCTCGGTTAGCCGAAGAAGCGTTTGTCAGGGTAGACAGGGTCCCAAAGGAGACTGTGATCTATCCTAGGGATCAGGCACAGTTGGCATGGGTCCGCACCCTTTCAGAATGGGATTGCGTCAACACCAAGTTGACGCCACACAAAGGTTGCTACACCATGTTCGTGGTGGGGGATAACATCCCGACCCCTTGCACATCTAAGATCGCGGAGTTAACTCTGCAGGCCGGAATGGAGGAGAAGCCAATGCCTCAGCTTCGAGAGACAGAGCCTACCTCTCTGCTCTTTCCCCGAGATTTGGAGTGCTGGGTGGGCGCTCCGGAAACGTTCACAGTGGGCAAACTCGATCCAGAGTGTGCTTCCGCACAGTTTATTGAGCGGTTACCCAGAATTCCGGATGCCATGGTAAAGGCAGAGTTTGAGGCAAAGTGTAGACTGAGTAGGTCGATCAACTCGGTTACTACTTCAGAGTTGACGGCCTCTGTCTACGCTGAGGAACCTCTATTCCGGGTCCTAACAAAGTCGCTGCTGCAGACTTTCCAGTGTGACCTGTATGACGTTGTGGTTGCTAGGCGGAACTGCAGGAAGCATGTCTTTGCCAATGCTTCCATCAGACATGAGCCTAATAAGCTTATTAAGGCATCGTTCTGGGGACCCAACCTCTTTCCTGATGACGTGGTTAACAGCGTCATCAGTGCGGCGGCTAGGGCTAACCAGAACCTTCGTGTCCGCTGGGGCCTTTCCTTCCTTCCGGAAGGAAGTTTGAGACCTCCGACCGCAAGCCAAGGGTATGAGAGGGCCAGGAAGTATCAGCCCTTCCAGACCTCTCAGATGCAGATGGTGGTGCAAACAGTTCCCGTCTCCCAGCTTGGTCAACCTTCAACCTCTAAGGCACGACCTCAACAACAATTTGTACTGCTACAGAGTCAGCCAACTCAACAGTCCTCAAGTTTGGCTACTTTTGTGACGTCCCTGGCCTTCAAGCTTCGTTTTGAAGCACAAGGGGCATTTCAAGGCTATAACAGGCACGCAAGGGGTCAGCAAGAGCAAGAGGAGCTTACGGCACAGAGCTGGTTCCAGAGCTCTCTCCAGAGGCAGAGGTTTCAGAGGAGCCAGAGGAAGTAAGACCTCATCCAGTCAATGAGCCTCTCCAGGTAGGCGGGAGACTGTACCCTCTTCCGGGACCATTGGACCTTCAGTACGTGGCCCACAGTATATTAAATCAAAATTCCAACGACAGATCTTCTTAGACTATGCCAAAGACCTTTCTTCAAAAGAAGGCAATAAAGAAAGTCAGTCACCTGAAATTTCAAGGACGTTTGTTCAGTGTACCGAAGAAGGACTCGGATAAACGAAGAGTGATTCTGGACTTGTCCCATCTCAACTCATACATTCAATGCGACAAGTTCCGCATGCTAACCGTCTCGCAGGTGCGGACATTACTTCCCCGTATGGTCGTCACCACCTCTATCAATCTTACAGACGCTTACTATCACGTCCCAGATAGCAAGAAACTTCTTTCCCTACCTAGCTTCAAACTAGGAAAACAAGCTTACTCATTCAGAGGTCATGCCATTTGGGCTCAATAATAGCCGCCCAGAAGAATATTCACCAAGCTAGGTGATAACAGTAGTGCAGGAACTAACAGCTCAGGGGTGATGCTAGTAGCTTACCTAGATGACTGGCTCATTTGGGCAACCAACGGCAAGGAATGTCGCAGGGCAACAGCCAAAGTGATAAAATTTCTAGAGTATCTGGGATTCCAGATAAATAAGAAAGTCCCGTCTCATTCCGGCGTCTTGCTTTCAATGGTTGGGAATTCAATGGGACCTGACCGCACACAAACTATCTCTTCCGCCGAACAAGTGCAGAGAGATAGCGAAAGCTACAAGACAATTCCTCAGGAACAGACGGGCTTCTCGTCGTACCCAAGAAAGTCTTAGGTTCACTTCAGTTTGCTTCGATAACAGATGTTCTGTTGAAAGCCAGACTGACGGACATCAATCGGGTATGGCGGAAAAGAGCCAACAGCAGGCTCAGAGACAAAATCTCCTTGATTCCACTGATACTATGGAAAAGACTTCATCCATGGATGAGAGTCAAGAGTCTTTCCAAGTCAGTGCTGCTACAATTTCCCCCGCCGTCTCTAGTAGTCCACACGGACGCCTCTCTGAGCGGATGGGGGAGCTATTCTCAGTACAAGAAGGTTCAAGGAACATGGTCGACAGCATTCCGCCATTTCCATATCAACGTACTAGAAGCAATGGCCATTTTCCTGACCCTGAAACGAACTAGCTACCGTCCGGCCAGGAATATTCATATCGGCTAGTCTTGAACAGTGCAGTGATAGTTTATTGCATAAACAGAGGAGGCTCCAATTCGAGCCACATAAATCAGGTGATGATAGCAATCTTTTCGTTGGCAATGAAAACATCATTGGCACCTGTCAGCCACTCACCTGGCAGGAGTACGAAATGTCATTGCGGACTCACTGTCCAGAACAACTCCGCTGGAGTCGGAGTGGTCCTTGGACGCAAAGTCATTCAATGGGATTTGCCTACGAATTCCGGGCCTTCAGGTAGACCTTTTGTTCGCCACAGAGTTCCAACCCAAACTTCCATGTTACGTGGCTCCCAATTTGGATCCTCTGGCTTACGCCACATGCGATGTCCATAGACTGGAACAATTGGCAGAAGATTTACCTATTTCCGCCAGTAAACCTCTTGATGAAAGTTCTACACAAACTCAGATCTTTCAAAGGACAGATAGCACTGGTAGCACCCAACTGGCCGAAGAGCAATTGGTTTCCTCTTCTAATAGAGTTGAAACTCCGTCCCAGACGGATTCCCAACCCAAAGCTGACTTAGGTGGTACAAACTCGGACTGTGTCAGCTTCCTCACGAATTCTGAATGCCCTAACTTTATGGACTTCATGAAGTTTGCGGCACAAAAGGATGCTAATATTGACCCGCTAAACACTCTGTTCGTGGAGTCAGACAAAAGAGAATCGACACTCCGGCAGTATGATTCGGCAGTGAGGAAGTTAGCCATCTTTCTAAAAGAATCAGATGTTCAGACGATGACTTCGAATCTGACAATTTCATTTTCTGGGTTCGACCTGTGTTCGCCGGTGAAAAATCCCTGTAGCTCATTTTTCAGGTATAAATATAACCTAAATATACCAGAGAAAAAACTAGCATGGTATGCTGAAGTTACTACCCTCAGCGCGAGCACCCGAAGGGTGTCGGTATAAGTAAAGGGGCGAAGTGGAAGCCACTACTCACAGGCCTTCTGCCAATTAGAGGATTCCTTTCCAAAATCCTTCTCTTAGAGAGAGCCGTTGCAATATCCACTCCTCCCTCCTCGCTCCCGCTACTACTACTACTACTACCCGACTCGCGCGTCATCTAGCATTCCTGTATTAGCGATTGTGTGCGATATACGCGTTTGTCGCAGCTCCCAGGATTTAAGCTCTCTTCGTGATGTCGACTGGAGAACTTCCCTCTACACTTAAGTTGAGTACTCCAATTTACGTTTTTGTGACTTATATGGTTGAGAGGTTTTCCATAGTCGCCTTCAGCCCCTCAGAAAAAGTATGGTGGGCGCCGTCGGCTGGACCCCCATTTTGAGAGCGTCATCAGAACGTGAATGAATTTCACACACTAATCTACCACTAAGTTTTCTTATTATATAATATGGAGGTTGAATTATAATCATCAGTGACATGTTATGTATTACATACTTACTTTTGTCCGAAGTAAGATAGGGAGTAGGCCTAACTCGCTCGTGACTTTCGCTGGGGTATAAAGAATAGCTGTTTAACTTATATTTTAACATAAACCTCCCCCCCCAGTGGCGGGTTTGCGCCTGTCCCTACATAATTTTTATTGTGATGTACAAGGGTAATGATTAGGCTATTTGTAGCCTATCATAATTGTTGAGGGAGAGAAGGGAGCCCTGTCCCTCTCTTTCTCTCTCTCTCGTAATAAGATTATGCATGATTGGTGTTAACACGATCTTAGATAAGTCTTGATTTATGCACGTTGATGATTTTCATTTCACTAAGAGGTTGGATGAGTCCCCCCCCAGGCCTAGATTAGGCTTGGAAGGTAGGCTAGGTGTCCCCTACCCCTATGCCCTTACCTCTCCCCCCGTCCGTGCTACGGTGCTAATGGGGAGAATATAAGGAGAATAGAGAGTATCTCTGTCATATCGTTGGACCTATCCTCCCTACCTAACCAGATCGAAAAAATTTCAAGTATGTAAGGTTTGGTTGAGTGCCCACCGTCCACACCAGGATGTCCTTGGAGGTTTATCTGGCCTACCTGACCGGATCCATAGTGATCCTCGGAGAGTTTAGGCTAGACTTATGCTGGGTATTTTTTTCCTACACCTTATGTTACCTCTTGCAACTCTTCCTTGATACCTCATTATTGTATTGCATATTATATTGTTTATTTTATATTATATTGTTTATACACATTTATGATTTTTTGAATACAATTATCAGTGATGTATTTCATATTACGTGCTTAATTTTAGCCGACCAAGTTAGGATTGGTTCGGAGGAAGGCCTAACGCGCTCAAGCGTGTTCGTGCCTATCTCTGCGTAATTTTAGCATAGTGTACATGTAAAATTGTTAGGCTACTAGTAGCCTATCACATTTATCACGGGAGAGGAGAGAGTCCCCTCTCTCTCTATCCCAGTGTGAGATATGAATGAGTTATTGTTCAATACGAACCAAATAAAGGTTAAATTATGCAATTTGATTTCATATCACTGAGAGGTTGGTAGAGTTGCTTCCTTCCCTGGCTTAACTGACCAAGCCTAGGTTAGGCTTGGAAGGTAGGCTAAGTGTCCCTACCCCTGTACCCTTTATGCCTCTCCCCCTGTCGGCGCTACGGTGCTAGAGGGGAGGATGTCAAGGATAGAGAGTCTCTCTCTTATCACATTGTTGGACCTATCCTCCCTACCGGTCTAGATCAAAAAATTTGAATTTAGTAGGTTTGGTCGAGGGCGACTGTCCACATCATGATGTCTTGGAGGAGATTTCGCCTACCTGCCCGGTTCTGTAATGATCCCGGAAGGTTAAGCTAGATCCATACTGGGTATTATCCTTTTGCCTTAAATTCCTTTAAAACTCTTCCATGATGCCTCATTATTAATTGTATATATTATTCTTATATACAGTGGTCCCCCCGTATTCGCGGGGGATGCGTACCAGACCCCCCATGAATAGTTAGAACCCGCGAATGTTTGGAACCCCTATGAAAATGCTAAAAACAGCCTATTTTGTTAGTTATAACTCAAGAAAAACCCACTAAAAATTTTCATACTTGGTTTTTTTAATAGTTTTTATCACAAAAAGTGCATTTTATGATGAATTCATCAAAAAAAAAACAGGAAATTTTGTGATTTATCATAGAAAAATACGCGAATGCGCGAATTTTCTGCGAATAATGCGGGGAAACGTTCCCCAGAGAAATCCGCGAATGTGTGAGTCCGCGAATCTGGAGAACGCGAATACAGGGGGTCCACTGTATTGACTATTGTACTGCGGTACATTAAATGGTCTGGTTTGTGTATCGTCTTGGCCTAGCCTCCTTTAGTACAAAGTAGACCACGTCCTCCCAGTTCAGAGCGATCATCGATCGGTCGCTGTACCAATCACGATGGGCCATAGGCCCAGTCGGCCTACTACCCCTGCTGTAGTAGGCTTCACAGCTTTCAATAGGTGACCATCTCTGATCGGGTTGGTGGCCAGACGATCAACCGATCACCCCACATACCACCCTCCCCCCCACCGTGGAATCGCTATAACTCGCGGTGCTAGTAGTCTTATCGATGAACGACCGCTCGAGTTTTCACTAAAAGGGGGAAGAGAGTAGTGGGAGTGGTGGGTTTACTGGTATTATACATAATCCCAGTGCATAGCTCTGCCGGCCTTATAGCAGTACCACACCAGCCGGTGGACATCGCTCCGGATGGTGCATTTACACAGCTCCGCCGCTTGGTGGTCTCTCTCCCCAGTTGTCCACCCCGGCTACGGGTTCGGGCTAGGAGCTACGCTCCCCCCAATAGAGGCGGGCAGGTTCAGATAGAGGAATTATCTTCCCCTGATCCGCCGCTTCAGCCCGTTCCGCCGGCATTACTTATGACAATGAGATGAGACTTTGAGTAGGCTAAGCTTTGGTGAAATTCCTTTTTGAAGGGATCCAAACCAGCTCCATCAGCGGCGACTGAGTCATCTCCGGCCCTTCGGCCGTCGACTTAGTTTGCTAAGTCGCCTGCTGCCAAGGATTCTCTCCCCCCCTAAGGGGTCGAGAGCCAAGTCCGCCAGATCCAAGGCGACGGAGTTTGGATTCGACCATGAGACCCTCGCTAACCTTCAACATAGGGAAGCGGTTGATGAGAGGTTTGAGTCGTTACGACTCGCCTCGGGCTCTGACACCTTAGGCCAGGCAATAACATCTCTAGCTGAAAGGATCAGGTCCCTGAACGATATGCTGACCGGATTTCTCCACTCCGGATCCCCGGCGCTGGCCTTGTCAATACCGGATGTGTCAAAACTACTGCCATTTGACAAGAATAACCCGTGGCGGTTAGCTTTACATGCCCCATTCTCTGATGGGTGTGGAACCCGTCTGTTGGAGGACGTTGAGCTCTTCCCGAAGGGTCTGCAAATTTCTTTTCCTGGATTTGTCAGACTAGCAGAACACGAGTTAGTCAGAATAGGCAAGGTCCCGAAGGAGACAGGGATCTTCCCTAGGGACCAAGCCCAAGTTATTTGGGTTCGTACCCTCTCCGGCTGGGATTGCGTCAACACTGAGTTGACACCACACAAGGGTACCTACACCATGTTTGTGACCCCAGCCAACGTTCTGTCGCCCTGTACAGACAAGGTAGCGGAACTAACCTTACAAGCGGCAGCAGAAGACAAACCCCTACCAGTACTAAAGGAGACAGAGGCTACCTCTCTTCTCTTCCCCGCAGATGGGGAGTTTTGGAACAACGCTCCGGCCTCGTTTACAGCAGATAAACTTGACCCGGACTGCGCTTCCACTCTATTTTCCGAGAAGCTGCCTAAAAGTTCCGGCCCATTTAATCAAGGCGGAATTTGAAACAAGATCAAGTCTAGAAAGATCTATCAGCTCCGTTACTACGGCGAAGTTGGTAGTCTCCACTTACCTTGACGAACAGGTGTTCCGGGTCCTGACGAAAGGTCTAATACAGACTTTCCAGTCGGATCTCTACGACTTTGCGATGGCAAGACGAGCTTGTAAGAAATATGGCCTGGCGGGTGCCTCGATAAGGCACGAACCTAATAGGCTGATAAAATCCTCAATATGGGGAGAAAACCTGTTCCCGGAAGACGAGGTTAACAACGTCTCTCTCGAAGGAGCCGGAGCCAACCAGAGCCCTCGGGTCCATTGGTGACTCCCCTTCAAACGGAAATTTGAGACCCCCAGACAACAAACCAGACCCAAGAAGAGGCCAAGCAGATTCAGTCCTTACCAGTCCTCCCGCCCTCTAACGGTCGTACAAGTGGTCTCGCTTTCTAAAAAGTCGGTAAGCCTTCGACATCTAAGGTTCATCCGTAGCAACAGTTTGTTTACAACAAACTCCGCCAGCCCACATATAATGACGGTCCCCTACCTCCCGGTTGGGGGAACCCCGCCTATGAAGAGGGGGAGGGGGACTCTATTTCGCAGCTACACAGAATGAGAGAAGTAACCCTTACGGGCCTAGAGGTGGCTCCCGGCTACGAGGTGGACCAAGGGGTAGAGGCTTCCAAGGAGATAGAGGTAACAGACCTGCAGCCAGTCAGTGAGAGCCCGCAGGTAGGAGGGAGATTATCTCTTCCGGGACCATTGGACCTTCAGTCCATGGGCCCACAGTATAGTCTCAAAAGGTCTGCGGTGGAAATGGGAGAAAGGGCCCATCCCCAACCAATAAAAATTTTATCAGATACCAACTGGCAGACTCTTTATAGAACCTATCCACCAAAGATCTCCTACAGAAGGCCATAAAAAGAGTGAAACGACTAAAGTTTCAAGGACGTCTGCTCATTGTCCCAAAGAAGGACTCTGACAAAAGAAGAGTGATTCTGGACTTGTCCCGTCTCAACTCATACATTCATTGCAACAAGTTCCGCATGTTGACAGTTTTGCAGGTACGGACTTTACTTCCCCGTGGGGCCGTCACCACCTCTATAGATCTTACAGACGCTTATTATCATGTTCCAATAGCAAGGAACTTTTCTCTGTACCTAGGCTTCAGGCTAGGAAACAAGGCTTACTCATTCGGAGTCATGCCTTTCGGGCTCAACATCGCGCCCAGGATATTCACAAAACTAGGAGAGACAATAGTTCAAGAACTAAGAACTCAAAAGGTTATGTTAGTAGCCTACCTAGATGACTGGCTCATTTTGGCAGCCAAGCGTCCGAAAGGACTGTCGCCAAATCAACAGACCAGAGTGATAAAATTCTTGAAATTTCTGGGCGTTCCCAGATTAAAACTGTGGATAATGGGAAAAATCCTCGGTTTCTTGTTACCGGCTTCCACCGCTTCCAAATGGCTGGGGATTACCAATGGGACCTAATGAGACACAAGCTATCTCTTCCACCCAAGAAGGCCAAGGAGATAGCAGCGGCTATGAAACAGTTCCTCAAGAACAAGAAGATGTCTCGGCGTACCCAAGAGAGAATCCTAGGTTCGCTGCAGTTTGCGTCAGTAACAAACGTCCTATTAAAAGCCAGATTTAAGGACATCAATCGAGTCTGGAGAGAAAGAGCCAATATCAATCTCAGGGAGCGGCTTCATCCATGGACGAAACGTCGGAACCTAGAAAACGACTGGCTCTGGCCAGGAACAATCAGGTGAGAGTAGCCTTGGCCAGCCTAGTGGTGGTACACTGCATAAATAGAGGAGGCTCCAGGTCAAGCAAACTAAATTATGTATTAATTGCGATATTCTCATTGGCGACGAAAAATCATGGGCACCTGTCAACAACTCACCTGGCAGGAGTAAAGAATGTTATCGCAGACACGTTTTCCAGGACAACTCTGTTGGGATCGGAGTGGCCCCTGGACAGGAAGTCATTCCGGTGGATTTGCAATCAAATCCTGGACCTTCAAGTAGACCTATTCGCCATAGAATCCGACCACAAACTACCATGTTACGTAGTAACCAACCTGGACCCTCTAACTTACGCCACAGATGCAATGTCCATAAATTGGAACAATTGGCAGAAGATTTACCTATTTCCACCGGTGAATCTTCTGATGAAGGTCCTGCACTAGCTAAGATCTTTCACAGGACAAGTAGCACTAGTGGCACCCAACTAGCCAAAGAGCAACTGGTTTCCGCTTCTTCTAGAATTGAAGCTCCGGCCCAGACGGATCCCTCATCCAGAGCTGACACAGACAGTACAAACTCAGACGTGTTAGCTTCCTCGAGAATTCTGAATGCCCTAACTTTATGGACTTCATGAAGTTTTCAGCTCAAAAGGACGCTAGTATTAATTCACTAAATATCTTATTCATAGAATCAGATAAAAGAGAGCCAACGCTCAGACAATATGATTCAGCAGTAAAGAAATTGGCCAAACTTCTAAAAGACTCAGCTGCTCATGAAATGACTACGAATCTGGCAATCTCGTTCTTTAGAACTCTATTTGAGAAAGGCCCCTCCTGGCATGACTAATTACCCATTACAACAATCAAGTCCAGCCCCACTAAGGAAGATTTTCCAGATGGCTTTAATATGAACTTGTCTCAGTTCAGACTTCACCTTCAATTCCAGGCTTGTGCCCACTGAGACCAATAGACGGCCCTCATACGGTCTCTTGGTTTTTTGAATGACGTACTTAAGTTAGCCTCAGACACTAATATGAGTCATGCTCTTATATAACCTGTTTAGGAAAACTTTATTCCTGATGGCCATGGCCTCAGGTGCCAGAATATCTGAGCTTTTGGCTCTCTCTAGGAATCCAGACCATATAGAAATCCTCCTGTGGGGGGTAGTATTACTATCCCCAGACCGGAGGTTCTTAGCTAAGAATGAGGACCCACAAAACAGGTGGACTCCATGGAAAATCAAACCCTTGGCACAGTACACATCATTGTGCCTTGTCGCTACCCGTAAATCCTTCTTAGCCAGAACTTCCGGAAAATCTTCAGGCCCCCCTTTGCATTAAAGAGAAAGGCGGTACGATTTCTCTTAGAGGTATTAGACAACAAATACTATACTTTATTAAGCAGGCCAACCCGGATTCAGTTCCACATGTCCATGACATCCGAGCAGTGGCTACCTCTATTAATTTCTTTCACAATATGAATTTAGAAGACCTGAAGAAATACGCGGGTTGGAAACCTTCAGCAGCTTTAAGTGCCACTATCTCAAGAATCTAGAGGCCCTTAAATTCCCAGCAGTTGCTGCAGGGAGCATATTCTCCCCTGATTGATGAACCTGGTCAAATCCTTTCCTTAGACTGTCACCTTTTTCCTTAAATACTCTCTCCTTCCTGCCTTCCTCGCTCGTATTCCCCACTGAACCTCTCTCCTCCGGGTCGAGAGGGTTTAGTCGTCATCTGGCCACTGGATCATGCATACATAATGTTTGAGGCCATAATTGTTTTATGGACCTATCTGTAAATGCCCTAGTTTTTGCTCTGATACCATTCTTGGAGTCTATTATATTGTCATATTGGTACTAGTTCTAAGTCAGTAGAGTTTTAGTGGAATATTCCTAGTGGAATTATCAATTAAGCAAATTTAATTTTTAAATGAACCTTAGGTTTCATTAACTCCTTCTTTATACTCTGGTTTAGTATCAGGTAAGCTTGGACGGGAATTCTCTGATACTTTTTCACCGGCGAACACAGAAAAGGGATTTTGACGAAGGAAAAATCTATTTCTGGGGGAAGACCTGTGTCGCCCGGTGAACCCATCCCTTCTAATTAAATTTCCCACCCTTAACCAGTGTCGCCCAGTGAAATGTTCCTATAGCACTCATTTCTAGGTATAAATAAATGCTAAATATACCAGAGAAAAAGCCATATGGAATGCCAGAGTTACTACCTCTGGCTTGCTCACCCTCAAAGGGAGTCGGTATAGCATCAGGGGCGAGTGGAAGCCACTATCACAGATACTTCACCAAATAGATCTCTCCTCTCTCAAAAACCCCCTCTGCAGAGGTGCCGTTACAACGGTTACCTTCCGCTCGCTACTACTGCCTCTGCCAAGAACGCCATTCCTGAAATACGCACCCAAGCTTGGACCAGCTAAAGGGTGGGGAAATGAAAAAGAGAGGGATGGGTTCACTGGGCGACACAGGTCTTCCCCCAGAAATAGATTTTTCCTTTGTCAAAATCCTTTTCTGGGCTCTTTGACCTGTGTCGCCCAGTGAAAAATAGTAACAGAGAATTGGCCATACAAGCTTGGAAATAGAATGTAAACAAAAAAAAACTTTATATGAAAGTAAAATAAATTTTTTTTTTTTTTATAATATTTTTTAATAATCCAAGTAAGGATAGCAAAATACAATTGGTAAATAACATCTAATATGACCAAATCCATACCATCACCAGGAAAATACAACAGGTAATGAACATAAAAAACAAACAAATTAATGAACTATGTACAAGTACAGGAGTGGGTTGATAAGCAATCCAGTCCGGAACAAAAGGCAAAAAGGCAGGGATTACAAGCGAGGCAGGTAGGTGAGAGGGAGTACCTAAAGGCAATTAATAGCACAAACAATAATAATAATATTTAAGGGCCTCTAGAGACTTCAGATAGTGGCGTTTAAATACTGTCGGAGATTTCCAACCCATATATTTTTTAAGATCATCGAAGTTCATATGATGAAAATAATTAACTGAGGTAGCCACTGCTCGGATATCATAGACATGAGGAACTGAATCCGGATTGGCTTGTTTAATGAAATAAAGAATTTGTTGTCTGATGGCCTTCAAGGAAATGGTTCCACCATTCTCTCTAATAAAAAGAGGACCTGAAGACTTTTTAGAAGTTTTGCCCAGATAAGATTTTAATGTAATAATAGGACATAATGATGGGTCCTGTGGAAGAAGAACAATCTTCTACGGAGACCATCTGTTCTGTGGGTCTTCATTCTTTGCTAAAAATTTCTGATCTGGAGAGAGCAGAACTTCTCCTGATGGGAGGACATCAATATGATTTGGTTCTCTAGAGAGAGCCGACAGTTCAGATATTCTGGCACCTGAGGCCAGACTCATTAAAAATAATGTTTTCCTGAGAAGGGTTATATATGAGCATGATTCATTATCAGTATCTGAAGCTAACCTGAGTACGTCATTTAAAAACCAGGAGACCGTGTGAGGACGGTCTACCGGTCTCAGACGAGCACATGCTCTAGGGATAGACGAGAAATATGAATCTGTTAAATCAATATTAAAGCCAAACTGAAATATCTTCCTCAAGGCAGATTTAGTCGTAGTAATGGTACTAGCAGCTAGGTCTTTTTCGAACAGAGTTCTAAAAAAGGGATTTTGACGAAGGAAAAATCTATTTCTGGGGGAAGACCTGTGTCGCCCAGTAACCCATCCCTCTCTTTTTCATTTCCCCACCCTTTAGCTGGCCCAAGCTTGGGTGCATATTTCAGGAATGGCATTCTTGGCAGAGGCAGTAGTAGTAGTAGCGAGCGGAAGGTAGCCGTTGTAACGGCACCTCTGCAGAGGGGGATTTTGAGAGAGGAGAGATCTATTTGGTGAAGTATCTGTGATAGTGGCTTCCACTCGCCCCTGATGCTATACCGACTCCCTTTGAGGGTGAGCAAGCCAGAGGTAGTAACTCTGGCATTCCATATGGCTTTTTCTCTGGTATATTTAGCATTTATTTATACCTAGAAATGAGTGCTATAGGAACATTTCACTGGGCGACACAGGTTTTCCCCCAGAAATAGATTTTCCTTTGTCAAAATCCCTTTAACCCTTAAACGCCGAAGCGGTAAAAATCAAAACCTCCCCCGAATGCTGGGGCCGGTTTGGAGTGAGCGCGGAAGCGGAAAAAATAATTTTTTCAAAAAATCACAGCGCGCTTAGTTTTCAAGATTAAGAGTTTATTTTTGGCTCCTTTTTTTGTCATTGCCTGAAGTTTAGTATGCAACCATCAGAAATGATAAAAATTATCATTATCATATATAAATAATGCGATATATGATAGCGCAAAAACGAAATTTCTTATATAATTGTATTCAAATCACGCTGTGCGCAAAACGGTTAAAGGTAACAAGTTACTTTTTTTTCCGTTGTAATGTAAACTAAATTGCGATCTTTTTGGTATATAACACATTGTAAAATGATAAAAGCAACACAGAAAATATTATCACAAAATGATGCATGAATTCGTAATGCACGGACGTAAACAAATATTTTTTTTCTAAATTCACCATAAATCTAAATATTGTTATAGAGACTTCGAATTTGTTTCAAGATGAAGTTAAATGATGGAATATTACGATACTGTAAGAGTTTTAGCTTACAATTGCAGTTTTCGACCATTTCTGACGAGTTAAAAATGACCAAATGTCGAATATTTTTTTTTTTAAATTCACCATAAATCTAAATATTGTTATAGAGACTTCGAATTTGTTTCAAGATGAAGTTAAATGATGGAATATTACGATACTGTAAGAGTTTTAGCTTACAATTGCAGTTTTCGACCATTTCCAATGAGTTAAAAATGACCAAATGTCGAAATTTTTGAAATAATAATTTTTTTTTTTATATGCAATTATTTCGGAAATTAGAAAAGCTACAACCTTCAAATATTTTCCTTTTATTCTAAATGAAAATTGCGCACATTTCATATATAAACTCTATGAAATGCCTAATATGAAACGGAAGCAAATTTTCCGAGAATGCAATGTACGCAATTCGGAGATTTATGGCGGAGAATCCGCGGAGGGAAGGAAAGTTTTTTTCATAAATTCACCATAAATCGAAATATTGTGCTAGAGACTTCCAATTTGTTCCAAAATGAAGGTAAATGATTGAATATTACTAAAATATAAGAGTTTTAGCTTACAATTGCGTTTTTAGACCATTTCGGTAGAGTTAAAGTTTACTGAACATGGTTTTTTTCCTATTTATCGTGATTTATATGCAAATATTTCAAAAATGAGAAAAGCTACAACCTTCAATTATTTTTCGTTGTATTCTACATGAAATTGTGCACATTTTCATATATAAAACTTTATGTAACGGCTAATTTAAAAGGGTGCAAACATTACCACAATCGCACGTATGATTTTTTCGGAAGAGTTACCGCGCTGATTTCGTAAGGAAAATGTTATTTTTTTCATAAATTCACCATAAATCGAAATATTGTGCTAAAGACTTCCAATTTGTTCCAAAATGGTACAAAATGCAGTAGTTTATGCTTGAATATTACTAGAATATTAACGCGATTTAGCTAACATGCATCGGACCATTCGTAGCAATTTCAAAATCGAACATCGTAGACAATCAACCATTTCGGTAGAGTCAAAATTGACCGAAGGTTGAAATTTGTCACTTATCAATTTTTTATATGAAAATATTTCAAACTGATAAAAGCTACAACCATGGGTTGTTTTTAGTTGTGTTGTGCATGAAATTGCGCACATTTCCAATATATAAAACTGTAACGGCTAATTTTAAAACAAATGGTGCAAACACTTACACAATCGCATGTATGATTTTTTTCGGAAGAGTTACCGCGGGGACGTAAGCAAAATGTTTTTTCATAAATTCACCATAAATCGAAATATTGTGCTAGAGACTTCCAATTTGTTGCAAAATTAGGTAAATAGTGAATATTACTACAATATAAGCGTTTTAGCTTACAATTGCGTTTTTCGACCATTTCAGTAGAGTCAAAGTTGACCAAAGGTTGAAATTTTGGCACTTATCGTTATTTATATGGAAATATTTCAAAACTGATAAAAGCTACAATCATGAGTATTTTTTTTGTATTTTAAATGAAATTGCTCACATTTTCATATATAATACTTCATGTAACGGATAATTTAAAACAGTGCAAAAATTATGTCAAAGTGACGAAATAATTTTTGAGATGTGTCACTGATACTTTTTAGTGTGATAAGAAAGAAATTCGCGCTTGCGCGCCTGCGTAACGATTGTAAACAAAACAACGCCTTGATCCGTGAACTCCCAGCATCCCCCAAGGCACGTGATTCAAAAGTTTTCGGCTGGTAGGCCTGTAAGTATTTTTCCGCGAATTTTTTAAAAAACTTTTTTGAGTCGACTTATGGTACGTCCATTCGGCATACGGGGGACATTTTTACTCTACGTTTAATACGTCCATTCGGCGTTTAAGGGTTAATATTATTATAAAGGATTAGTTTATACAGACCTCTGAGCCTAATAACGGCTCTTCTCGGGCTGGTTAAACAATTTACTTTAAAAAATTGTGATGTTGCTGCTCATAGCTGTTCCTATTTTCCCGCTAGTGGGCAGAACTGGCCACCTACACAATAGTGTGGTGTTATCTACAAAATTTTGAATTCAAGCTGCCGTATGAATGGAACTTTTAGCTGTGTAATTACTGTGGATGTATAGTAAAACTTTTTGTTATTATAAAATCATTCCAATCATGATATTGATATGGTAATACGTACAGTAATTTGTGGATATTTCTCAGAAAAATACAAATAATGGGTAGATGTGGTTCATTGAGAAATCCGTAAATTCAGGTGTCAGCAATTGCCAAGAACGCTAATACAGGGGTCCACTGTATCTAGGATTTGGCAGATCTCAATTGTGGTCTAATATAAATGAAGAGTTTGTTGTGAAACAGTTTAATGTTCTGCTTTTGTTAAAGTTCCATAATTTGAAATATTTGTATGCTTATTTTATTGCTTATCATATTTCTATATTGAATTTTTTTCTTTTTTACCAGAGGCAGCTGTCTTCAACAACAGTCAGAGGTATTCCTTTTTGAAGTTTGCTATTTATGTGGCCAGCATTTAATTGGAACTCACTCAGAGGAAGCCTCTTTTGTAAAGGGCAAACAGAAGTTATATCACTCAAACAGATCATTAGTTGAGGTATGTTATACATATGCTAAAATGTTGATTGACTGGTTGTAAATAGATAAAGCTGCAAGTAGAACAAAAATGAATTGATGTGTTCATACAAATTGCAGACCTCTTAATTTTCCAACTGGATTGCCTTATTAATGGCCGAATGCTGGATTTCCAGAGGAGAAAAGCCTGTATAATTATGGACACAATCTGGCCACAACTTACTCCAGCAGTCATGTCCTTCAACGACCGGTCAATGACAGACAGACACATGGCAATCGTGAATTTACGCCAGTAATCTTTCAGCGTAAATTCACTGTCACGGTCCATTGCATCAACAAGGTGCTGGAGGGAGTTCCCAGTGTAGAGTGCCTTGAGGGGACAGATGATGCCCTAATCCATAGGCTGAAGGAGAGAGATGGTGTTGGGAGGGAGGAACTAAAGCCGGACTCCCTTGGAATAAAGATCGAGAGGGTGGCCACCAGCATTGTCCATTATGAGCAAG
>NC_061094.1:28964042-29150034 GCF_015104395.2 Macrobrachium nipponense | reverse complement strand
ACCGCGTCGGCGTAAGAAGTCGATGACTTCCTAGCCGAAGAAGACGAAGACGACTTCCTAGAAGTCGTCTTAGACAATGTCTTCGGTTCTCTCTTTCCCTTCTCCTTATTGGAGGTACAGAGAGAGCGGGAGTGCGGCTAGGGATCTCGGATCCCGGAAAGCCTTGGAAAGAGGCGGAAGAAGAAGGGACAGGAGAAGATCCAGGAGCGCCCAAGGAAAGACCTTGGGCGCCCGACAAACCTACCTCAACCAACAAATCCTCACTCACTACCGCCATCGGCTCGAGATTCAGGTCCAGGCCGGCGACGTCCGGAACTGACTCCTGGGCGGCTACGACCCCCAACGACTGCTGGAGTTCTTGCTGGATGGCGCTATCACAGGGGGCGGCGGGACAAGGGGTCGACGTAGCCCGTCGACTTGCCCAGCAGGGAAAGATCTGGATGGCCAGCTTTCCTATCCAATATGTAGGGCTGGCCCTTGGCGGGGCGTTCTTCCCAAAGCCGCCCACCCACGCTTTCAGGGTGGCGAGGCGACTTCCCTCACACCGCTAGCCTGAAAGAAAGGCTGAATTAGCTACCAATTGCGGACAGGGTTAACAAACTTACGAACTAAAAGTGTTAGTAAATTGATAAATAACCTCATAATGGTCTTACCCCACCAACCAGCTGATCGACCAGGTCGTAGCATATAGTGCAGGCCTCGGGATGCCAGACGATAGACTCGTTGAACAAGGTGGCACATGGGGCGTGAGACCTGCACTCGTCATGTCCGCAGGGGTCGTGCAGCGACGCATTACAAGCGAGGACCTGGCAGTTGGTAGCCTGTAAGTGAAAACGTACATGAGTACAAAGTAAACACTCACAGCCTAACATATGCTCCGCTGGTGCCGGAGCGATAAAGTTAGATAAAAACCATAGCCCTGCTAAAATACGTGTGGTAACCATGTTGGGAGAAAGGCTATGGCTCCGCCAGTGGCGGAGGCACAAGAATCAACCAACTAGGAGTGGTGGTAATGGAAAACCACAACGGATAATGGCGGGGTATGGTTGAATAACATAAATATTATAATACACAATTCATTGTAAAATATCTTAAATTAGGGTATATATCCTTAACATAGTATAGTAACAACATAAAAACCAACTTCTCTCCACCCGTCTACTAGAAGAGTGCGTAGGTAAGGGTAAGCTCCCTTCCGGTAGCGGGGGAGAGATATAAGGATATAGTAGGCAAGCAATCGACCATCCATAGCACCCACCCTGCCGCGTAGCGGAGCCAATATCCTATAACCAAAGGGGCCCCGGCTGCGACGGAAGGCTCCTTTCATATCGTAAGGGAGGTGGCTGAGTAATGGGTAGGGGGGGAAGGAGGTCCCGGTGAAACGCGGCGGGAGCGAGGAAAGGGGGAAGGGATGGCCTACTCCTCCCACCTCACCAACTACCGTATGGAGACCCGGTACCTCATAGTGGTCGCCCTATACCCCCTGCTGGCGGAACCCCGGCACCTCCGAATGTGAGAGAAGGCTATGAGGTTGTTATGACAACCAAGGGGTCCCCAGCTCCTCCCTACATCAGAGAGGGAGGGAAGGGGCAGGTAAGGTGCTATGGAACACGTGACCACCAGTGGCCTAGGCCGCGATCAACACAACCGTGGTAGGGCCACGTGAAACCAGGCTGTACCAATACATGGAAGAACAAGCACCTAGGCTAGCCTAACACCTAAATAATAATAATAAAATACATCGAAAGGTGGAAGAGACACTTTTAGTAAAAGAGAAAGAAGCCCAGGAGGAGGCAAACTATTCCAAGAAACAGGAGCCTACTCGGAGCCAGCGATAGCCGATGTAGAGCAAGAGCCGGGATGCTGGGCCAGAATAAAAATAATAATAGCCCTAAATACCAAGCTAAGAGAATGGTAAGAGGGCTAACTAGCTAAAACTCGATGTAAAACAATGAACGTGATAAAGTAAGCCCATAAGTATAAGAAGTCCCAGTATGGAAGACCGGGAATTCTTACGAGGCAGCATGGCCGCCACGAGACAACCGGGGAACCGTATATGACCTATAAAAAGGAAAATACTGGTACCCGGAAGATAAAACTGTGATAAAATATTACTTATGAGTTACTTAACTTAGCCGTGGCAATTGCTGAGCGTTCCATCGTAGAATACGAGATAAATCCTGAGAAATATAGCACAAGTAAAATCTGCGTCTAGACGCTGGCGCTAAAAAATAAGGATGACCGCTAGGGGCGCTGCTGTCCGTGGCGTCCTCTAGTAGTAGTAGTAGAGGCTGCATCGCCCGTTGGTATCGGCTCTCTCTTAGGGGGATTCTGATAGGGAAGTTCTAATTGTGTTTGTCTCGTGGTAGTGTTCCCACACTCGCCCCTATATCATACCGACACTTCTTTTTAAGAGTGAGCGAGTCAGTCTTACTGACATTTTCTTAATTTTGTTTTTTCTCTGGTAATTTTAGGATAATTTTACCTAGAAAGATGATATTAAGGATTACTTTCATAGGCCGACACGAGCTGAGCCCAGAAAATAGATTTTTCCTATGTCAAAATCCCTTTTCTGGGCTCTGCCATGTCGCTCCGTGAAATAGTACCAGAGAAAACACCAAGCTTGCAACATATAAGAACAGATATTAAACAAATATTAAACATTAAAGGGTGATAATGAAAAACATTGAACATTATTTCACTATAATAAATTCTTATATACAAAACATACTATAGCCTTAGCGTAAAGTTAACAACCTTAAAAATTAAGCATGACCCGTCGTTTAAACAAGAAATTGTATACAAATGCGGTGAAATAAGGCACTTATGAACTAAACATTATGTACAATCATCACATAAATTTGCCCAGTACTACAAATACACTACTGGGCTGAGGTAAAATGTTAATGAGACTAGTAGGAAGGAGGGCAGAAGGAGATAAGATAACTACTGCATACTACTTCCGACCAGAGCAGGGGAAACTGTGTTCCTCACAGCTACCGTCGGGAACTTAAGGTCCTCCAAAGACTTAAGATAATGGCGTTTAAATACTGAGGGGGATTTCCACCCAGTGTACTTCTTCAGATTGTCGAAATTCATATGCTGGAAGAAATTAATTGATGTAGCTATAGCTCTAAGGTCATGTACCCGTGGGAATGACTGTGGGGTGGCTTTCTTGATAAAATATAGAATTTGTTGTCTTATACCTTTCAGAGAGATGGTGCCACCTCCCTCTCTAATGAACAGAGGGTCTTCGGATTTCAGAGATGTTTTATGTAGGAAATCCTTTAATGTTTGCACAGGGCACAGAGATGGGTCCTGTGGAAGGGGGACAATTTTCCATGGAGCCCACCTATCTAAATGGGTCCTTATTTTTTTGGCAAGAAACCTGCGATTCTGGAGAAAGCAAACACCCCCCTCCCCCGATGATAAAAATTCTATATGACCTGGGTCCCTAGATAAAGATGACAATTCTGAAATTCTAGCTCCTGAAGCTAGGCTGATTAGGAATAGAGTCTTCCTCAACAGAGATTGATAGTCACATACTGAATTGTCAGTATCCATGCCAGCTTAAGGACATCGTTTAAGAACCATGACACTGCCGTTGGCCGCTCCACAGGCCTAAGCCTGGCGCATGCCCTGGGTATTGAAGTAAAGTATGAATCTGTTAAGTTAATGTCAAATCCGAATTGGAAAATCTTTTTCAAGGCTGATTTTGTTGTGGTTATTGTACTAGCTGCCAAACCTTGTTCAAATGAATACCTGAAAAAGGTGATAGCTATGTTTGTGGTCATGGTATGAACATTGGACTCGTTTAGGAAGACAGCCAGATTCTTAACTGCTGAATCATATTGGCGAAGTGTTGACTCTCGTTTATCTGATTCCAAGAACAGGATGTTCTGTGGATCTATGTCCGCACCCCGCTGCGCAGCGAACTTCATGAAGTCCATAAAGTTAGGGTTTTGTGAAGACCTGAGGAATCGAATACAGTCTTCGTTGCTGGACAGTTCTTGTGGTTCGGAAGCCGATGAGGACGTAGACACAATTCTAGGATAAGAGGAAACCCCAATTGCTCTTCGGCCAGTTGGGGGGGGCTATGAAGAGCCACCTGGCCCGTAAACAACCAACCTTAACTTGTGCAGAACCTTTAGAGAGGTTTCACTGGAGGAAACAGATAATTCTTCTCCCCATTGGTTTCCAATCTGTAGCCAGCGCGTCCATGGTGTAAGCCAGAGGGTCCAGGTTGGGGGCCACATAACAGGGAAGCTTGTGATTCGATTCTGTCACAAACAGATCCACCTGGAGCCTTGGTACTAGGTGACACACCCACCTGAACGACTTGTTGTCCAGAGACCACTCTGACTCCAGTGGGACTGAGCGTGAAAGAGCGCCGTCGGTCTACCACAATTCCTTGAATCCCCATGCTAGGTTGACGTGGCCGAATATGATGCCCATCTGTTTCTTGGCTGCGAGAGAGAAGATGCTATCATCACGTGGTTCACATGACTTGATTTTGAGCCTCCCCTGTTCATGCAGTGCACCACTACTGCACTGTCGAGCACCAGCTTGATATGTGATTTCTTGGCTGGGCGAATTTTCCTTAGGGTGAGGAACACTGCCATAGCTTCCAGGACATTTATATGAAGCTGTTGGAATTGAGGGGACCAAGTTTCTTGTACCTTCTTGTATTGTGAGTATCCCCCCCCAACCTGTTAGTGACGCATCTGTGTGAATCACTAGGGCCGGTGGGGGAAACTGTAGCAGGATCTTCTTTGCTAAATTCTTCGCCTCCGCCCAGGGGCGGAGACGTTTGCACAGAATTGCCGGGATTGGGGGCGAGCCTGTCCCGGAACCTTGCGTTTGCCATGGAGCGCCAAACTCAATTGATGTCCTTGACTTTGGCTTTCAAGAGTACGTCCATCACTGAAGCAAATTGTAGAGAACCCAAGATCCTTTCTTGGCTTCTCCGGGACGTCTGCTTGCACTTCAGAAACTGCCTAGTTGCCTTGGCTATCTCTTTCCTCTTCGCTGGAGGGATCGAAAGAGTATGTGAGTCCAAGTCCCACTGGATGCCCAGCCACTGAAACCGGGACTCCGGAGTCAGGCGGGACTTCCCTGTTTATCTTGAATCCTAGATGTTCGAGGAAACAGATCACTTTGTTCGTAGCCTTGATGCAGTCCTCGATGCTTGCCGCCCACACTAGCCAATCGTCCAGATAAGCTACCTCCATGAAACCCTGTGACCTTAGTTCCTGCACTACCGTTTCCACCAGCTTTGTAAAGATCCTTGGGGCTATATTGAGCCCGAAGGGCATTACTTTGAAAGAGAAGGCTTGTTTGCCTAACTTGAAGCTTAGAAATGGACGGAAGTGCCGTGCTATCGGGACATGATAGTAGGCGTCTGTAAGATCTATAGAGGTGGTGACGACCCCACAGGGAAGTAAGGGGGGTTTCCCCCCCTCCCCCGCACCTGGGAGAGATGGTCAGCATCTTGAACTTTTC
Organism: Macrobrachium nipponense; assembly: GCF_015104395.2. NCBI lineage: Eukaryota > Metazoa > Arthropoda > Malacostraca > Decapoda > Palaemonidae > Macrobrachium > Macrobrachium nipponense. The sequence continues at coordinate 29,144,532 of NC_061094.1, read as the reverse complement.
GCAGCGAATGAATAAGTTTGGCTCGCTGAACAAGCGCCCTTGAAATTTTAAATGTTTTGTCTTTAACACCGCTCCTTTTTGAAGGAGGTCCTGAGAGTATTCTACTAACTCCAGTGTTTGCTCCTGATAGAAGGTGTTGGGTGGAGGTGGACCTTCGATCCAACTCCAACCTAGGCCTCTGGATACGACGCTTTGTGCCCAATTGCTGAACCCCCAACGATGACGAAAGTGGTACAGCCTCCCTCCTACCTGCGAGACCTCATTGGGTTGCTGATGGACGTGTTCCGCGGCCCCCTTTTGCAGCTCTGGCACGACCGGTTGCTCTGCTTCCGGCTCGTTGACGAAAGGAACCTCTAGCCCTGCCGCCCCTACCGAACCTATTGAACGCCTGAAATGCCTGGCTTTCATAGGTCGGATTAAAAGCAGGGGAGACAGCGAAAGAGGCCGAAGGTTGCTGCTGTTGAGATTGCGTCAGCAGAACGAACTGCTGCTGGGGCTGGGCCTTAGAGGTGGAAGGTTGTGGCACTGGGAACGCCTGGACCAACACCTGATGCTGAGAAGGCTGGAATTTCCTAGGCTTCTTCTTGGGCTTGGAACCCGAGGAGGAAGACTCTGACTTCCTTTTATAGACTATGCCCCAACGAACTCTTATGCTCTGGTTCAGGCGTGCAGCCTCGTGTTGCACTTCATTAACAACAGAGGCCAGAAAGAGATCTGCACCCCAAATCGACGAAGCCAGGAGCTAATTTGGCTCATGCCTAATTGTTGATTCGGCTAGGACATGCTTCCTGCAGTTTCTCCTAGCCACAGCAAAGTCGTAAAGATTGCATTGCATGCTAAGAAGTAACGACTTCGCAATAACCTTAAACAGCGGTTCTTGTGCATACTCAAGAGCCGCTGTTTCTGTCATTACCAAGGAGTTAAGAGACCTAGCAAGCCGTGTCCTAGCGTCGAACTCCGTTTGAATCAAAGCATCAGAGAGCCTAGGTAGACATTCACTAAATAGTGATTGCACAGTCCGGTTTAAGCTTCCCCACCGAGAAGGTTGCCGGCAGGTCTACCCACAGGTCATCACCACCCGGAAGCAATAATGATGTAGGGTCGGTCTCCCTGAGTTGTGGCATAGGCTCATCTCTCATTACCACCTGAAGGGTGAGTTCCGCCACTTTAGTCGTGAACGGTAATGGGTTCTCCTCATCCGTGGTAAACATTGTGAACGGACTCTTGAAGGCCGTGACCTTGGTATTTGCACAGTTCCACTCATCCAGACTGCGAACCCACGCCTGTTGGGCTTGGTCCCGGGAAAGGATGACTGTTTCCTTCGGGACCTTGTCCTCCCTGACTAAGGCAGACGTAGCCAATGAAAGGGGCCTGTAACCCTGGAGGGTAGAACTCGAAGTCCTCAAGCCTTCGAGTTCCGCAGCCCTCGATCGTCAACATTCCGTTTACAAAAGGAGCGTAGTTTGCCACCGTCCAAGGATTACTCGGATGGAAAGGAGGGAGAGTGGAACAGTCTGGCATAACCTGACCTGGTGCTAACTGACTGGGATGCACCATACCTGACACACCCTGCAATTAGGGACTCCTGGGTATCTAACCTTTTTAGAACATCTTCAAACCTTGAAGTAACTGTGTTCACTAAGTTGCCTAAATTCCCGACCTGTTGCAATATATTCGTGGTGAACATATCCGGGTCAAAGGAGGAGGACTCCGCCTTCTCCTTTAGTACCTTATGAGGTAACTGGCCCTTGGAGGTTGATGGTATGGGACCTGAATGGGAAGGGTAAGACTTCCCCTTCTGAGACTTTGGCTTCAAGGACTTTGTTAGGGACTTCTGTCTGGGTTTGTCTGCTCCGGGATGGTGAGCCGGAGCTTCCTGACTTAGGCTATCATATGATCTTTTGGGAATGGATTTTGCTTTTTGCAGTAGTTTAGAGCGAAGCTTACCTTTTACTTTAGGAATCGCCAAAAGGGATTTCGACTTAGATGGAGGTAATCCCCCGGAGAAACCATGAAAGGAATTAGAAGAAGAAGGAGAAGAAGTATCAAAAGCGCTCAAGGAAGACCCGGAGCACTTAAAAGACTAGCTTCATTAACACTCTTACCGTAGTCCATGGCTAATGTCATGGGGTCTTGCTCCATATCCGGAGCAGGCACTTCCTCTAACAAATCCTGTGGCGAAGCCTCCTCTGGCTGCTGAGCTACTGCGTCTTGAATAGAGGCTATGATAGGGGCTACAATCTTGGGGTCCACGTACCCTGTACTCTTTCCTGCCGGAAAGATTAAGGTAGCCATTTCTTGCGAAAGGATATATGGCCTTGCTTTCCCAACGTTGCGCCTGAAGCCACCCACCCATATCTTAAGGGTGGAGAGAGCAGCATCTCGAACAGACTGCAAGGCTTGTAAGAGAAGAATATTGTTAACCTTGAACTTATCTTAATATTCTATAATTAATGCTAAAAAATTATAGTATCTTCAAAATCATACCATGTTAATTATGAATGACCACCCTAAAGGCAGATGTAAACCCCGAGAGGAGAGGTAACTTACATCGGAGGTAACCCGTTCGCCTAGGTCGTAACAGGCGAAACAGTTCTCATGATGCCAGACTATCGAACCTTCGAGTTGAACGGCGCAGGTGGTGTGGCTCCGGCAAACGTCGTGCCCACAAGGGTCTTGAAGTACGGCGTTACAGCCGGCAACCAAACACTGGGTGGTCTGTAATGATAATGATACATGAGTACCATTGGTAAACAGGTATGAAAAGTTCATGGTAAACATTAATTAATGCCGGAGTATTCCGGGCTAACAAAATCTGTCCGACTCTGCCAATCTTGCTATGTACCCTACTAAGCATTCTGGAATCGTAGTAGCCGGAAGTTAGATGTATTCCGGATAGACCGGAGCACAGACTACTACCCCAGTGGAGCTACTCGATATAACCAGAGAGGAGGATCTAATAAGGCACTAGCGATAGGCGAGACCGGGACGGTGGAACCCGGAGGTTCCCTAAGGTAAAATAACAAGAGAGTAGTAACACACTGCGGAGTGTATACTCAAAAACATATATAAACAAATAAAGTTATAATATAATAAAATAATATCCGCCCGTTGGAGGCCTGAGCCACCGTAAGGACATTGCCCTCAAAGACTCCCGGTACTGCCGGAAGCCTGTCCCGCCATTAGGCGGGGAGGGAATGTCCAAGGGCGAGAAGGGTGTAACGATCCCAAAGAGCCGAGGAGGGCCGAGTTCGCCTGAGCCAGGTCGGGACCGAGGCTGGGTAAAGCGAAGCTCCTCCCCAACGCTGGGATGAGGTCGGCTGAGAAGCGTCACCCGCACACCGAGGGCCTGTGGGGCCCCCTTCCACCCCTCCACGAGAACTCGGGTCGGTCGTCAGGGACAACGTGAGTGAGATAACCACCCACCTTGGTGGAGCTCTGTGCGGGGTGGGTGGGGGGGGGGGGGGGGGGTGGGGGGGGGGGGGAAAGTAGGTCGGTAGAGGGTGACGATCACGTGACCGCCCGGCTCCCTCGCAGTTGCTTGGACCACGAGGATGGCCGACAGGGAGGCCTAAGGACTATCATAGCCAACCAGTACACACATACAGTAAACATATACAAACGTAAAATGATAAAATATGTACTGAACACGGGGGGGGGGGAAGAAAAAAACAAGGAAGAGGAACAGTGATGTCCTAGGAGAACCAAGTAAAACCACCCAATAAGGATGGCCCTAACCAGGAACTTCCAGCAGCTGGCCTAGTGCCGTAACGAAGAATCGTAGGACAGGCGGCAAAAATACAAAATTCAACATGAAATGACAGTTTCTTGAAAAGTTTAGATCAAATGATTTCTCTCTCTCTCTCTCTATCTCCTCCTCCCCTCCATAACCTCATGAGGGCTCTCATTCCTCCCTCTTCCAGGCTCGTAGCTCTTCGGCATCTCCTCTCTCTCTCTCTCTCTCTCTTCCGTCTTAGCTACTGGCTGAGCAGAAGCATTCAGAATACACTTTGCAGATCTGAATAATACCTATGGCGATGATGATGATGCCGATCATTCATTCACACTGCACTATGATGTCACAGATGCGTGAAGCAGAGCCTTCCATCTTAGGTAATGGCTAAGCAGGAAGTTTTTCTCTCGCATTCCCCTCATCCCCTCTCTCAGATACCAGCGAACCCCCCTTCAACTAAAATTCTTGAAAAAACAATAGATTTGATAAGTTTTGCGGCGCTTGACTCACAGACTTTGAATGGCTTCGCAGATACAGAAAATCTATTTTTGAGAACTAGCGACCACATAAAAGGGGAATCGCACAATTAGATCACATATATTTTGGGACCGTACTGTAGTTGCAAACTGTAAGGTCTATTTGCACGGGGTTTGTTGAATTCAATAGAAAATTCACACTTTTTTTGCGATTCTTGGTATCTTACTACCATGTAACTAATTTATAATGCAACAGAGTGTGGGCTAACTACAATAACTTCATCCTTAATACTTTTAGTGATTACTCTGATGTTATTTAAGAGATCATAATTTTTTTTTCTGTGCTTCAAGAAATTTGTAAAGATGTAAATTTTTCATAAAAGTTAGTATGCCTGCAATTGTTTTATGACTTGTTTAAGTTGCCTGTGAATCAATATAGGCAGTCCCCGGGTTACGACGGGTTCGGCTTACGACGTTCCGAGGTTAAGGCGCTTTTCAATTATATTCATCAGAAATTATTTCCAGGGTTACGACACCTTCAACGCTCATCTGGCAGAAAAAATATGACACCAAAAATGCAAAATAATCAATATTTGAAGGTTTTTCTGATGCAAAATGCAATAAGAATGCAGTTTACATAGTTTTCAATGCACCCAAAGCATTAAAAGTAAGGTTTTCTTAGGATTTTTGGTGATGTTCCGGCTTACGACAATTTTCAGGTTACAGCGCGTCTCAAGAACGGAACCCCCGTCGTAACCCAGGGACTGCCTGTACTGCTGTTATTTCCTATACTAGCTATGGCTCCAGTGGTAAAAAAATGTTTGACTAAAGTTTGTTCATATGTGGAAAAATATTATGTGGTAAAAGCTTTATAGTGATTCATGCATGCATATCAGGTACAGGACACATTCAGAATATACCTCTATTACATTGTTTTAAGATCTTTACTTAAAAAAAATTGAACAAAAAACAGGTGCAAAAACACTGAATAATGATAAACTAAGAAAAAAAAATTCCCATTTGTGAAGCTGCTGATGTTTTTGGTTGGATGTGGGTGCCATATCACTAAGTTTTTCTTCATCAGGTACCATTGTCAGATTTACTTGATATTATTCAGCCTTAAATGCCACTAATGAAAGTACTTTTAGTTCCCCTCTGTCAAATGGAGTTGGCCATTAGGCAGCTTAACCCTTTAATGCCGAAGGGGTTAATAAAAATCGTCTCCCGTATGCTGGCGGGGTTGGGAGTGAGCGCCGAAGCGGAAAAAATGTTTTTTCAAAAAATCACAGCACACTTACTTTTCAAGATTAAGAGTTCATTTTTGGCTCCTTTTTTTGCCATTGTGTGAAGTTTAGTATGCAACCAGCAGAAATGAAAAAAATATCATTATCATATATAAATAATAGGATATATGATAGCGTGAAAACAAAATTTCATATATAATTGTATTCAAATCGCGCAGTGAGCAAAACGGTTAAAGCTAACGAGTTCATTTTTTTCTGTTGTATTGTACACTAAATTGCAATCATTTTGGTATATACCACGTTGTAAAATGATCAAGGCAACAAAGAGAAAATATTATCACAAAATGATGCATGAATTCGTAACACACAGACGTAAAAAAAAGCTGTTTTCAAAAATTCACTATAATTCAAAATATTCTTCTAGAGACTTCCCGTTTATTGCAAAATGAAGGTAATTGATTGAATATTACTAGACTGTAAGTGTTGTAGCTTACAATTGCAGTTTTTGACCATTTCGGTCGAGTTAAAGTTGACCAAAGGACAAATTTGTTCTATTTATCGTTATTTATATGAAAATATTTCAAAACTGATAAAGTTACAACCATAGGTTGTTTTTTGTTGTATTCTACATAAAATTGCACACATTTTCATATATAAAACTTTATGTAACGGCTAATTTAAAATGGTGTAAACATTACGAAAATCGGACGAAAAAATTTATGATTTTTTCAGAAGAGTTACTGCGCCGACGTAAGGAAAAAGTTTATTTCATAAATTCACCATAAATCGAAATAATGTGTTAGAGACTTCCAATTTGTTGCAAAATAAAGTTAAATGATTGAATATTACTTGAATGTAATAGTTTTAGCTTGCAATTGCAATTTTTTTACCATTTCGGTCGAGTCAAAGTTGACCGAAGGTTGAAATGTTGGCACTTATCGTTATTTATATGAAAATATTTCAAAACTGATAAAAGCTACAACCATGGGTTGTTTTTAGTTGTATTCTACGTGGAATTGTACACATTTTATATATAAAACTTTATGTAACGGCTAATTTAAAATGGTGCAAACATTACGACAATTCGGACGAAAAAAATTTTCTGATTTATTTTTGGCGAGTTTACCGCGCGGACGTAAGGAAAATGTTTTTTTTTTCATAAATCACCATAAATCGAAAAATATTGTGCTTGAGACTTTCCAAAATTTATTGCAAAAAATTAAGTAAATTATTGAATATTACTAGAATATTAGAGTTTTAGCTTACAATTGCGTTTTTCGACCATTTCGGTAGAGTCAAAGTTGACCAAAGGTTTAAATTTTGGCACTTATCTCTATTTATATGAAAATATTTCAAAACTGATAAATGCTACAACCATGAGTTATTTTTTGTTGTATTCTACATAAAATTGTGCACATTTTCATATATAATACTCCATGTAACGGCTAATTTAAAATGGTGCAAAAATTATGTCAAAGTGACGAAATAATTTTTGAGATGTGTCGCTGATACTTTTTAGTGCGATAAGAAAGAAATTCGCGCTTGCACGCCTGCGAGCCTGCATAACGATTGTAAAGAAAACAACCCCTTGATCCGTGAGCTCCCAGCATCCCCCAAGGCTCGTGATTCAAAAGTTTTTGCCTAGTAGGCCTATAACTTTTTTTATATCGACGTACCATACGTACAATCGGCACCCAACAGACAATTTATGTCGACGTTTAATACGTCCAATCAGCATTAAAGGGTTAACATAACTGGTTAAAGGGTTTGGAATTGTAAGCTCTACACCTAGATGAGTCTCTTTTGTTGTAAATTGGTCAGCATGATCAGTTATCATCTCGAAACCCTTCTTGATACAATACATTAAAGGTGAGGATCTGAGAACTTATGAAATTAAGGTTTTTGCAGTCAATGGATAATATGTCCCTGCAGATTATGCACTGTATCTCCACAACGAGAAAGGTCTTGGTTATAATATAGTTTGAATTATGTGGACATAATCATCCTTGGTCTCTGTGATGCCTTTGGAGCTTGTGTATTGTAAGGCTAAAGTGGTGGTGACAGGGCCTGTGTGAGTGAGTAGGGATAAGGAAAATGTTAGTATGGAGGAATTTATTGATATGCACCAAACATAAGCACAATAAACAGTTGATAGTTCTATTTTAACCTAACCAATTAACTGAAAAGAAAACTAGATTGTTGCCTTTTATTCATCATGGTCATTCTGTATTTTACAGTGTAACTAAAACTAGCCTCTCTTCAGTACCTTTTTTGTTTAGGGTAATTTCATCCCATGTACATCACATAAGCATTTGAATTTTTAAAATAAAAATACTGCATTAGTAAGTCCACATTTTTTGTGAAAAGTATTCTAGTTAGCAAAAGGTGGAAGAGTTTGCTCTAAGCCAAAGCATAACTCCAAAGTTCAGCATTCCTGCCTTCAGTAAATCACATGGATTGTAAGTAGTAGCTACTCTTTCTATTGCAGAGCAAGTTGTTTAATTGTTGAGCACCTTTCTTTGTTAAGTGAGTCTCTTTCTTTAATAAGTGATTTTTTTCTGTATCTGGTTAATTTTCTTGAATGTATAAATATACAGGATGATGAGAGAGAGAGAGAGAGAGAGAGAGAGAGAGAGAGAGAGAGAGAGAGAGAGAGAGAGAGAGAGAGAGAGCATCTGTCAGCTGTTTAGGGCATCAGTGTGTTTGTGTTTGTTTGTCTTCTCTGTATCAGTGTATGGATTTACGAACTCTTCACATAACTATCGTAGTTAGGCAGCTGGGAAATTCAATTAACCTGCAACCCTTTGGTCCCAAGGGTGCCAGTTATGAGGAATTTTATTGTAATAATAGTGATAGTAATAATATTTTATTAAATACCAATAATACAGTTTTTTTTTTTTTTCTTTTTACAAGTTTAGTAGTCTTTGGCCTTTGGTTAAAAATTAGTCTACCAGATACCTCAACTTTGCCTATAGGTAAAGGCTGTTCTACTAAAATGGCGCTTAATCCTTTGTGATGGCATGAGGTATTTATCTCTTAGGTAGACAACAAGCTTCTAGATTACAAGTAAACAGTCATCACATAATTTATCGGGAATTCAAAGTGGGCCTTTTGGTTGGCAGCTTTTCAGGACCTGATTGGTGGTCTTGACTTTTTATCAGAAATTGTCAACAAACCCTGTAAGCTTAAGAGGAAATCATTTTATAGTAGGATCCATGAGTTGGATTCATGATTTGATTAACAACAGTATTTTACATCATGATTTTTTTTTCTTTTTTGCTTGCCACACACTTGAAGAAGCTTTAATATTTTTGCTCCCCTACCAAGGCTCAGTAGCTTTCATGGTGATTCCTGGAGACATTCTTAACATGCTTTGCAAGTTCATGCTTTTGCTTTGCTTAGTCTTCTGAAATCAGTTCTGGATAAGATAATGGCATCCAGTAACTGTATATTGACTCATCATCCAGATTGAGGCCAACAGGAATGGTGTGCAAACTTCCATCTCAAGCTAGCTTCCATTGCAGCCCAATCTTGTTTGCTTCCTCACATGAATTTATTTAGTTCAGTTTATCTAATGGCTCTTTGTTTTCCCACAATGTGCTATGAAATATGTTTTCTGATAGGAGAGGTTTCTTCTAACAAGACTACTAGAAGCATTTCGAACCTACTGAGCCCTTCTTCCTCAAGGTTATCAGAGGCTACACAGTGCTTCTACCTCTAGATTTTCTCCAGAGACTTAATCCAACAAAATTTCAAGAATTGAAGTTATTTTTATTTAGCTAACCATACACTGGGAGGATTTTATTATTTCTTCCTCAGAGCATGGTCTTTTTTTTTTTTTATCTCTTGCTTCCACAGTCACACACACCTTATGACAAATATACCTTTTGTGTTACATAGGTTCCACAATAACTGTCCTTAACAAGGCCTACCTCCACCAAGTTGCTGGATTTAGATTGTCACTAATGCACGACAGATTCAGTCAAGTGGATTCCACCTTTTTTTCTGACTTCATTGCCTAGAGACAGCTCCTGAATCACACATATAAGTCATTAGGATCGTCATGCTTTTAGCTTTTAAGCTTGGCCTAACTGAAGGGCGTGAGCTGCTTGTTTGACACTGTCAAGCTCTAGAAAGGCACAACTCTTACACCCATTTCTGTTATTCTTTGATTTGACTCATCATTCTGCTTCCAAGAACAACTGATAGCTCTGAGAATCAGGGAATTGGTCCAGATGACTACGCACTTTAATTTGAACAGTTCACAAAATATGTACATGTATACATTCTTCAATGAGATTAAGATATTTTTCAGTCAACCAAGTCAGATATTTGGTCAGCTGTAGATACAAGTTCTCTTATTTAATTAAATTTTTGCTCACCCAGTGGCCTTTTACTGGGTAATCATTCCATTCTATCTCATCATTGCCTCATATTTGGACTACAGCCCTCAACATTCTACAAGGATCTTTGATAAACACATGAACCCTAGCTATTACCCTTTCCTACTAAGTAAGATAGACAACTTTTGTATTTTAAGTTGACCAGATTTGGTTTGACCTACCAAAAAATACAAAAGTTTTTTAAATTTTGTATTTTCAGTCAACCAGATTTGGTATGATCTACCAATTTTGTGATCCAGTAATGTCAGGAATTCTTGCTGAAGGCAAAGATTTCTCATTTAACAAAATTATCATGTTCCCAAGCCAAGTAGTTTTTTTTTTTAAAATAAAGTCTAGTTTTTTCTCTGGTTAATTCCTGGAAATTTTTCTTTTTTCTCGAGTTAATTCCTGAGAACCAGCCCAAGGAGAGCCTTTGTTAGGCTCAGAGGTCTGGTTAAACTAATCTTTTATCCTATCCCATCCTTGAACTATCAAGCTAGCAGTGGTAAAATTTCTTGGTGAGTAGTGAGCTTGAGCAATGTGAGATTCCTATCTGTGGGCACCCCCTTCACAGGTGGGAGAATTTTAATTTTATATCCAGTCACCCACTTTGAACTTGAGGGTTTTCATGGTTAGTAAATTATTGGTTTGTATTTACAATTCATATACTATATGTAATTTGTTTTTTAAAAAAGAATATGAATCATATAGTATGTACATAGACCTGTGTCACAGAAAGTTATCATTTGACAAAGTTTTGTAGGTCTAAGTTTGAGTCCTCTAAATTATTGCATAAATATACATTAACTATATTATAGAATAATTAAATTGAATTACTTCTCTAAATTGTTGCACAAGTAACTGCAGCATAGAACATACTTTCCTGGTGCATAAGACACGATTGTATTCTGAAATAAATCTTGCAAATTTACTGTACATCATAGAGGCAGAAGGTTACATTTTCATTGGCTTATCCTAACCCCATAGGGAGATTACATTTGCTAGACAGTAATTTGTTAAAATAGTAAAAATAATCAAAAATAAAAAAAATATGCATTATAACAGATTCACTAATCCTTGTGGGGAGATTATGGTAGATGAATGGTAACATAAATGTTTTATATGAATATTATTGGTATTTTCTCTCTCCTTAAATGACCATGGCTTGAAGGAGACATTATTAGCTGACAGAAGTAAAATTGTATTATGTTAAGAGAATTTACCTGTAAGTCTTACTAATAGCTAGAATATTTTAATCAAAGATGTTTGTGTGGTGCTTTTATAGGTGGTAACAATGTGCAAAATATTTTCAGGTTTTGAAGACTAAAGTTTTTAATTATTTGCAATATCTGTTTGTAGATTTTATTTTTTATTTTATTGTATTTTTTTATGTCGTGTTCATACCGTGTTTTTACAGTGTACTGTAACAGTGCAATAAAATGTTATTCCATATTTACAATATTTCTTATTGTGGTATTTAGTTTTCTTTTCTCAAAGGCTAAAAAGTAATTTCCGCATAGGCCTGCATCCGATACAATGAAAATCCAATATACTTTTAAAATGCTGTAACCCCATTCATTTGTATACCTGGGCAGTCAATACCAAACATGTTACTTTTTAATCTGTTGAGATTTTTCAGTTTGCTGAAGAGTCACTATCAGAAACCCATTAAAATCAGTGAACTTGAAAAGCATAATATTTCAGAACTAATTGAACTGAAAAACTACAGTAATGAATGCTCATGCCACAGTTAAGACCTTAGTTTGATGTTTTGTGAAAATTTTTTAAGTTAAAATTGGCGTACATTTTCAAGGTTGGAGCATCTTGGATACCAGGAAATATGATGATACTAATTTTTGTGAACAATAGTAAATTATTTGTGAATGTCTAATTCATTCTTTCATTTTTATGGTAATATACAAAACCTTTATTAACTGAGGATTTTATCACTAGGTGTCTCTTGGCATAGATGAATTAGTGGAACACCAGCTACGCAAAGGATGTAAAATTAAAACTAATCAATATCCTTGCACTTATTGTGATGCTGTCTTCAGTGAAAGGAAGTTCCTCATTGGCCACAAAAAAGACTGTGCAAAAAAATCATTGGTGAATGGTACACATGAATGTGATATTTGTGGAAGAAGGTAGGCTTTGTTTCTTGTTTCAATTTAACTTTTACTGTATCAGATCTAAATATGTGTTGTTTTTTATTATCTTCTGTTTGTTTAGAATCCGAAATATGTTGCCCTGTGGGCCAAATCTCAGATAGGACAGCCACTTCTTAGTCACATGGAAGATTCTACCTTTTCTGTTCTAATCACATCACTATTCTGGAAGTGACTAAGGGAGCTCTCAGTCTTTTAGGACTTTTTGAGTTAAGATTGTAAAGACTTTTTTTTTTTTTTTACAAACCTCATGGAGGCATTCTACAGTTTTATGGTGAAGCATCTCAGGGCCCATGAAGAACTGTACGCTGCAATTTCCAGATGCTGTCCAAGTACGTTTGATCATTCTTTGTAAGAATTAGACTGCCGCTTTCAATGTAGAAGACTCGTAATAACATGCTCCTATCACCTTTCCCTTCCACTCCTTCAAAGGGTTTCAGATAGAGAGGGACAGCTACAGACTCAAGGTTTGCCATTTGGGTCAGAGATTGCATAGAAAATCTTCCTGAAATTAGCAGCAATAGCTGTCCAGGAACTCAGAAAAGACTGCAGTCAAGTTTTCCTGATGAACTAGAACAAACCCTACCTCACACTCAATTGACATTTTGTCTGGCTGGGACTTTATAGGGATACCTTTTGTGATGGTTGCCTCCCCAGCCAAGCTCAAATCAGAATAAGGAAGGGCTGCCAACATTCCTTACCCAATTCAGGTTTTCAGTGACCCTTTGAAGAAGAGATCCTCTGTTCTTCCAGGAGCACTTGTTATTACAGATGAGACAACATTTCCAGTCTGAACAATCCATGGCAATTTTGTCACCTTTTAGTTTCTTTTGCATGCTGCTTTGAAGATGAATAGCAGTTATGCTACAAGAAAATCAGTTTTGACAAAGGAAAAACCTGTTTTTGGTAGCTTCTGTAAGTCCTCAACCCCACCTGCTTTTCCTGGCAAAAGGGCATGGAAATTTGTGGATTGTAAAAGTCACTGTTCATTGAAGTCTTCACAACCCCTATGGCCTGGTTGAAAACTACAAAGATATTCTGTGCTTGTTATTTTCAGTTTTGTGTTAAGATCAGTCTTGTTATTTCCCTTTAGGCATTAGATCCTGAAGTTGTCTAAGTGCCAAAAATCTATGTTGTTACTCGATGATTTGAAATATTCTATAATGAATTATGGGATCAGAGTTTGAAGTTTTCTCTGTTTCAAACAGGTTGATAGATATACAGCTGCTATATGATTTCTTTAATAATCCACTTTCATAGAAGTATTTACAGTATATCAGATTTTGTTCAAATTGCTTCATGTTAATGAGTATTAATTAAATAATACATACTCATAGTACCATGACTTGAAATGGAGAAAAGGGGAATCAAACAGATTCCCAAAAGCTCTCTATGTATATTTATTTTTTAATATATGTACCCATACATAAATGTAAATTTGTTCCTCCGTTAATGAGTATATAATGACTGTGGTGAATTTTTCAGATTCCTGGTTAGAGGCCGAGTTGAAACTCACAAAAGAACAGTACATGGCATAGGGACTGCTGATCAACAATTATGTAGTTATTGCGGCCGCACTTTCAGCTCTCGCTATAACATGGATTATCACTTGGCAAAAGAACATGGAATTGGATGTGCAAAAATGGTTAGTAACACCATTATACTGATGCATTCATCCACCATTGTTATTTGATTAAGTGAACTTAAATTTGTGTAATTTATGCATAACAATTATGACCATAATAAATGTTTTGTTCATGAAACTTACCTGTCAGATATATATATAGCTGTATTTTCTGAAGTCCGACAGAATTTTAAAAACTTCCGACACACGCAGTGGTCGGCCAGGTGGTTAGTACCCATTCCCGCCGCTGGGAGGCGGGTATCAGGAACCATTCCCATTTTCTAATCCATTAATTTTTCTGTCGCTGGTGCTGAAACACCTGTTTTTCAGTACCTCCGTCTTAGGATTTTGGAAACTTCATTGCCGCTAAGTATCCTAATTGTCTTTTGATTTATTTACTTGGATTTGTGGGATTTGTGGCTAGGCATACGCTATCTTAAATTGATTTGAATTTGATTCATTTTTGCATAAAATATCTGAATCTAGTTAGGCTAGTTTCAGACGGGGTTGTCTGCAAAGATAGGGGTGTGGCTACCGAAAGCTTCGGTAGATCCGCACTTGGTATGTACGAGGGGGTATGGGTCTTGCTTCTTTGTTTGAGATTTGTCATGTAAGGTGTGAGAAACTGTGCTATTCCCGTTAAGGGAAGAGTTATGATTCGTTTGTACGCAATATCAGTAAACATGTCTAATTCCGTAAGGAAGACGTATGATTCGTATGTACGCAATTAATCAGTAAAACAAAATGTCTAATCCGTAAGGGAAGACGTTTTATGACGTATGTACGCAATAATCGTAACAAAAGTCAGGGTAGTGAACCTGCTAACCTTCCTGTAGACTTTATTTTGCCTAACCCTGTAGTATGGCCTACGGGGCTATGAATATGTCTACGAGAGGTGCTCGCTTCTCCTTCATTGCTGTGAAGTGCTACTTCTGTAATTGTTACTCCATAAACCTGCAGTTGCCTTCGGGCCTAGCAGTGTCTGTAGAGGAATTGCCCTTTCTCTGATACTTTTCTTTCGATTCGTTATCTTAGAATCGAAAGTGCTTGCTTTAGAGAGTAAAAGTGAAGTGCAGAAGTGCAGTGATACCCCTTGTGTAGTGGAGGGTGCGTCAGATCGGCCTCGTTTCGCCTCTAGGCCGGGACCTCTGCTTGACTCCCAGGAACCGGGGAGGGAGCATGCGAAAGACTAAGGAGGGTTACAAGGAACCCCCACCGATCTGGCGTGCCTTCGGCAGTTTCTGATGAAAATCCCCAGACTGCCAAAGTGCACCCCCGTGCGCGTGCACGAATCCTGAAAGATTGCTTCTTGTCCTCCGAAGCGTCCTCCCCCATGCAGGGGTTGGAGCTTTCGGAAGGACTCGCGCCCTCTAAATAGAAGCTTTATAGAAGAGGACGCTTCACTCCTCCTCTCTCTCTCTCGTTATGCGTTTCAGTGAGAAGTAAGAAGGCGAACCGTCGCCTGAACTCGTGTCCGTCTTTCCACCGAGAAATACGTAAGAGAAGTCATAGTAGCAGGAAGCTTTTGAGAGCGGACGCCCGGGACGCTCGGATGGACTCCAGGCGCGCTGCGGGTGCACGCCCAATGTGCGCGCCAGTGGACGCCAAGTGCGCGCCAGTGGACGCCGAGCGCGCTCCAGTGACGCCGAGCGCGCTCCAGTGGACGCCGAGCGTGCACCAGCGCACGCCAGGTGTGTCGCCTGCTGAACGTTTCTGTTGAACTCTTCAAGCTCTTGTTTCAGATATGGGCTAAAGAATGTTTATCTCTACCTCCGGTGATACCTTCTACCTCACCTGCAAAGAATGTGAAGTAGGCAGTGCTTCGGAGGAAGTTTAAAGTGAACAGACAACTTCTTCTTCGAAACCCAGCCCAGACATCGGTTTCGTGAATTCAAGAGGTCTCTGTACAATTAATACTTGCTTTTCGCATAGTGGATGGAGTTAAGGAAAGCTCAAGGGAAGATCTCGTTTGCTCTACCGCACCTTTGCCATTCTGCCAATAAATTTAAGTTGCCACTACCGCAGTCAAGACTTTGCGATAAAGGCAGTTACGGGTTATGTAAGGCTCGATGTCCTGCACGGCAGGACTCTCGGCAACGTTCAGTGGGATTCTTGCAAAGGCATCATCAAAAGGACGCTCTTCAGGAAAGCGCAAGACAGGACTTCCTTTGCCATACTGCCAATAAATTTTAAGCTTTAGCAGGCATTAGTTGTGATACGGGAGAGGAAGCTGGTTGGAGAGTTTCTTCCTCTTCCAGGATAATTTTGCAAGCTTTTTAGCCCATCTGAAAGGGTTTTTTTCAGATGATAGATTTTGTTAGTTTCTAGTCGGGACTACGCTGCCGAATTGAACATCGTCGTTCTTCCTGCCGTAAGCCCAGTCTCTTAAACAGGATTCTTGCCCCTTCCTCGTTTGAGACGGGAATCGGAAAAAATTAAATGCTTGACTCCCTGGATTACGTTTGTCAATTCAGTGACTTTCCCCCATTGACAATATACTTTCGTTTTGTCAAGTAAGTGGGTATCCCCATCATTGACAAAATATCTCTTTGTCCCGTAAATGGGTTAGTTTCTCATTGACAAACATCTCATTAACTTGATATTGCGTAAGCGAATAAGCTCTTATTGACAAGATTCGGAAGAGCTCTCATTCGTCATTCGCAGACTCGTACAAGAAATAGACTTGTAGACTACGTCAATGAACGCTTATGTCCAGTAACATAAGAAGCTTGAGCTGACTGCTTCGATTCTCTTAAGTTTTTGTTCATGAAACTTGGCCTGTCAGATATGTATGTAGCTGTATTTCCGAATTTCAGCTATAGATGTCTGCCAGGTAAGTAGAACAAACTTTATTGTGATATAATTTCATATTTTGCCTTGCGTTATTTTACTTCTGGTTGGCTCAAGTCATATACGCTTGCTGTAGTTACCTCTTCGGATGGCAACCGAGAGGTCTATTGTCTATTTTAAGGACATTTAATCGTTACTCCCTGCAGCCTTCCAGGAGTTTTCCGATTTATCTTTTACCGTTGTATGGTAGTGTTCTGACGACACAAACGCATCTATATAGTTAGCGTTTTCTGTTTCGCTTAAATATACCAGCTTGAGAGTCTTTCGGCTCAAAAAATAACGGACCTATTTCTTCGTAGAATAGGGGGTAGCTGGCAACCCAGACATAAAGAAGAGACGACGTTCGTAAGCTGCTGGCTGCTGCTGTCACGCTGTCTGTCTCCAGTCCAACCGAGCCAGTAACAGATCGGGCGCTGTCATGCGCCGTAGGTTACGTCTCTCTCTCCTGCGGGATTGACTGACTAACCGTATCTCTGTGCTGGCGGTTACGTCTCTCCTGCGGGATTGACTGACTAATGTAACTCTGCCCTACAATCACGGACTTTAGCCTAAGATTGAGGGATTTCTTACGTGAATGAATAAACGTTGCATTCGTTTTGCCTTACTATGTTCAACAGAGTTATCTCTTAATCCTTTCGGTGCTCGTTACCGCACGGTATAGAACTACGAGTCTACCGCAACATTGCACTTTTATATGCTCTCCTGCTTAGGCAAAGCGCAGCCTTATTAGGGAAGTAAACATACTCGGGGAGGGAATGGATGAGCTTGCTGGGGACCATTTCCTTCCTGAAGAAGTTTGTTTCCCCCGAATAGACTGCAATTCAGACCACAGTTTTTTCCTACCGGGAAACTGAAACTGATTATTCAAGATCTAGGAATGATTCTGAACATCTCTCAGTGCGTTTATCACCTGAGGTGATAGAAAGAAGGTGCCGGACATCTGGATAGGGTTTCAGATGTCCTGGATCTTAATCTGAAAGAAGTAAAAGCGATTCGGTAGTCCCTCCAGTCCTCGTAACGAGTTTTGGGAACCAGTGGTCCAGATCAACTCTGATATTCCACAGCTCTCTCATATCTTAAGAAGTATCTTCTCTCGGTCCCTGTTCGAGTTTACGAGAAAGCCTATTTATAAAAACAACGGCGTAGAATGTAACGATCCTCTAGAGGTTCGTTACCGGATTGCAAAAGTCCGGTACGAATCGTCTCGATCGACGGCAGCAACTATTGACTTCCGAGTGGAATCTTTCTTTAGAAGTAAGTTGAGAGTTGTGGAGACTTTAGGGACGCCCTTCATTCTTCTCTTCGATATGTTGAGGACGAAGAGGCTTCTTCTTCTCTGCTCCCTTATTCTCGATCCGGGATCGGTTCCTTTAAACGCCATCCTATGATATTGAACGGGGATGGATATTTAGTCTCTTTTCCCCTTTTTTCAATCGCTTAGAAATGTAATAAGAGGATTTATGACGTCACAGGGAGCGACAAATGACGCTGATCGCCCCATGTTGGCCTTCAGGATCCGGATTCACAAGGGTCACATACTTCCTATTCACTTTCCAAGGACCTTTTTCCGAGAGAGTCGGTCTACTCTAACTCGAAAGGTACCTATAACCTCTCCGCTCTGAGTCTGACTACGTTCAGGCTATCGAGATGTTGACAGGAATAAGATTACCGTCTTCCATTTCCGTCTGAAGAATGGGATAAGCTGGCAGGTTCACAACTATTAAAGAATACGCAAACATATGTTGTTGACGGCCCTTTGGGCTCAGAGATTTGCGTCTGTCAAACAACAAAGCCCTTCACGATCTTTGAGTTCTGTGGAATCTCGAACCTCGCTCATCATCTTACTTTTTGTCTACCTGTTTTCTCGGAGTCAGACACTCGTGCGAGATCAGGCGACATATAGTAGCCCTGAGTTTCTTGTTGACGAATGGTCGGTTGCGTTTTATACACCCCCGATGATCGTGTAACATGAGACCAGGTTGGACTGTCAGGCATTTTTCTTCCCTTTCCGGGACTGAATCGCCTTTTTGCTCCTCGCTCCTTTCTCCTGGCACCAGAAGCTCGAGTCAGGAGTTGATTCGCTGACGACGTTGGGTTGCGTTGATACACCCACAAGGTTTGTTTGCTTAGATTGAATCGCCCAGGCAGTCCAGACACTCATCCTTCAGCGAAGAATAGTGCCTATGGTCTTCAGGGTACAGCCTTGCTGTCCTTGATTCGTCTGACTGGTCAACTGGTTCGGTCACCTGACTTTAGTACAGACGGACTGACTGTGCATGTCCATCGACCGCTTTTTCAATATGGAACTTAGACGTAGTCGGAAGTTTCTTGATGTCAAAGCATTCGAACCTCTCCTACCTGTAACTTTCTTGCATGTGATCAGAAGGCCTTCTTCTAACCACCCTAGATACGACAAAGAGGGTTAGTGAGATTTTAAGCCATCGTCACAAGTTTTGGCTTTAGAGAACACAAGGCGGTGTGCTCTCTAACCCTTCCGTTGTGGGCCTAAGAATGGTAACCCGCTTTTTGTCCTTGGGCCAGGAGCTTGGAAGCAAGGATGGCACAAGTTAGTGGGCAGGAGCCAGAGAGAGTCCTGTCCCTGTCGGGTCTCTCAAGTTTTATCTCATAAAACTCAAGAAAGTCGAAGTCAATCGGGCAATCTGCAGTGTTCCGAAAAAAGACCAGACTTGCCCATATCGAAGAACAGCCTGGCTTTAGTGTTAGGAGTTCTTTCAAAAATGCTCCTTCATTGTGTTTGCACAAAGATTTGAAATCTTTTATCTGAATGCTCACGATGGAGGGCGCGGCCTCGAAGCATTTCAACACAGCATGGCACTCAGCAACATCCTGAGTACCATGTTTTAGCGAAGCAACTCTGTGTTCACTTCACACTCCCTGCGAGATGTGAGATGGCATATGAGATCTGCTGACTCGCTAGGGTGCCATAGTGTCTGCAGACACAATCTTGGGGGCAAGAGTACCACTCATCCTATCCTGTAGAAAATGGTTAGTGGAAGAGCTCTTAATTTAGTTGTTGAGTCGCCGACAAACGGCGACTTCTTAACTCTTAAGCCTTAGTTAACACACCTTAACTTTGGGGCTAGGTTGGTCAGGTGGTGATATATATATTTATATATAATATATATTTTATTTTTACTTCTTAGCCCTCATGGTATGGTCAATATGGTCTAGTCACGTCGTGGCTCGCCCCTGTTGACAGATCATCTGGAGGGCACCAGCTATATAGGTCTCTACCTCGCTGGCAACTCTAGTAGCACAAGCAGACTTACGTGGCAGTAACCACGAAGCCAGCTATGCTAACAGGTGGAACCAAGATGTAAATCATCTGCATGCATTTGTTTCCCAAAATCCTTCTATTCTGTCCCTTCCCACCTCCAAAGGTGGGATTCAGCTATATATATATCTGACAGGTAAGTTTCATGAACAAAATGATATTGTTATGATACAATAAAGTTTGTTCATACTTACCTGGCAGATATATATAATCAAGTACCCACCCACCTCCCCTCAGGGGACAGTGGAAATAAAAATTATGAATAGAAAATGGGAATGGTTCCTGATACCCGCCTCCCAGCGGCGGGAATGGGTACTAACCACCTGGCCGACCACTGCGTGTTGCGGAAGTTTTTTAAAATTCTGTCGGACTTCAGAAAATACAGCTATATATATATCTGCCAGGTAGTATGAACAAACTTTATTGTATCATAACAATATCATATTTTTCCACACAAAAATCCATCATGTTATAATAGCCTTTCTACAAAGCAATTTTCACCAGACACCCCAGAAGAAGAATTCCTTTTTCCACTTATATCAGTAGGTATCTAGGTTCCAGAGCATCTCTCTCAGTAAAAACTGGTTTTTCTCTGCATGTTTGCAGCTCTGCCAACAACTGAAGTTTCATTCCCTAGAGGTTTTCATTCAGAATAGCTTATTATGAATTGTTATAAACCAGCCCGATAAGAGCCGTTATTAGGCTTAGAGGTCTGGATAAACTAATCCTTTATAAAAAAAATGAATTGTTGAACCGTTTTCCTTTAGGGTGCCCCCTGGTTTTATGCATTTCACATTTCCGCGGTCCACTCTGTCATGGATTTTTGTGGAGCACATTAGTATCCACTTTTCTACGGGGAACTTTCACTATATTCTTGTTTTTGATGAAACTGACCTTGTGTCAGCACCGGCTCTTGCTCACCGAGTAGCCCGTAAAACTTTCACTAATTTGCGGAATTTTCTTGGGTAGTATCTCTAAAATTATCACTAATTTGCTTTTTTTCTTAGAACAACACTGCATTAACTAATTACTGTATTTTTTCATTAAAATACACTAGTAATTACGTACAGACTGTCCCCAGTTATCGGCAGGGGTTCTGTTCTCAGCGGGGTGCTGATAAGCGAAAACCGCCAGTAACTGAAACTCTGCAATTTATGGTGCTTATATCCAGATAATAGCGCCGATAACCAGTTAATGGCGCCTCCGTTAAGTATGTTATGGTGCCATAACCCTATTATAGGTGCCATAAAACCCGATCTCCATTAACCGAGTCCGCCGATAACTGGGGACTACCTGTAGTAATAAAACCTAGTAGTGTGAAATTCTGCTGAGGCAATTGCCTCTAAGATTCTTCTCATAGGTGTTCTGAGTTGCTGCATAGCTATATATAAAGGGAGCTTTTCCCCTTCAGAAGGGAGTCGTAGCATTGCTCATTCCTTGGTGGAGTTTTCCAAAACTGGAATGACCATGGCAAATGGTTTAAATTCTGCCATTGTCTCAGGTCTTAATCACTACAAAATTCTGGAAACCTGTCTTTACAAGATTAATGATTTTGAAAGTGAAGGGATAGAAGGCTGGGGCTATGTACTTGGTGAGCAACTTGGGTCCTGGAAAAGGGTGTCTTCTATAGTTTTAGATGTTAGGGGCACAGGTAAGAAAACTTTCTGTTAGTGGTCTCTCACATGTACAACTTCGATCATAGTTTTTCTTTCATTAAATAGACAATTACTATAGGGAGAGTAAATGCATATTGAGGCATCTAACCAAGGATGATTAGTATCCCAAAAATGATTAGTATCATTAGTGATGAGTATTGAAGCCCCCATCATGCTTTGATCTGAAGTTTTGTATTCCGAGTGACCATTTACAGTGTTCCCCAACTATTTGCGGAATTTGTGGATGTTTCACATAGAAGAATACCCCGAATAGGCGAATTTTCTGTGAATAATTGGGGCATATGTTCCAGAGAGAAATTCGCGAATATGTATCTGCAAATCTAGAGTGTGCGAAAATGGAGGGTTCACTGTAGTGGGTTTAGTTTCTGAATTCCAACATTAGACATTTTGGCAGCATTTGCATCCCTTTTCACTTTTAGATTGCAGGATAATGCAGTACTTTTTCACTTTGGAGTGTACTTGATTGCCTTAAAGTCCTTATTGGAATTATGCATCATAGGCCAGAAGCTCTTGGTAAGTTACAATACTCCTCCAAAATATAGTCATTTAGATGGATCTCAGTATCCCTTTTGGGGGAAAGATCCTCTTCATCATCGATACCTGCATGGGAGATAGAATCCCTCTAGAAGGTTTCTCCCTTGACTAACTGAAATATGTGTCCACGACCCATCAGGGTTTAGCAAGGCCATTTCAGCGGCAATGTCCACTTCATATTCCATAGTAAGAATGTCACCCCCATTTAAAGATTCCTCTATACTTCCTCCTCGCAATTAACCTGGTAGGTATTGGGGACTGATGTTACTGGGTTTTAGCCCAAACATAAATCTTGTTCAGAGAAAGTAATAAATATCTGCTACTAGAGTTTTGCTGGAAAGATACAATCTCCCCTTTCCTTACCCCTACTGAACCCTAGGACTTCTTGTGACAGCTTAAAACAGGCTGTTTCATCTTTAAAACTTGCTGCCAATAACATACTACAATTTGTGTACATATTGGGCAACAGCCCTATAGTAGTGTCATCTCTGTAGTTTTGACAGCCATATATGACTGTGTTAGTCTTTATGCACTGGCTTTGGGAAATTTTAATTTGAATTGTCATACCATTCAACTAACCTTCCATGAACTACTACATAATTTGTTTAGTTAGCCCAAACTGCTGTTTTATATGGCTTTAGGTTAATGCTTCTAGAATAATGCACATTAAACTAGGAATAGAGGGTCCCCTCTCAACCTACTCTAGGTCACTGCCTATGATATGCTTATTTAAAACCTAAGGATGTAAATCATACAGAAAAAGTCCTCTTTTAATCTAGTTTCTGTTTTCTGTGGCTGAGACCATCCTTACCTGATATTTAGCCATTGCTGTTTTATAGGCTAGGGGTAGGATATTCCTATAGAAAGGGGTTTTCTACTTAATCTGGTTAGGCTACAGCCCATTCTGGGTTTTTATCATCTTTTAGGATATAGGGTACATAAGAACTACACTATTATGTAGCCTCTAGTCGTAAAAACTGTTTTATTAATCCTAGGTTATTTGGGTAAAACTACCACTTAGTAGACCAACAATAGGATATTTCATAAACAATAGGATATTTCATAAATTATTCTCTCAGCCTAGTACTATAGGGTATTGCCTAATCCAGATTATTCTAAATCATTCATATTGTAAAGGCTTTATGAAAACAGTTTAGTCATATGTAAAGTCATAGTTAGGCTAACATTTTTGTCTAACCCAGGTTGTTTATATCTTGCCCTGGGCTATTTGGTCTACCATACAAAACAGTAACTTTCTAATGTGAAACTTAGTGATGTGAAACTTTCTAGTTAGGCTATCATCTAGTAGTATAGGTTATTGGCTAATCCTGATGAATTAATTACCTTTAAGGGTGTGGAATTAACCAGTTGTAATTTGTAGCCTTCAAGATAGGGTACTCTCTCATAGCCCATTTGGTCTACTATATGAAAACTACTAACTTAATATGTAATGTGAAACTATACATGTAGTTACAATATCACCTAGTATAGTCTAATCTTGATTAATTAATTCACCTTTAAGGGTATGGGATTAACCAGGTTTAATTTGTAGCCTTTAAGTTAGTCTACTACCTAGTCTAGGTTATTGTGTAATCAATCGAGATTATTTAATTCCCTTTTAAGGGTATGCACATGATAACCTAGAGTACTAAGGCTATGCTTAAGTTACAGGCTATATAAAAGGAAACTGTCTGTAGCTTGGAGGAATAATGGTTAGGAGACGCCTTGCTGCGGGATAAGTGAAGCCACTCAGGTCGCTGGCTGCTATATTGGGACTGGCAGGCAACTTAATCCGTGGGTCGACCGTAGGTGCATGACCTCGCGATGACAAGGTGTCACTCAATTGTTTTTAGTTTAATTGAAGACTGTATTGCATCAGATGGTGGGCCTTTACAATTTTTGATGACCTACAAATTCAGTCAGGATCATATTGAACTATTCTTTGGTTAAGTAAGAAGTATGGGAGGCCATAATGGTAATCCAACAGCAAGACAATTCTGTGCTGCTTACAAAAGACTACTTTTATGTACATAATGACTTTATGGATACCATTCGTGGTAATTGCTTGTCATTAGAGTTGGTGTCCATATTAACTGCTTCAAGCAGCATATAAGGCAGTTTGCAGTAAGGAATATAAATACTTCTGTTTCAAGACATCGAATTTTAGAAGTTCAAGAAGCATATTCAGATGAAAGGAAGATGATTATGACTATATTCCAAACCATTACCACTTGTCAAAATGTTCAAATAAAATATAGTAGCTTATATTGCAGGCTTTGTTGCTTTTAAGTTAAAAAAGACTTTACAGTGTGATGTTGGCATTGATACGTTAACATTAACAGACGCTAATTTTTGTCACACCCTCAACAAATTAAAAACCAAAGGAAAATTGGTCTGTCCATCAAATGATGTTTATTGATATATGCAATACATGTGAAAAAATTAGGGAAATGTTTTCCTGCCAACAAAACGTAAGCAGATTACTGCTAAGCTTCATTCGCAGGTTGCAGGAAAGAGTCGCCAGATATATACTAAGCTATTTCATTTTACCAGTCAATAATTCTTAATAGTAAGCGATAACAAACAGTAAGGACTAAGGAATTAGCAGACACAAAGAGAATAGCTTTAAATTTGGGCCAGTAATAGGCTATATGTATATATAAGATAATGAAAAAGTTTGTATTGCATTTCTGAGTAATAAAGTAAGGTACTATTACCTATGATGAAATAATTAACTGTTCTTTAAACGAATGATAAAGGGATTTTGACGAAGGAAAAATCTATTTCTGGGCAAGGGTTCGTGTCGCCCAGTGAAATAATCCTTAAGTTCATTATTTCTAGGTATATGATACTAACATATACCAGAGAAAAAACAAATTCAGGAGGATGTCAGGATAACTGACTCGCTCACCCTAAATAAAAGGGTGTCGGTATGGTTTCTGGGGCGAGTGAGACCACTACCACGAACCTCTTGCCATTTAGAATTCTCCTTCACCAGAATCCCCGTCCTGAAAGAGCCGGTACACAGTCGGAG
The DNA here is from genome assembly GCF_015104395.2 of Macrobrachium nipponense. Lineage (NCBI taxonomy): Eukaryota > Metazoa > Arthropoda > Malacostraca > Decapoda > Palaemonidae > Macrobrachium > Macrobrachium nipponense. The sequence continues at coordinate 29,119,519 of NC_061094.1, read as the reverse complement.
ACAGCAACTACTACTACTATGCTACGCACCACGCCGACTGTCGCGCCCCTGGTGGCCATCCTTGTTGTTAGATGCCAATCTTGGGCTGCAGGGTGGGACATAGGGTGGGATTTCACTGGGCGACACAAACCCTTGCCCAGAAATAGATTTTTCCTTCGTCAAAATCCCTTTTCCGGGCTCAGTTTGTGTCGCTACGTGAAATAGTACCAGAGAAATAGCACAAGAATGTAAAACAAAAGTGGAAGGTCTCAATAAAACTAAAGAAGTAAAACAAATAAATATAATATTGAGAACTTACAAGTTATCATAAAATAAAGTTAACTTAAAGTAAAGAATCCAGACATGTAGTTAACCTTAAAATTAAACTTATACTAACTTATGATAACTTAAATAATACTAGTGAGTCTCAGTACATAGAGGAAAATTACTCACTGAACTTATATAATTATTATTAATATATAAGGTACATCAATAAATGTTGGTGTGCTACCCTAGCATAAAAATAAGGGGAGCAACATCAACCAGAATTACAATATATATATGATAAAGCTGTGGGTGCCCCTAGCAAAAAAATAAGGGACACACCACTATAATTATTATCTAAAGCAGCTAAGGCTGAAGGACCAGAAAGAGGCATAACGGTAGGTTAGGTGAAATATTAGTTTAGGCAGTAGAAGGAGATCTGGATCTTCGACTTACAACTACTGAGCAGTGTCAGGGGAAACTATGTTTCCCGCTGCCACTGCCGGAAATTTTAAAGATTCCAAGGACTTCAGATAATGACGCTTGAAAACTGTCGGCGATTTCCAGCCAGTATACTTTTTTAAATCATCAAAATTCATATGCTGAAAGTAATTAATAGAGGTGGATACTGCCCTGATGTCATGGGCTTTTGGGAATGATTCAGGGTTTGCTTGTTTAATGAAGTAAAGGTATCTGTTGCCTGATACCCTTTATTGAGATAGTGCCACCTCTTTCCCATAAGAAGAGGGGGTCTGAGGATTTAGAGGATGTCCTAGACAGAAAGGCTCGTAAGGTCGTCACTGGACAAAGAGAAGGATCTTGAGGAAGAGGGATGACCTTCCAAGGGGCCCACCTCATCAAAGGGTCCTCATTTTTTGCCAGAAAACTACGATCTGGGGAAAGTAGAACCTCCCCTGAAGAGAGGAATTCTACATGTCCAGCATCCCTGGAAAGGGCCGACAGTTCTGATATTGTAGCTCCTGAGGCCAGACTTAGCAAGAATAGCATCTTTCTTAGTAACATTATGAATGAGCAAGAAGTGTTGTCAGTGTCTGAGGCCAGTTTGAGGACATCATTCAAAAAACCATGAGACTGAGCTAGGTCTCTCAGAAGGTCTGAGCCCAGCACAAAGCTTTTAGGAATAGACGTAAAGTAAGAGTCTGTTAAGTCTATTTGAAAACCCAACTGAAAGAATTTTCTTTAAAGTTGATTTATTAGTGGTAATAGTACTAGCCGCTAATCCTTTTTCAAATAGGATCTGAAAAAGGATATAGCCGAATTGACTGTCATGGGTGGTGGTGTTTTTGTTTCCTTCAGGAAAGATGCTAACTTTTTAACAGCAGTGTCATACTGTCTCAAAGTTGACTCCCTCTTATCTGATTCTAAGAAAAGAATATTCTGAGGATCGATATTTGCATCTTTTTTAGCCGCAAACTTCATGAAGTCCATAAAGTTAGGGCTCTGAGAATTCCTGAGGAAGCGAACACAGTCCTCATTTGTAACTGACTGAGATAGTTTGGGGGGATTGGGGATCATCCGTCGAGGTCGGAGACCCAGTTCCAGAAGCAGAGGATACCAGTTGCTCTTGGGCCAGTCCGGGGCTACTAGAGCTACTTGCCCCTTGAATGTCCTGAGTTTGTTCAGGACTTTCAACAGAAGATTCACTGGAGGAAAGATGTAAATCTTCTTCCACTGATTCCAATCTATGGACATGGCATCTATGGCATAAGCCAGAGGGTCCAGGTTGGGGGCCACATAGCAAGGGAGCTTGTGGTTTGCTTGAGATGCGAAGAGATCCACCTGAATACCCGGAACACTCTGGTGTATCCACTGGAATGACTTTTTGTCCAGGGACCACTCTGATTCTAGAGGAACTGATCGGGACAGGGCGTCTGCTATCACGTTCCTTACTCCCGCCAAGTGGGTGGAGGATAGATGCCATTTGTACTTGTTTGCTAGGGAAAAAATGGCTTCCATGACATGGTTCACATGTTTTGATTTGGATCCTCCCCTGTTGATGCAGTGTACTACTACTGCACTGTCCAAGATCAGTTTTACATGCGAATTCTTTGCTGGAAGAAGCCTCTTCAGAGTGAGAAATACTGCCATGGCCTACAATACATTTATGTGAAGCTGGCGGAACTGAGGTGACCAGGTTCCTTGGACTTTCTTGAACTGAGAATATCCATCCTCCCCACCCGCTTAGCGAGGCGTCTGTGTGGATAGTCAACGCCGGAGGAGGATATTGAAGAGGAACTGACTTGGACAGATTCTTTGTCTCCGCCCATGGACGGAGATGATTGCGAAGAATCTGCAGGATTACTGACAACTTGTCTCGAGATTTGACATTTGCTCTTGAGCGCCAAACTCGATTTATGTCCTTCAGTCTTGCTTTTAACAGAACATCCGTTACTGATGCAAACTGGAGTGAACCTAGGATCCTTTCCTGGTTTTTCCTTGATGCTCGTTTGTTCTTGAGAAATTGCCTTACTGACTTGGCTATTTCCTTCCTTTTGACCGCAGGAATTGACAGATTGTGGGAGGTCAAGTCCCATTGAATGCCGAGCCATTGAAAACGAGACTCCGGTGTGAGTCTGGACTTTGTCCTGTTTATTTGGAACCCTAGATGTTCCAGAAATTGAATTACTTTGTTTGTGGCTCTGAGGCATTCCTCGATGGTTGACGCCCAAATCAGCCAATCGTCGAGGTACGCTACTACCATTATCCCTTGCGATCTCAGTTGTTGTACAGTAAGTTCCAGAAGTGAAGCGACAAATCTCAGAATTGATCGTACTTCTATAGAAACTCATGGGGTTGCCCAGTTAGGTATATTTATTTTATTCCAATTATTGTCATCCTATTTATCTGATAATACGTATCAGTGATTAACTGTATAAGCGCACAAAGTATTTCCCCTGTGAATGATCAATGTTAGTTCAGTAATTGTTTATTAATAGAAAAAAAAAAAAAGAATTTCCCCAAAGAAACATCTGCGGCTTCCAAAGTGTGATATGAAGAGTTCACCATAGAATGGCAGCAGGAACCGTGTGCATAAGCATTGGCCTAATATTTGTAAATTAACTTTCTACTTTTATAGCGTTATATCGAAAGTTATTATGATTTCTGTTGATAAAGCACAGAGAAGTTTAGCATCTGATTAAATGAAATATAAATAAGACAAGTTGGTGTAAAAAAAAAACAAAAAAGAAAGAAAAAAAAAACGAAATCCAAGTTTATGTGCGCGTTTAGCGTTGGTTACATGGTTAGGCCTATTTCAAGAATCAAGGAAATATATTTTCCAGCTTGTTAGTTAATAATTCTTCATGGAATTTCTCGATTGTGCAAATTTTTGCATGCGGAATTCGTTCAGGGTCGCACCAGACAAGTATTTCGTAGGTTTGGTTTTCACCTTTTTTATTTTTTTTTTTTTCTTTCTTCAGTGCATAAGTGAGACTATTCTTGTCCATACGATCGGAGTGTGATATCTTGGCGGGGGGTATATTTTAATTCGAGTATCCCCTGTTTATGCTCTCTCCTCTCTCTCTCTCTCTCTCTCTCTCTCTCTCTCTCTCTCATCTCTCTCTCTCTCTCTTTCTCTCTCTCTCTCTCTCTCTTCTCTCTCTCCTTTAGGACGTTTTTTTTTTATCATCAGGAAAATAACAGAGGTCTGTTTTAAGAATCGAGCACTAGGCCTATTGGTCATGCCTCGGGTCGCTTCTTTATATATATGTATATATATATAAATATATATATATATAATATATATATATATATATATATATACTATATATATTTTATATATATATACCCAAAAAAACTCATAAAATTTCTGTTATGCAATAATACTTTGACTGGATCGAACTGATTGCGGGTTGTACAGTGGGAATATGAATTTGGGTGATATCATTCCCTTTTGATACGCCCACTTACGCAAATTCAGTCTTAATTTCACAGTTGGGATATGATTCGAAGATTTGAAGTAATAGGTTGAAGTGAAAAGGGTGGAGTTAGTGTATTGTGGGTAGAGGTAGAGGGGGGGGGAGGGGTGGTTGGGGTCTGTCGTCTCCCTACTTAACCAGATGGGGGTGATTTTATGGGTGTTCTGGTTGTTTGCGACCGACTTTCTTATTTTTTATATAGCGAGTCTGTTTCCCAGATGCAAGGACAGGTCCTGGTGTCGGTCCTGAAGGTTCTATCTTTGCCTAAATAACAGACAGTGGCCCTGCATTGTAAGCCTTGCAATGCCCGGAACTAGGCCTAGTCACCTGAAGGTAGCAGCAGCAGTTAGAGCCTTTCTCGAAGATGGTGTTTTGTTAATGCATCGGTCCTAGAAGCTACAGTCAGAACTACCAACCAACCCCCGAACTTCTCCATTGAATCTAGGTGCATTCATGGTTTGATTATGTTTAACTGTCGCGGAGATTTTCCCTTCACATTCTATTGATACTTGCATGGTTTTATGCATCTTCGCTAAAATAATTGATAATACACTATAATATTAAATATTTGTTTCCACATTGCTCGAAATATACATTGGTAATGTTTGGTAATCCTGTGTTGAACGAAAATTTCAATGTTTCGTTTCTATAGTTTTGAAGTAATTGCTATACTTTAAAATAATTACTATCACCGTAATTTTTTCTTCTTTTTTTTTATGATTGTTATAAATATCATAGATTTGATATTTGTGCATCATATGTTAGCTTTATTTTGCTTGATAGAGCTTTCACTGTAGAAAAAAAAATATATTTTTCAGCTACGAGTTGTAGTTGCCAGTTAGTGAATTTCGAACGAAATTCTCTGAAATGTGTCGCTTCAGTTTTGGAACTTACTGTACTACTACTTCCGCTAATTTCGACAATACCCTGGGGGCTACGTTCAGCCCGAAGGCATCACTTTGAAAGAGAATGCTGGTTTCCCAGCTTGAAGCCTAGGTATGGGGCGAAAGTGTCTCGCGATTGGGATATGATAGTATGCGTCTGTAAGATCGATAGAGGTGGTGACGGCCCCGCGGGGAAGTAAGGTCCGCACCTGCGAGATGGTCAGCATTTTGAATTGTCGCAACGAATGAATGAATTTGTTTAGCCGGGACAAGTCTAAGATTATTCTTCTTTTTTGATGAGCCTTTCTGTGGCACGCTGAATAAGCGTCCTTGAAACTTTAAATGCTGACTCTTGACACTACCCCTTTCTGAAGGAGCTCTTCTGCATAATCTGTCAATTCCTTTGTTGGTAGTTGAAGGAATGATTTGGATGGAGGGGGACCTTTGATCCAACTCCATCCCAGCCCTTTGGACACAATGCTCTGTGCCCCACTGCCTGAACCCCACCTGTGGCGGAAGAGGAACAGCCTCCCTCCTACCTGGGAGATCTCACTGCTGTTGTGAGGGGCGTGCTCCGCGTCCCCCACGGAATGTTGCTTCTGTTGATTGCCCTTCCTGCACCCCTCTGCCGAAAGGCACCCCTAGCCTACTTCCCCTGCGAACCTGTTTGATGGTTTGGAAGGCTTGGCTTTCAAAATACTGGATTGAAAGCCGGGGAAACAGCGTAGGAGGTCGAGGGCTGACCCTGTGGAGACAACAGGAGGATGTGCTGGTTCTACCCCTTTGCAGCTGCCGGTTGTTCCCTGGTTGAGAGACTGGAACTGCTTGTACGAAGTGCTGCTGTTGCTGCTTTTGGTAGGGTGGGAACCTCTTAGTCTTCTTCAATTTCTTTGTAGCAGAGGAAGGGTTCTCGGGTTTCCTCTTACTGGAGAGACCCCAGCGAGCTCTGAGGCTTTGGTTAAGCCTCGTTGCATCGTGCTGTACCTAATTTACTGCAGATTCTGGAAAGAAGGTCCGCCCCCCCCAGATGTTCGAAGAAAGCAGCTTATTCGGTTTCATGGCGAATTGTTGCTTCTGTAAGTCAGTAGCAGCCACTTCGGTTCATGACTAGAGAGTTCAGAGTCCTGCCTAGTCTCGTTCTGCCTCGAACTCGGCTTGTATGAGATTGTCTGGTAACCTAGGTAGCCTCTCACCGAACTGTTCCATGGCACAGTCCGGTTGAGCTTACCTACCGTGAATGTAGCTGTATGGTTCTCCCAAAGATCCCCGAATGCAGGGAAGAGAGGGGACGTAGGATCCGATTCCTTCCCTGAGCTGAGGAAGGGGTTCATCCTTCATGACAGCTTGCAGAGTAATCTCAGCTATCTTAGTACGTGAAGGGGGGGGAGTGTGCCTCCTCCCCTCCGTGGCAACCAAAAAAGATAGTAAGGGACTCTTAAATGCCTGGCCGTTTGGTATTGGTACAATCCCAATCCTCCAGGCAATGTACCCTTCCCTCTGAGCATGATCGCGGCTGTATAACACCGTTTCCTTAGGGTCTTATCTTCCCTATTCAAGGCTGCCTCTGTTAGTCTGGCATACCCCATGAAAGGAGGCTGCAGGCCGGCTGGATGGAACTCGGAAGTCCTCGATCCTCCGAGTTCCATAGTCCGGGATGGAGATCATACCGTCCTTGTAGGGTGCAAAGGCTCCGCAACCCTCCAAGGATTGTTCATAGAGAAAGGTTGGGAAGGGTATTGTAGTCAGGCAACTGGGCAAGTCCAGCGCCTACTACTGGGAGATCGGCCTGAGTGCTTGGCTCAGTCCTGCCAGCCGGTTCTGCCTGATCCGACAGACATTCAGAAATATTCTGAATCGACTGTCCAGACTGAGTCAGCGAGGTGGAGATCTGAGCAAACATATGTTCGAATCTCGTATTCAAAGATCCGACCAAGTCTCCTACCTGCTGCATGACCCCTGCCGTAAATGCAACAGGATCGAAGGGACCAGCCGGACTGGCCCCAACAGGGGTCACCGGAGGAGTTCCGGTAGCGGGAGAAGGTACTGGCTCGGCGGGAGCACGGGCCTTCTCCTTAGAGGATTTACATCTCGACCCTTTCGAATGCGAAGAGAGGAGGACTTCGCCTTCTCTGCTCTGGGATGGTTAGCCGGAGACTTTTTCCCGAGAAGATTGAAAGAAACGACGTCTTCTGAAGGGTCCTGCTGCTCTCTTTTGCCCCTTTACTTGGGGACTACAGAGGCAGTAGGCCGTACTAGTAGGGTCTCAGATCCCGTGAAGCCTTGAAAGGAAAAGAAGGAGAAGGGACAGGACGAAGAAGATCCAGAAGCAACCCAAGGGAAGCCCTTGGGCGCCTAACAACCTACCTCAACTAATAAGTCATCTGCACCTACCACCATTGGCTCTATGTTGAGGTCCAGAGTAGCTACGTCCGCCGAGATGTCCTGGCCTCCTCCCTCAATCAAGGCTTGCTCCACCTGTTGCTGGATATTAGCGATCGTTGGAGCTGCCGCGGTGGGGTCCACGTACCCAGTCGACTTTCCACCTGGGAAGATCTTATAGCCATCTTCTTATCCAGTATGTATGGCTGCCCCTTCGGCACGTTTTTGCCGAAGCCTCCTACCCAGGCCCGCAGGGTAGCCGACACGGCTTCTTTAATGGCGGCAGCCGGGAAATGGAAAAGAGGGTCATTGTAATCCTTACAAACGAAGCCAGAGGACGGATCATTAACAATTGACACATATAACCATATAGCAATATAACATTAAGTCATGTAACAGTATATACCATGGAAAGAACAAACCCCACACCGGTATATACTTACTCCGTCCAAAAACTGGCCCACCAAGTCGTAACAAATGGAGGAAGACTCATGGTGCCAGACAATCAGCTCGTTGTAGCGGGCAGCACAAGGAGCATGGGACCTACAGACCTCGTGTCTGCAGGGGTCCTGGAGGACGGCGTTGCACCCGGCCTCCTGACAGTTAGTAGCCTGTAAGTGGAAAGATACATAAGTATCAACGTAATACACTCACAGGGCTACTATGATGCTCCGTTGCATGCCGGAGTAGTCTAAAATTTTTGGGCATAATCACCCCCTGAACTCCGTGTGGGAGAAGGTCTACGACCTAGTAACTGGTTGGTAAAACTTCGGTGTACACCGGAGAGGGGAGTATGATCCAACCAGATAATTTTAATACACCTATAATGAGTTTCAGGAGTAGTACACCACGCCGGGGAACGAGAGAGGATTACCCAGAATTAAATTAATTAAATTAATTTGGAGCTTGTAGTTCCGCCGTAAAACACCTCCGCCAACTAGAGGGGCGCTCGGATAGCAAGCTTGCGCTCCGCCGGATGGCGAAGGGACTACGTGAATTAGGGAAAGCATGTAGGACAAATGGATATCTCTTCCCCTCCGGTGGCTGGCGGAGCCAGCTACCCCCCTGACAACCGAAGGTACACCCGGATAGCAAGCAGGCGCTCCGTCAGCAGGCGAAGGGGATAATACATAACAAGGGGAAGGGGGAAGAGAAACAAGACCCAAGGAACACCGGAGAAGAACCGATGCAAACAGAGGGGGGTGGTCAACCCCCCCCTGATCACACCGGAGCTCCTCCAGAGCTCAAGGAGAGAACATGCGGCCCATCAGTGTTCCCAGCTGTCCCAAACTCCTGTGACCCCCCTAACAGGGGGGAGGGGGGAGTGGTGCTCGGATGGTTGCCATAGCGACCGTAAGCAAGCCAGGACAGACCCCCCCCTCCACTTGGGAGGGAGGAAAGGGAACTGGGACTAGGGCGACTAGTGGCTCCACGCGATCGCATGTGGACCAAGAGGTGATGCAACAAAACAGCCTAGGTCGAGCGACCACGTGAACTCGAGAGGACCAAGGGGCGATAATGCAACAAAACTGATCACAGTTGGACCAAGTAGATATAATGCAACAAAACCGCCTAGGCTAAACTGATCGTCCTAATATGCTAACCCTACAAATAAATAAAATAAAATTTTACATCGTAAAAAGAGAGAGAGGGAAAACACAAGTGAGAGAGAAAAGAGGCGTCCAGGAGAAGTAGGCTAGTTCCCCGAAGGAAACAAGCCGACTGCTCAGAAGCTAGCCTTAGCCGACACGTAAAACGGAGGGCAACAGCCAGGATACTGGACTAGAAGGAAAATAAATGAATAATCACTCTAGCGCCTAAACACCTAGACAAAGAGACATGCATGCATGAACTTGAATCTAAGGCATAGGCAATGAATTCCCGAATAATACGATGTAAAAAGATAATGGGAACTTGTGTAGCAGGTGATATAACCCACAAAGAGGTAAAATACGGGATAGATGCCACGGTATGGGGGACCGAGAAATCTAACCGAACATGAGGCAAGCCGCCGGCCGCCATGCGCCAGACCAGGAGACCATTTCGGACCTAAAAAACGGTAAATAAGGGTCCCTGGCTGACAAAAACTAAATTCAAACCTTTCGGGGTACTTAACTTAGCTGCGGCGATAGCTGCTAGTTCCATGGTGAGTATAATTCCAGGGAAAGGTACACCAAATGCACGTGCTACCTAGTTCACTAACGAAAAAGGATGGCCACCAGAGGCGCGACAGTCGGCGTGGTGCGTAGCGTAGTAGTAGTAGTTGCTGTCTCCGACTGTGTACCGGCTCTTTCAGGAGGGGGATGCTGGTGAAGGAGAATTCTAAATGGCAAGAGGTTCGTGGTAGTGGTCTCACTCGCCCCAGAAACCATACCGACACCCTCTTTTATTTAGGTTGAGCGAGTCAGTTATCCTGACATCCTCCTGAATTTGTTTTTTCTCTGGTATATGTTAGTAGCATTTACCTAGAAATAATGAACTTAAGGATTATTTCACCTATATAACTACTTGTTAAGCTCGATTTGAAGAAAGAGGGAATGATCCAGTCCTTCTTCAAATTAGGTATCTTAATAGGCTTTATTAATATACCATTAGATAGTCCTTATACCTACAACACTCTCAGTTACTACAGTAAGTACACTAACTTAATATAGACTAATATACTAAGAAAGAGAGAGAGAGAGGGAGACCTAGCTAGCTCACGGAGAGAGAGAGAGAGAGAGGAAGGGAGAAGTCTCCAATATTCCTCTTTTCTCTCCTATCCATAGGTTATGCTTATATACCATTTGATTATTAAACGAGCCTTATATAGGATCTCCCACTCTCCTATAGCAATATATAGGAAAACTATGTATTTTCTATTATCGTCGGAACTTGACAGAGTTACTGATACAACCGCCATCTTGGGATAACGATCCCTTGACTAATATCTGCATTCTTAATCTTAGAACTGATAAATATATGGCGGTGACATGTTCCGTCATGTCCCTAATATAAATATTGCTTATTAAAACATGTGATGAGGGGACGGCATGTTGAAAAAGCTTCTCTAAACAAAAAATTCTTTCATCATAACAACAACAACGCCTCGCGTTCCCGCTCGTAGCATTCAAGATGGCTGAGACACCGTGTTCCCGCAATACATTATATGAGCTCACAGGTCTAAATTGGAACTCCAATTTTATATTATTGAAAAAACAGAAATTGGGGTACTCAACTTAGGTGTCAGAGACATCTGCGCAGTAGCCATCGTAATAAATCCAGAGAAATTTAGGGAAAACCGAGCGCAAACAGAAACGCTTGTTTTTTCTCGTAATTTCTAAAGAAGTAATATTCTAAATGGCAGGAGACCTGTGAATAGTGGCTTTTGCACGCCCCGAACTTTATACACGACGCCCTTTGGGTGCTAACTTTTCTCTGGTATATTTAGAAAGTATTTATATCAGAAAAGAGGCTAGAAGGATCTTTTCACCGGCGAACACAGGTCGACCCAGAAAAATAAATTTTATTCACAAATTATGTACAAGGATAATCAAAGAAATCAAGTATGTGTGTGTGATTGTGCCTTAGAGAGAGAGAGAGAGAGAGAGAGAGAGAGAGAGAGAGAGAGAGAGAGAGAGAGAGAGAGAGAGAGAGAGAGAGAGAGAGATACTTTTAAAACAAATGTGAGGATTTTGCAAACAAATAAGTAATAAGTCAAGAATGTAAGAAAAGGAAAGAGAGATAAAATAACTTTTCACAAGGAAGCCATTTAAACAAACAATCGAAGGCATACAGAAGCTGGCAGCATCGCCAGTTTTATTACAGAGCCGAGTTACTTTTACAGTAGTAAAAAATTGTAAAAAGCAATTGTCACTAGATTGGTATTTTACCGTAAAGAAAATAAAAGTTATTTGGGAAAATCGAGTGCAAGTGAAAGAAGTGGGCGAGTAATCCTCCCAGATCAGCTGGTAGTCAGTGGGAAGCAGAGCTGTTCTTCCCTCTCTCTCTCTCTCTCTCTCTCTCTCTCTCTCTCTCTCTCTCTCTCTCTCTCTCTCTCTCTCTCTCACCAAACACTGACTCAAGAAAGTTTTTTTTTATTACTGTATTGCATTTTATTGTTTTCATATTTTATCATTGTTAAATGTATTGTGAAATAACATTTTAGTTTTTTCATGTGAATTGATACTGCTTTTACATACATATTATAGTACAGATATTACTGTCTCTTCTCTCCTCAAAAATACCAAGATGCACGATAACCTATAATCATTCATTCATTATTCCTCAAAAAAGGGATTTTGACAAAGGAAAAATCTATTTCTGGGCAGTGACCTTTGTCGCCCAGTGAAATGGTTCCCCATCTGTTGCATCATACTTGCAGAGAATGCCTCTGGGTCAAAGCTAGGTACCGGGGTCCTAGCTTTTGGAACCTTTGCTCTCGACCTCTGTTGAGGGGGAGTCGCTCTTGCCGTGTCCGCCTTGGGGTTAGGAGCCGATGGCTTAGTGACGTGGCTGGTTCCGGACCTTGGCTTAGGCAAGGACTTCTTCATAGCCTTAAAGTCAATCGGGTTTTTGACTTTAGGGATCACCGATGATGACTTCGGTCTAACCGACTGAAGCTTCCTGGCGAATCCCTGGAATGAAGTGGTAGAAGAGAAAGAGGAAGACTGAGATAGGCTCAAGAGCAAGCCTTGAGCCCCTACACTACTTGCCTCACCAAAATTCCTACCTTTGCCCTGGTTGTCCACAACCATGGGCTCGCGGTCAAGGTCATAGGCCGCCACATCTCCAACCACCTCCTCGCCGAAACCCTCCTCCGGCGCGGCCATGGTCTCTGCCCGGATCCTGGCGATGATGGGAGCCGCTACCGCTGCCTCTACTGCCGATGACTTCTTGGCTCCGGGGTAGATGATTCCAGCCATCTCCTCAGAGAACATGTAGGGCTGAGCTCTCTTGGCATTGCAGCCAAATCCGCCGACCCAGGTCTTCAGGGTAGCCAGCTCCGCATCCTTGACGGCTTGGATACTCTGTAAGAGGAAGTTATGTCAATTCTTAAACTAAATACTATCCTTAGTCCAGTATGAATCAACACGATATAGTCCAACTGACACTCATTGTATCATTATCAAGAATAGTACATACCGACTCGGAGGTGAGTTCGTTCACGAGGCCGTAGTAGACCTCACATCCCTCGTGGTACCAAACCAACAGATCTCCGACCTTGACCGCACAACCAGCGTGGGTCCTGCACACAACGGGCCCACAGGGCTCTTGGAGGACGGTGGTACATCCCGTCTCCAAACACTGCAAGATCTGTAAGTCAAATGATACACGAGTATCACTATTTAGACCCACCAGAGGTGTGTCCGGTGGGGCATGCATTATTCTACAGTCATCGGAGGTGACTCCGATGACACAATATTTTTACAACTAGGGTATCATGCATCCTTGTTCTCACCAGCTCTGGGGTCCAGCTCTTGTTCTTTTCATGCCTTAAGTATAGGGCTGGTGGAATGGAACAGGTTAAGTGAAAACCTGTCCTCACTCCGGTGGCTCCGGAGACGTAAAATCTAGTGAATTAAGATTGTGTCTCAAGCCCATTCTCCATTCCTCTAGGGTGAGGGATGGAAAGAGACAATTCAAGACAAATGAACAAGGCCGATGGGCTATTGTTAACAAGGTACCTCGGTTTGAAATATCCGGCGGAGTAATAAGTTCGCCGTAGTAAACAAACCGAAGTATAATATTGGATAAAACTAACAGTATATGTATCTAACGCACATAACCACATGTGTACATATATATGTGTGTGCATGCATAACTAATTGATCCAACAGCAGTGGATCATTACCTATTCCGTGTCTAAATACACCTAGCTATCCCGATACTCGGTCCGGCTTCATGGGAACAGAACAGGGGGTCGGTAAAACCTAGGCCCATATCTAGTCAGTAAGGAATCAGAGCTGTTTGCATAGCCAATACCTTGAAGCCGGGATCCCGGATCCGCCGGAGCGGGAGACAGGATTGGTGAAAGAAGACCGTGGAAAGGGATATGACAACGTGGGCCGGAGAGCGCACCGCCTGGTCGAGCTAGGTGGCCAGCCAAGGCTCGCCCGAGCAGGGCACCCTCCCCACCACTCATACAGAGCATGGTGTGGAGAGCCTATACCCCGATCGCACTCCCTGCCCCCCCGCCTATTAGGTGAGGAACTCGGATCGGCTATGTGGCGTAGCGTGAGCGAGTCCTATACCCCACCGAGGTGGGTGAGTGGGGGAGGGAGGTCGGCTAGCGGGATGGCTCGCACGCGATCAGCTGGTAACCCTCACAGCCGGGTGTACCACCACACGGTAGGAAGGATCCAACTGATCGGAATAGAAGGCCTATAGGCCTACTAACACATGCTACTAATAAATATCCGTATATACGGATCTAAACATAACACATACGTGTATATATATACTACTGTCTTAACGCGGGAGAGATATGAAAAGAAAATAATTATGGAGTGAGAGAGAAAGCAACGAGTCCTCTCGAACTGCTGGCCTAACCTTGACAAACTGCAACGATCTGAACAGGTTGACCTGGTAGGCTCTGAGCAGCCTGGCCTAGCTTGCCAAATCGAATTTATTCAACCGAAAGGCTAGAAGACCAGGATGGCTCGAGGACCGTAATGTGTGGGCTACGGAAGAGCCAAGGCTCTTCTGTATGCAGACAAGGATGTCTTATAGTAGAACTAAAATATATAATATAGCCTATAATACACCTTGGCTAGAATATAGGTTGGGATGCCCACCTCAAGATGTAAATTAAGGCTAACTGAACTAGGCTACGTCCCGAGAGCATGCGGTTCGGTCGGTAGGCTATCCCCAGCGATCGGACAAAATCTTTGATGTCAGTCAATTATGAAAGCATCTAACAAACGTATGGAGAACTGCTAAATGTTTGAAAATCGACTTCAATTAGTATAGGGGACTAATTGGGAATCTATAGGAGCGTAAATATACACGAGTAGAGAACCACGAAATGGCGTCATGGGGACGGCAATGCGCGGGCTGACGCTCCCTCATATATAATCAAATTAAACATGTTTATATCACCTATCGCTACTTTAAAACAAGATCAAACATTAATTGCAGTACTCAACTTAGATGCAGCAGCAATTTGACGTTCCATGATGCGAGAATGGGATAATTCCAAACGGAAACACAGAAAAGAGAAAACACGTGCGACGTGAAGAGTGCTAACGAAAGGAATGGTAAGCAAAGCGCTAGCCGTAGCAGTAGAAATGAGTGCAAAAGGAACCATTTCATGGAGCAACACAGGGTAGGCCCAGAAATATAACCGCTCCCTCCCTCTATCTCAAGTTAGTGTGTATCACCACAATGACGAATGATTTTGTTAATCATTTATGCTAAATTTTATTGTGAAAAGCTTTGTTCTTTCATTTACTATTTTGTTAATATTGTTCAACTCTCTATATCTGTGGTTCAACTAGACTGTCTCACTCAGGGCACCGAACACTGGCTCAATTAAGACTTTTTTTTTTCCTTTAATTTGTATTGCATTTGATTGTCTTTATATTTTATCATTACGTTAAATTTATAGAGAAATTCCCTCTTTATGTGAATTGTTATTGATTTTACATATATACAGTAATATTTTAACTCTCTGCTTCTTATCTCCTCAACATATCAACGCTCCCTCATTCAGTCTCAAGTCAGTTGGGCTTGACATCACCACGGTTACATAAAATTTTATACATCTTTTATGCTAAATGTTATATTGAAAGCTAAATTTTATATTAAATGCTTTATACTTTTATGTATTTTGTCAAATATGGTTATCATTAAACTATATATTGTAAATGAAAAAAAAATTAATATAGTTTGACTTGTAAGACCCAGTAGGCCGTCAAATACAAGTATGTATAAACTAGATAATCAGTCAGTTCGAAGTATACAAGCATTTGTTCAACAACCGATACAAAACTTTCTCGAAAATTTTGTTTGAAAAAACGGAAAGTTTGACATAAGAAACGTTCAACAAACGAGGTATCATTGTATGTATGTGTCTAGGCTGCAATCCTGTCAGAAAACATTATAGTACTGATTTTGTATGATATAGTTTGCCTTCCTTAATGTTTAATAGTATGTAAAAAATTTCTTGTAAGTATTATGGAATTTTTCATATATATATTTTCTTTGCTTGGAGAATAATCTTATTAGCTACATTTTAAAAATTTTCCTCTAGGAAAAATAACATAAAGTAATTGTGATGCAATTTCTGTCTAAGATATTTTTGTAAACTTATTATCATTTTACTGAAACATATTAACTTTTCAGCCTGTGACATGTAATTTATGTGGAAAGAAATTCTCAGAAAAATCAAGTTACCAAAGTCATGTCAAGACCAAACATTTAGACCATAGGTTTGAATGTGAGCACTGTGGAAAAAAATATGCAACACGTGGAATGCGGAATCATCATATTAATGAAATGCATAATAGTTCATATTGTTATGAATGTACCTTATGTGGAGAGCAGTTTAAATTGATATTCAGATACAGGTAAGAGTAAATATATTATTTTAACTTTTAATCTTAGAAATATATTTAAGGCAGATAAAACAGGTTTTGACATAGGAAAAACCTAATTTTGGTAGTTGATGTTGAGTCTTCAACGATTACCCTTTCCATGGTCTATCCAGTGCTCCATGGTGACCAGACTAATGTCAAAGAATTCTCTTAAGTGGTCTTATGACTGGTTATTGTGTTGTAATGATAATCATTATCACACATGATTGCGTATAAATGAACTCGAGATAAGAGGGCACTTCCTATTATCCTCAGCAAAAGCTAATACCCAGTTTACCTACTATGTCAAAACCGCTAAAAGAAGAAGTGGTTATGCGCATACGCGCCATTATATTGTTTACATATAACCAAAATCTGACCAAGACACCATTCCCCTCTGTTGTTCAATGTAGAATGATGCCTTGCCCAAAACCCATGTCTTTTCGTCAGGGAAGTGGGAGGATTTTGAGGACTCAACAGTGACTACCAAAAATAAGTTTTTCCAATGTCAAAACCTGTTTTTTTTATAGCATAGTCGCTGTCTCGTCCTCAAGGAGCTTTACAAAGAAATTGACAGGTGATGAAAAACCCTTGGATTCTAATCATAACAACCCAAAAACAATTTTGGTCCAGCGTCAAGTCATTAGTTTCAAGGCCCCATTCTTTATTCCAAGTACCTTAGTTTTGGTAGCAAAGCACAAGAAACTAACTGTGAACTTACATTATTTTTGGGTGAAGTTCTATGGTGACTTACCTAAGTATGCTGGGTATGGTTGCAGTATTGTCAAATTCTTCCTAGTGATAATTACCATACCCACCTGTTGGGGAGACCCATGGTTTGCTGCTGTAAATTGTGTAAACATTGGCAAGATTACCCTTTCACTCCATCTTCAAGATTCTTTTATAGTCGCTAATAAAAATGTTTTCAATACTAACATACTGTATTTCATATACAAAGTTATTGTTATATTCTGTTATACATTTTGATACACAGCTTACAAATGCAGTAAAACCATTTAAATTATGACAGATGCATAGTGATGATGGTTTGAAGCCCTCCGTGAATTTTACAACATATGTATATCTGGGTATCATATGTACATATTTTAAACATTATTTCTTGGAGATCTCATACCAATTGTGCTGAATTTTGAATTTTGTGATCAAGCTTCTTGGTATACGTACTTCAGTTTGGGCATTAGTAACAATTGGCCAAGGTAATCAGTCATCCTCATTGGCCATGTTTCTTTTTTGGTGAAGTATATTAGGGAGATAGTGGCTATCCCTTAGTGTTTTGGCAAGCGTTGTAGCTTTATCCAGCCCAGAAAGTACATACAATGACCTAACATGACTCCACATATATTTCTGGCCTCTTGTTAGTCCTCAGAACTTTTGGATATTACTTAACTTTATTCCAAGAATTTGCCTTACACTCACTCTACTAGAGTGGCGGAAAGAGGTCTTGTGACTTAAACAGCTATACAGGTTAATGTAAGATAAAGAGTTTGCAATGAAATATGATTTTCAACAAAATAATATTTTCAATACAGACTTTTCTGGAATATTCCTCCCCCTGTCCCTATATCTCTTACAAGCGAGCCCAGACAACAGAAATTGACACTACCTGCCACCAAGTGTGCTGTGGAATGTGGATGCATACTTAGCAGATGGAACTTGAAGCATAATTTTGTGGAGTGTCTGGAGAATTGCTTGGATGCACAATAAGCCTAATGCATTTGTGCTTGAAAATTTTTTTTAATTGATTATATAGGAATTTCTCTCATTTGAGGAATGTCAGTTTTTCTTTCACATTTAGTATTTGAATTCTGCTCATGCACATTTCATTTCTGAATTTTGTAATGGAATTTGATGTGGTGTTTATTCAAGAATCAAAGAAGTATTTTAATTTAAATATACCAGGGTTTGACATTTATACAAATGTATCTAGCACAGGGCCTCACTGTGAAGGAATTGTGATGTTATTAAAGAAGTGCTAAATGTGAATACTGATGATGAAAGTTAAATATGGCTGATGATGGCTTGGTGGCTGAATCTTCAACTTAGCGGATACATACACCGGAAGACTCCCCCTACTACAGCCTAGTTCTACATGGGAAACTCGCTGCTCATACCTTTCCCTGGGTAACACTATCATACTGGGTGATTTTAACAGAAGAATGGGAAAAAACTGTATTATGGATGAAGACAATATTCTGAGGGGTTAGATACCGTAACTAATAATCATGATAGAGCCATTATTAATATTTGTAATAACAATGATTTAGTGATAGTAAATAACTTCCAGTTTCGAGATAAAAATTTTAAAGGTAATTTAACATACAGACAGGGAAGAAGGTTGGTCTCAGACATTGACTTGTATTGGGCTAAAAGAAAGTGCTCAAGTTTAATAAAGAAATTTCATGTTCGCCAGGATGTTGAAGGATCAGATCATGCACCGATATCAGTTACTTTATTGGTAAAAAGCAGTAATACATCATCTGTTAAAGACCTTGTAAATCAGTGAGTTGCCCTTAACCAGCATATTTATGCACAAAAAGTGTGAGTGCAAAATAATGCAAGGAAGACTTTAAATTATAAAGAAATTGATGTAGAGTTGTTTACAAGAACTTTACAAGGTATTGCCCCACAGGCTATAGAAGATAGTAACATCTTGGAGGTGGCCTGACGTCAAGTTTTGATTGCATTACTGAGACTACTGCGAGGTCTCGGTATCTACAGGACTTGAATGGGATAGAAATGAATCTAGATGGGCTAGGATTCTTCAATCAAATGATGATAAACTTGTATGGAAGTCTATTATAAATGGAAAGGTGATATCAAGTCTGATGAGTGTAACCAGCCCAATGGTGTTTAAGAATTATTTTGAAGATTTATTGAATCTGGGAATTGTAGATAGTATGGAGTATTCTGGCATAAAACATGATGAGTTTATGCCTTATCTTATATTCCAGTTCTTGATGATCCCTTTTCCATGAGAGAACTTAAAGAAGCCTTGAACGGAGGAAACAAAAATAAGTGTTATATTGGTATATGTCTTGGAATATTGAATTGCTTGCTTGTGAACTGGCTGTGTTCTATATTAATGACACTACTAGTGTGGGGGTTGACTACTGCAGGAGACAAAACATGGGGAAGAGGCAAAAAACCTTCCCAAGTAGGAAGAGTCGAAACCCTCCGATGTTCTCTCTTGCCATAAAACGACCTGCACTGCTCCTTAGGCCATGCCCAGCATTCCGTGCAAGGATTCGTAATAGTACAAAAATTCGAACCACACCTACTGCACGTTATGTGAGGGTTGTCGCTGCCGAAGCCAGAAAACGAGAACACGGAAAACCTGGAACTCCAGGGCACATACGCTGATGCCGAGAAGGAGCAGAAGAAGCCATGATATCAGCCAAACGCACACACACACAAAACATAAGCGAAACAGGCAATGAACCGGGAAAAGGCCAAGAGAGGTTAACACGACTCTCGCCCAGGCGGTCAAAAGAAAGACTGATGCGTGATCATAGGTGAATGGTCTTCGACCATCCTTCACCCAATCTACACATGCGTTGCCAGATATCACAAGAGTCCTTGTTTTCATCTGTTTTTCAACCGGATCCAGATAAGCGCAAGAAATTATCCTATTGTTAAGACCGAAGGTTTGTTCGCATATGAACAACTTGATTAATATGTTTTGTATGTATTAATTACCCAGTTTCATGGTGTATTAGCAAATTAGTTTTTATATTCAAGACAGGGAATAAAATACTTTGTGAAAATTAGAAGTATATCAATAATGGATCCATTAGCAAAAATTTATATTTTTATTCTTAGCCAATTAAGTTTGTGGTGTAACATACATGTGTCAAGCAGGTGCTCAAAAAAAGAGAACTTGTATTGAACAAATATTAACATTATGCTTGTTATGTTAAGAAAGTAAAACTTTTATTTGTTGATTTTTCAAAGTGCACAAGAGCTGTAGTGAGGTAGTAGCAAATAAGTTTAAAATTTTTTTTATGCCTAACAGCCAAATGCCATATGTATATATAAAAAATAAATTTTTGATGGAGAAGTAATGTCATCATTGTTACATAGCTGTGAATCCTTGACAACTGATAATATTAAAGGCATGGAAATACAGTATTAATACTAAGTTTTGCTTTGGTGTTCAAAAGAACACAAGTATTGAATTATATGTTAGAGGGAGGCATTGTGTCCGTAAAGGATATCATAATAAGTAAACAGAAGTTGTTTTTGTTGTCCAAGAGAGAAAATATAGATGAAGAATTGCCATTTGGTTACATTTTTAACATGTATAGAGATAATGGGACTCCAGGTTATAGGTTTTAAGTAAATATATTAGAGCAAAGTGATGAACAAAATTTGTTGGAAATATTTACGAGGTATGTGAGAGGGCTGAGAATGCCACGAAATTTAGTACATATGTATAGGAGTTAAATCTCTCCCTGATTGTACATGTGGTTTATTCTGCAACCCAGTATTTCCCAGATTTCTGCAGAGTGTCATTCACATGCCTGCATCTGATGTTTCATAATCTGTAGGTGGAGACGGGTAGGTGGAGCAGAATTCCAACTTATGCAAGAACTTGCCAATATGATAATAGCAGTATACAATCAGAAAGTCGTACCTGTCCGCAAGATATAATAGGTTGAATGTTGCAAGTGTGGCCACTTTGATGGATGTGGAGCCTGATTTAGTTGATTTGTGTGGGTATATTCATGATGTACTGGGATTATATCAGTGAAGTGTTCACTTACCATTTATATGTTTGATATTTTATTTTGGATAAAATATATATATAAAAAAGGAAAACTATGTTTTGCTCTTAACGATTTTTGTAATAAAATAATGCACTCTTGTATAAATTTTTTACTTATATAATGTACTGTATATTTTGTTAGTAAACTAATTCACTAACTAAACATTGAATTTCCGATTAATTTAAATTTGTTCACTTTTACAGATATCATATGCGGAAGATGCACAGTTCAGTTCATCATGCATGTAAAGACTGTGGCAAAACTTTTGTTATGAGCAGTGACCTGTATCGTCATATCCGAGGTGTGCACATGGGGATAAGAGAACGCAAACGTTATCCATGTAAAGTCTGTGGGCGAATGTTCCCAAGCATATATAAGGTACTACACACACAGATACTTATAATTTTACTTTTTACTTCCACATACTGATTAAATTTGATGTTTGTGTTTTATTAATAGAGAGTACTGTTTATTAATGTTTGAAATTTTTATTGTAGGTTAAGCGACATGCAACCAGCCATGGAATTGTAGATTCAAAAGACAGTAAAGAATCAAAAGACTCAAAAATCAAAACCAGCTTTCGAATGCAAGTAAAAGAAACTGAAAATGTCACTTCCTTGATTGTCCAAGATGACAGTATAGTAGCTGGTAGTTTGGTCAAGAGCTTGGCAACAACTACATTGATGCCAAGAAAAATATGTAACCTGACAAGTAATTTACATGAGACAAGTACTATGATAGATTCTGGAAACTCTGGAATACCATCAAGTTTGAGTGAGAATTCTGTGGAGAGTGCTCATGGATCTTCCAAAGATGTTCATCAACTCCCACCAACTGATGTTTACACGGTCAGTCTCTCTTTTGCCCATTTCATATAGTAATTGGAATACTTGTAATAAATTTGTACAGATTCCTTGAAAACATTATGCTGGTGTATACTATTTGGAAACTACACAGTATTTGTAGGAGATTGTTGACTTTTTGCATAAGATACATGGAACAGGTACTAAAACACTTTGTAGTAATGTAATAAATGAGGCACCACATGGGAGATTTGATCATGAAAAAAATGGCCTCAATTTTAACAAATTTTAAATACTGAAAAGTAGGTTGTTTATAATCTTATCCTTTTACAACTGGAATATGGGCAGGAAGGAATGGCAGTGAGTTATAGGTTTGTATAAAAAAAACCGTCATCAACCTGCATTATGAAGGACGTAAGAGTTGGAAGATCGACCTCAAATGAAGATGACATAGAATGTTCGTTGGCTGTCATCATAGGATATCTTGTCTGTTTAGTAGCATACTGAACTTCTGTCAGCATAAGGGATCTCCTCATAGGACATCCCCTCTCTTGCCAATACACATTCCATTGGTAGTGCAAGGAGATCTGTCTACAGTGCAAATTCCATTCATTGCACAAGTTGACAGTAGGGTACTTAGCAAGTATCTGCATAGAGCCATCTTATCATAGGACATTCCCTGGGGATATCCTATAATCTCCTCTGTCTACTTTGGGAAGACCCTTGTTAGACCTCTTCTTTACACGGTTCAACAGAAAGCTAGAGGTCTACTGTTTGGTGGTCCCAGATCTGTTTGCTGGGGCAGAGTATGCCCTTCTGCATACTTGGGACAACCTAGAAGTTTACTCCTTCCCTCCATTCTGCCTGATACTTCATGTCCTGAACAGAGTGATGGGTTCCAAGAAACTCAGGATGACCCTAGTAGCTCCTTTGTGGCCCCAAGGAAAGTGGTTCCCAGATCTTCTATCTCTTCTCTCATCAGTGCCAAGAGAGATTCTCCCTTGGCACAGCCTTCTCTGCCAACTTCATGTAGAGAGGTACCACCAAATCGGTAGGGTACTTATCTCTTCACGGCTGGAGACTGTCCAGTATCTTGTACGAGCAAGATATCTTTCTCGGTCTAGTATCATGTACGAGCAAGATATCTTTCTAGCAGAGCAGTGACTCAGATGTCCGGATACCTCGGGAAATCTTTGTCAGCCGTGTACTAGGGCAAATGGGCTGTCTGCTGTGATTGGTGTCAACAGGGTTTCTCTCCACTCAGAACTTCTGGTCAGCAGATAGTGAACTTTCTGTTATTGCTCAGAACAGAAACTTCTTTCTGTTTCTGCTATCAAGGGCTACAGGGCTTCCTTAGGATTAGTTCTTCATCTGAAAGATGTGGACATCACTTTATCCAGGGAATTCACTATGTGGTTCAAGAGCTTTTAGCAGTCTTGTTCTAGGGAATTCAAACCTCCTACATGAGAACTTACTTTGGTGCTGAGTAGTCTCACTCAAGCTCCATTCGAGCCCGTGTCAATCGTCAGACAGGGAACTGGCTTTAAAAACATTTTCCCTTCTGACCTTGGCTCGCTTGAGAAGAGTTGGAGAGCTCCATGGTCTAGATTATGACGTAAAACACACCCGGGTTTTGAGGGTCAGTAGCTTATGAATTTGTTTCAGAATTTCGTGGCTAAGACCCAAAATCCCTCGGTTCACAATGACAGATTTGCCTCATTTTCCATTCCTACTCCCTTAACCTTAAGGAGTTTGTTACGTATCAATGACCCTCAAGAATTACTGCTTTGCCCTGTCAGAGCACTGTATTATCATTCAAAAAGGATTCATCACTTAAGATCTAGGTGTCATAGACTTTGTTAGCACAAGTTGAGCCAAGAAAGAAGTATCCAAGAATACCATTTCGTTTGGCTGCATGATGTGATTAAGCGAGACTACTCCTCAACGTCAAGTTCTGTCACCAATATTGTGCATGCAGAAACACATGACATCACAGGAATAAGTTCCTACCTGGCATTTAAGAAGTACATGTCTGTTCACAGGCTTTTGAATGCTAGTTCCTAGCTTCATCACTTTCTTCTACCTTAAGGATACTGCCCAAAGATCCGTGGACACTTTTTCCTTGGGTGCGGTGGTGGCTGCGCAACAAGTTGTGTAGCTCATCCTGTGCCCTTGGTGGAACAGTTTGCATTTTACCTAAGATGACAGTGTGGAAGAGAGGGACAGTTCATATCTTGGCTAAGATGATAGTGTGGAAGAGAGAATGATTGAGATGACTGGTCTTTTCATTCCCTATTTTCCTTTCTTCAATACCTACAGTCAGTTTGATGACTAGACACAGCATACGCTGGAACTGGCCTGATGCGGGTGAGCTTTACAGTCATACTCTTACAGCACTCTATATGTTCCTTACAACATATAAATCTGCTTCTCAGTAACTTCAACACTTCTCTCCAGCAAGGGGAGTCAGGAGTGGTAACAAACATGTGACTGACATGGTTTGTTGTTTGAACAGATATAGTTCTCTTTGACTTCCATATACACTCAACTCCTCATATTCACAGACTCATGTATTTGTGGATTTTTCTCTGGAACACATACCCCCATTATTTGCAGGAAATTTGCCTATTTGCAGTGTTTTTGTATGAGAAATGTCCATAAATTTTTTGTTGTTCATACGCGAACAAACCTTCGGTTTTAACAACTGCTGTTCTCTGAGAAAAGCCTCTCACTCAGAGAAGATACCTGATAGCCTCCAACCGTGAAGAGACAGGGATTCTACTGACTGGTGGAACCTTTCCGCATGCAGCTGACACAGGAGATGCCGCCAAGGGGGAATTTCCCTCGGAACCTCTGACAACGACAACAGCAGATCTGGAAACCATTCCGCCTGAGGCCACAGAGGGGCTACCAAAGTCATCCTGAGACCCTGTGAACTCATTGGCCTGTTCAGAACTTGATGGATCAAACAAAACGGAGGGAAGGCATACACCTCCAGGTTGTCCCAGGGATGTTGGAATGCGTCCTCTGCTAACGCTAAAGGAACTGGGGCCACTGAACAGAATATCTCCAGCTCCCTGTTGAAGCGAGTTGCAGAAAGGTCCAGCATGAGTCTCCCCCAAACCTGAAAGAGCATTTCTGCTACCACTTGATGAAGGGACCACTCTGTGCCTAGGATCTGATCCCGACGACTGAGTTCATCTGCGACAACATTCCGTTTGCGTGGGATATACCTGGCTGAGAGCTCTGCCGAATTAATGACCGCCCACTGGTGAAGTTCAACGGTCAAGGCATGAAGTTGACAAGAATCCAGGCCTCCCTGCTTGTTCACTTAGGCTACCACCATGGTGTTGTTCGACATGAGAACAACAGAATGACCCTCTACCTTCCCCCAAAACTCCTTCAGACCCAGGAAAGCCGCCTTCAACTCCAAGACGTTGATATGTTGCTGGTTGTCCTCCAAATTCCAAACACCTGATGCAATGAGGCCGCCTAAATGAGCCCCCCAGCCTGCGATGGAGGCGTCTGAGAACAGAAGGGAGTCCAGTGGAAGAGAACGCAGAGGGACACCCTTCGAAAGATTCCAGTCGTCCAACCACCAATGAAGGTCTTCTCTCACTTCCAGAGACAGAGGAACCTTTAACAGGGGTGAGTTCCCTGCCGGAGACCAGGATTCTCCCAGTCTCCATTGCAGAGACCAAAGATGAAGATGCCCATGAGGGACCAGCTTCTCCAGGGAAGACAACACTCCTAGACCTGCCACTGATGAGCTGACTGATGTGGTTCCGACAAAAAGTCGCGCACCACCACTCACAACTTCTCCAATCTCTGATCTGACGGAAAAACTTTTGCCACTGTCGTATCAATGAACATGCCCACGTAGAGAATCCTTTGACTGGGTACGAGGTTCAACTTTTCCTGGTTGACTACGATGCCCAGTTCCAGACAGAACCGAAGTAGACAATCCCTGTCCTGCAGCAGCTTTTCCCTTGAAACCGCCAAGACCAACCAATTGTTGAGGTACCTCAGCAAACGGATCCCCTGAGCATGGGCCCAACTTGGCACAAGAGAGGAGACCCTTGTGAACACTTGAGGGGCTGTTGTCAGCCCAAAGCATAAGAGTTTGAACTCGAAAGACCTTGTCCCCAAGAGAGAAGTGAAGGAACTTCCTGTACGTCAGATGAATAGGGATTTGGAAGTATGCATCCCTTAAGTCTATTGACAGCATGAAGTTGCCTTCGCACACGGTCTCCTTCCCTCACGGCTGCCAACACTGAACGCAGGGTCTCCATCTTGAACCTTGTCTTCCTGATGAAGTGATTCAAGATGGATAAGTCGATCACAGGTCTCCAATCTCCCGACGCCTTGGGCACCAAGAAGATGTGACTGTAAAACCCCGGAGATGGATGCACCACTTCCTCTATCACATCCTTGTCCAGCATCTTCTGCACTTCCTCCCAAAGAGCCAAGAACTTCAGAAAATCTGAAGGATATGCCTTCCTGAGCTGCGGCTTGTCCGACAGAGGAGGAGAGAAGTCGAATGGCAGTAGGTACCCCACCCGAAGGAAATCTACCACCCACTTCTCCGCCCCATAACTCTGCCACTTGGCCCAATTGCCCACCAGGCATCCCCCCCACCCGTGGCGCAGGAGAGGAAGAGGTGCCTAACGTACCAACGGCCCCCTTTACCTCTGCCCCTTGGGCCCCTTCTTGGCTTAAAGGAATGAGAGCGAAAGAGACGTTGGTCCTCTGACCTAGGCTGAGTCAAACGGGAAGGCCCTGCCAAAATCGAACTCCTCGACGGCCTACCAAGCGATGATCTTCTTGACTGCTGCTGGACGGGGGGAGAGGAGGAGCAAGACATCTCAGTGGACGAGACTCCAACTTAGATACGGCCTGGTGCACATGTCTGTCTTTGGTGTCAGCCCAGCGCCGGACTATCGCATTTTCGAGCTCAGTCCGAGGAAACAAAAATTGGGACTCCAACAGATCTCAATGCCAGGAAGGACTTTGTGTCAACTGATCTCTCCATCCTAGTTAAAGCTGTGTGTC
This sequence comes from Macrobrachium nipponense, assembly GCF_015104395.2. NCBI lineage: Eukaryota > Metazoa > Arthropoda > Malacostraca > Decapoda > Palaemonidae > Macrobrachium > Macrobrachium nipponense. The sequence goes on along the minus strand of NC_061094.1, from coordinate 29,092,878 downwards.
TTCTAATCAGGAGAAGGTTAGCTCATAAATTAACACAGAGGTGAGCCATATACAAAAATGCCTTGCCTCCAGACTGCAACAGACTGGCAAGCAAGGATGCACTCACCAACCCTTCTAGGGACTTGTCAGAAGCTATCTTGGCAATGACCATAGACCAGAAGTCCAGCCAAATAACCATCTGCAACATGGAGGCTGCCGTAGATTCCAACGCTGAGGCATCCTGTGGAGACAAGGATGGAGCCACCGACCTCACCTGCTGCAAAGTCAATCCCGGTTTAAGGTGATGCGACATCAAAAACAGAGTTTGTAGCATGGTACAGTGGGATCTCGCTTAGTCGCGGATCAGCAATCACGGTATCAGTTAATCACAGGTTTTTCCTTGGACCACTTCTCAGTCTATAGTGCTGGTATGAATCGCAGCATCGTGGGCTTGTCCATGGTAGGCTAAGCCTTGCCCGGGTCCGATAACCAGCAAATGCATGAACAGATTCACATTATGATATTAACTGACAATAAAGGTAATAAAACTATTCTCACCTCATATATTATTGGCATATCTTCATAATATATAGCCTTATTCATGGAATAATTCCACATCATTGACATCAACTAGTAGTCGAGTGGCCAGCAGAAATGTGAACATTGAGTTACATTGCCTCACAGCGACCATTGCCATTCATTAACCTTTTAGAAATGTTAATAGTAGTAGTGTAATTACATTAGTAATAACATTTAGGAAAACATTAATTTTCAATTCGAACTTCATTATTTTTTTTTAGAATGCAATCAACTTCTCTGAACCGCAGTCATACAAACGATAATGTCATAGATTATTGTATTGTTGTTTGCGATCGCCGACGAAGCGTAAAGGTAAAACCATTTTTACCTTATATATTATTGTCATATATTCATAGTAAAATGCATATCTTATATATTATTGGCATGTTATGAACCGTCAATGGGTTCTACAGGTTCTTCATTCAAAAAAAAAAATCGGGACTGAGAATACACTGGCAGAGATTGAAGCCGACAAAGAAGGAAGAAACAAAACATTACAAAACATTACCTTAAGTTTAATATTCACAAATCTTATACATATATACAACGAGTCAGTAGATATATTAACAAAAATGAGTCAAATTATTAAAAAATCTGAGAAGGAGTCAGCAACATGCTAAATAAAGTTACAAATATCATGAGCAGCAAAATAATGTTTGAAAAACACAGCCATCTGAGCACACTAAACAGATCAATGTAGTGATAAATAACTAGAAAGTAATTCAAAGCAACTTTATAAAAGAAAACTAATTACTAGCACAGTGCAAATACAACCTGTCTAATAGTTTAACAATTACCTGTACTTAAGTGAGAGCTTTGTCACTATAATTACGTTAATACCAACGAAAAAACTGCCACAACAGGGCAATACACACACAAAGCATAGGGCTAACATACACAGTTAAACATAACACGAGCATAACCAAACCGTGATAAAAACAGGCGAGCTACCGAAACAACTTAGTTGCAAAAAATGGTTTTGAAATTAACAACCATGTTAACTGCCTAAACACAAGGATTCAGAACACGGACGAGGTTGCACTCCAAGACGAGGTCGCACTCCAAGACGAGGTCGCACTCCAAGACGGGAGGGTCGCACTCCAAGACGAAGTCGCACTCCAAGACGAAGTCGCACTCCAAGACAGTCGCACTCCAAGACGAAGTCGCACTCCATGATGAGGTCGAAACAACAGACGAACGTAATCATGTCGTCAAACAGCCACACGCTGCGTCAGGGACGAAACTGCCCAAAAAAACCAACCGACGAGGAAGCCAATCCACCATCCATGTCGAGGCCAACAGGTAAACCATACCCGTCGCCGCTCCACTACTGACATCTCAGTAGAAGGTCCACAACTGACTCAAGCTGCTCCCATACTGACTCCGCAGTTGCTAGATTACTGCATCCAGTTTTACCGACTCCTTCTCCTGGCTGATACTGACTGACTCTGTTAGGCCGAAACGGGACAGACATCACCTCACCTTAAAATAAAAACCAAATTGATTAACATGTAGAACAACCGAACCAAAGGAAAACAATCGAAGTTCGATTGTTCCCACAAAACAACTAACCGGACCTGACACTTCCACACCCAAAAAAAATGAAAAGAAAACATATATATATATGTATATATATTTTTTTACACTCCTCCGATGCCGCCACAAACCTGCCAGCCAAACAGTCCAAATCCTGGCCTAAGGTCGCCATTGTTATGAACCACTATTGGATTCATCAGGTTCTTTCAATAAAAGTTAAAAAATATCGGGACTGAAGAATAAACTGGCAGAGATTGAAGCCGAACAAAGAAGGAAGAAAAACAAAACATTACAAAACATTACCTAAGTTTAATATTCACAAATCTTATACATATATACAACGAGTCAGTAGATATATTAACAAAAATGAGTCAAATACTAAAAAATCTGAGAAGGAGTCAGCAACATGCTAAATAAAGTTACAAATATCATGAGCAGCAAAATAATGTTTGAAAAACACAGCCATCTGAGGCACACTAAACAGATCAATGTAGTGATAAATAACTAGAAAGTAATTCAAAGCAACTTTATAAAAAAGAAAACTAATTACTAGCAACAGTGCAAAAACAACCTGTCTAATAGTTTAACAATTACCTGTACTTAAGTGAGAGCTTTGTCACTATAATTACGTTAATACCCAACGAAAAAAACTGCCACAACAGGGCAATACACACACAAAGCATAGGGCTAACATACACAGTTAAACATAACACGAGCATAACCAAACCGTGATAAAAACAGGCGAGCTACCGAAACAACTTTGTTGCAAAAAATGGTTGAAATTAACAACCCAGGTTAACTGCCTAAACACAAGGATTCAGAACACGGACGAGGTTGCACTCCAAGACGAGGTCGCACTCCAAGACGAGGTCGCACTCCAAGACGAAGTCGCACTCCAAGACGAAGTCGCACTCCAAGACGAAGTCGCACTCCATGATGAGGTCGCAACAACAGACGAACTTAATCATGTAGTCAAAACAGCCACACGCTGCCGTCAGGGACGAAACTGCCCAAACCGACTAGGAAGACATCCACCTCCTGTCGAGGCCAACAGGTAAACCATACCCGTCGCCGCTCCACTACTGACATCTCAGTAGAAGGTCCACAACTGACTCAAGCTGCTCCCATACTGACTCCGCAGTTGCTGGATTACTGCATCCAGTTACCGACTCCTTCTCCTGGCTGATACTGACTGACTCTATTAGGCCGAAACGGGACAGACATCACCTCACCTTAAAATAAAAACCAAATTGATTAACATGTAGAACAACCGAACCAAAGGAAAACAATCGAAGTTCGATTGTTCCCACAAAACAACTAACCGAACCTGACATGGCATATCTTCTTAATAAACCTCTTCAAGGAATAATTTCTTGGGGAAAGCATTTTTCAAAAGACAAAAAATACACTTTACAAGTTTACAGCATGCATTGATTACTTTATTTTGATGTGATTACATTAACGTAGTTACAGTATGGTAGTACGTAAATAGTACAGTAACTATTTTTTATCATAAATGTATATTCATTCATGAAAAAAAATACGTATGATCACCGTGACGTCACCAAAACCTACAGTCTCGTTAGTACATACTATTTTTATACAATGTGATAGTGGTTACACCGTTCTACAAACTACGACGTAATTTACATAAGTATCCTCTAAACTCTATCATAAATCACTTTACTTACTTTTATGTGGAGCCCAAATACTATATCCCGGAAAATTAATGAAATCGTGAATTTTATCATAGAGCAAGATTCACTAATTACTGTGTTTTCATCTTCTTTTCATGACTAAATGCATTTTTAGGATAAACTCATTTACAAATTTTCAAATACTATGAATGTAAATAGCAAAATCTCTCTCTCTCTCTCTCTCTCTCTCTCTCTCTCTCTCTTATCACTTACAGAAAAAAACTATAATACTGATCTATTGTTATCGTAATAAAAGAACAAGATGGTCCCCGACATTTGTAGGTACATGTGTTGCCATATTTTTATTCTTTCTGTGATTTACGAAAACTGTGCTTCAATACAACTTTTATAGTTGACTCAATGATTATCACATATAACAGTATACAAGAAAATATCTTATCACTATCGATGTTTCTTTTCTTATCACCATAAAAATACTTAAAATACAAATTTCTCTCTCTCTCTCTCAATGAATCATGAATTATTGTATCATAATATCACAAACTATTATGTACAAAGTTAAAAATAATAATTCCATTAATAAATTTGTTTCTTTTAGCAACTAAATTGTATTCCAAAATAATTCTTTCGTTAATAAACGTCCATCGCCTGACTCTAAACGTAAACAAAAGACAAAAATAGATTTCTGGGTTCGACCTGTGTCGGCCGGTGAAATGTCCCTGTAGCACACATTTCTAGGTATAAATAGATACTAAATATACCAGAGAAAAAAGCTAAATGGAATGCTGAAGTTACTACCTTCAGCTCGCTCACCTCATAGGGTGTCGGTATAAACACAAGGGCGAGTGGAAGCCACTACCACAGATATTCTGCCAATTAAAAGACTCCTCTCAAAACCCTTCTCTAGATAGGTGCCGTTACAACGTCTACTTTACATCTACCTTCCGCTCGCTACTACTACAACTCCTGCCCGAAGGCTTCATTTTTCGCTGTACTCTTCAAGTGTTTTTTGGCGAAGCATGTCTGTCCCAGAGCCCAAAGCTTCTTCATCTAAGATGAGTGTTCCATTTTTCGTTTTTGCATCCCTTTTTTTAGCCCTTATTTGGTCCCTTTGTTCTCGCAAACCGGGGTGACAATCCTTTTATATCCGCCATTTTGGGTGCATCATTCGCGGCGTGTGTTTTTTCCCAATTGTTATCTTATGATGAATTTTGCCTCCATCGTTTGCACTTCGCTGTTTAGACTACTGTTTTCGTATGCCTTTTCATTAATCTCGCTCCTGTCATTTTTTGGAGCATTGGTTTTACGAATTTTATCCTTACGTTGTAGGTCCTAACTCGCTCCTGACGTACTCTGAGGCCTCTTCTTTTACGTTTATCTTTCGTTATTAATAGCCTTTTGTGGCTCCCTTGTTTTCCTCAGCCCCTCAGGAGCGTGTTGGTTTCCCTTCGTACGTACGATTTTATTTTTCATATGTTATGCGCGAGTAGTGTGTTTTTGGCTTCTAGGCTAGCCTAGCAGTACACCAGTTTTTTTGTGGAGAGGGTGATTCCTCTCTCTCTCTCTCTCGCGGTACTCATGCATGCATTCTTTTGTGTGTTTTTCAATGTTAGTCAGTAATGCAATCGATTATATGCACCTTTGTGATAACCTATTCAGATATTTATTTTCTTTGGTTGAGGTTGGAAGTCCTTGCGATGCCCTTCCCTGGCCTACCCGACCAGACCTAGGCTAGGTTTTGGAAGGTAGGCCAGGCAGTCTTATGCCCCTCCACCCTTTCGGCCCCATCCTTACCGCCTCCTGGCCAGGCAATTATGCTTGCTGGGAGAGTGGTCCAGGACAGAGAGTCCCTCTCGTGTCATGTTTGTAGGGCCTAGACCTATCGTACCTGACCAGATCGGAAGATTCGATTTTGGAGGGTTTAGTTAAGTTCTATCCGTCCACTTCATGATGTCCTTTGGAGGCCATGCTAGCCTACCTGACCGGATCTGTACCAATCTCGGAGGGTAAGACTGGGTTCTTAGCTGGGTGCGTTCCCCTTCCCTCCTTTCGCAGTTCTTCCAGTAATTCTTCATCATTTATTTTATGATTGTCTTGTTGTGTGTAGCCTGGGCCTTTGCCCCCTTTAGGGTGTCAGTTGGCCTACCGTCTTCTGCCCCCTTTAGTGGTAGGCTAGTTACAGCTCCTGATAGGTGGTGGGTCACTGATCAGTTCCTGTGGCCAGGCGATCACGACTCGTCTTTTCTCCTCCAGACACTCACTCCCCCCCCACTGCCCTGGTCTCATTCTGGCTCTGCCTAGCTAGCTCACTGCTCAAGTAATCCTACCGATGAACGACAGCTAGAGCGTATAGTCGGAGGAGATTGGGTGATTAATAAATTTTGTAATCTCCTTTGGCATGTCTCCGGGCCTGTGGATCCTTTGGCCAGGTGGGGTCTACCATTACACCAGCCAGTAGGCTGTACGCCGGATTGTGCGTGCCACTGCTCCGCCACTTTGTTGTCTATTCTCCTCTATGTTGTCATTATTCCCCACTCATGTGGGGGGCGGAACTGGGCTTAGAGCTACGTTCTAATTACCTTAGAATTGCTTCTCTTCCCCGGTGCGATCAGACTCAGGCCTAGGTTTTACCCGTTTTCCCTGTTCTGCTCGTATCAGCCCGTCCCCGCCGGTTTTTACTGTTATGATAACAAGGTTATAGACTCCGGAGTAGGTGAAGTCTTTGAGGGATTATGTTAGAGTATGTTTTATTTAGCCTCTGTTGGTATGTCTCCGGACCCGTATTTGTTCCGACATAGTGCGGTCTACCATCACACACGCCAGAAAGTATACACCGGAGTTTATCGTATCGTTGTTCCCGCCGCTCTGTTTTCCATCTTCTATGCTATCGCTGCTCCCCACTCCGGTGGGGGCGGAACGGGGCTCAGAGAATGCGCCTACAATTGGTTACGTTACATTACTCTGCTTCGATGCGATCAGACTCAGGCTTAGGTTTTACCTTATTCCCCTGTTCTGCTCGTATCAGGCCCTCTCCACTTGTTATAGCTTTGCCGATCCCAAGTATGGATTCCAGAGCAGGTGGAGACATCCAGAGCTTTATTAATAACAAGTAAGTTGAAAATTATACCCAATTTCGCCTTTTAACTGGTTAAGTATCTAGTTGAATTTTTCTCATCCCACCGGCATTAACTCCGGCAACGTTATCTGAAGATACTCATTTGCTTTTTCAACTTACAGATGGTCCGTTGCCAGGTGACGGGTTGTCCGGCCGTCCTGTACATGCCATACGGGCATGAGGTCTGCCGATCCCATGCCAACTGTGCCATCCTTGTGGACGGAAGTATGGTTTGGCACCCGGAAGCCTGTACGGCGTGCTACAACCTGGTGAAGATCGTAACAGACGAGTCGGTAGGTAACATACTCGCCTCGTTGTTTCTGTGAAATTTTTTTTACACTTTGGCTTTGGAGGAAAATTCCTCGACACTGGGGAACCTAATTTGGTTATTTTTTACAGGTTAATTTGGCGCTCAAGGCTTCTTCGATGGCGTCCCTTAAGGCCTGGGTAGGGGGGCTTCGGAAGGAATGTGAAATCCGGCCAACCTTACGTGCTGTCGGAAGAGCTGTGTTCTTTCCTTTATCCCAACGCCTCCACACAATTCAGTGAATGTTTGCCTAGGATTCCGGACGCCATGGTCACGGCGGAATTCGAAGCAAGGTGCAGGCTGAGTAGGTTAATTAACTCAGTCACCACTGCAGAGTTGACTGCTACGACCTTTGCAGAGGAGCCTCTATTCTGGGTCCTCACAAAGTCACTATTACAGGCTTTTCAATCAGACCTGTATGACTTTATAGTGGCTAGACGAGCTTGCAGGAAGCATGTTTTTACTAATGCTTCCGTCAGACACGAACCGAACAGGCTCATAAAGGCGTCGATCTGGGGGGCCAACCTCTTTCCTGAGGACATGGTTAACAGCGTCCTCAGCGAGGCAGCTAGAGCTAACCAGAACCTTCGTGTCCGTTGGGGACTTCCCTTCAAAAGGAAGTTTGAGACCCCCAGACCAGATCCAAAGCTAGGAAGAGGCAGAGGAAATACCAGCCTTTCCAGTCCTCTGGATCTCAGACGGTAGTACAAGCTGTTCCTGTCTCCCAGATCGGCAAGCCTCCGACATCTAAGGCACAGCCACAACAACAGTTTGTCCTACTGCAGAGTCAACCGACTCAACAGCCTTTGAGCTAGACCGGCCTGGTAACTTCCCCAGCTTTCAACGCCTCCTTTGAATCACAAGGAGCGTTTCAAGGCTTCAATAAGCATGCAAGGAGTAGCAGAGCCAGAGGTGCCTTCCGACAGAGAGCTAGCTCTAGAAGCAGGGGCTTCAGAGGAGGCAGAGGAAGTAAGACCTCAACCAATCAGTGAGGCTGCGCAGGTGGGCGGGAGACTGTATCTCTTCCGGGACCATTGGTACTTCAGTCCATGGGCCCACAGTATTGTATCAAAAGGTCTGGGGGTGGAAATGGAAGAAAGGGCCTCCTCCACCAGTCAGTTTTCACCAGATTCCAACGACAAACCTACTAGACTATGCCAAAGATCTTCTTCAAAAGAAGGCAATAAAGAAAGTCAGTCGCCTGAAATTTCAAGGACGTCTGTTCAGTGTACCGAAGAAAGACTCGGACAAACGAAGAGTGATTCTGGACCTGTCCCATCTCAACTCATGCATTCAATGCAACAAGTTCCGCATGCTGACCGTCTCGCAGGTGCGGACCTTACTTCCCCGTGGGGTCGTCACCACCTCTATCGATCTTACAGACACTTACTATCATGTACCGATAGCAAGAAACTTCTCTCCATACCTAGGCTCCAAACTAGGAAAACAAGCTTACTCATTCAGAGTCATGCCATTCGGGCTCAACATAGCGCCCAGAATATTCACCAAGCTAGGAGAGTCAGTAGTCCAAGAGCTGAGAGCTCAAGGTGTAATGTTAGTAGCTTACCTAGACGACTGGCTTATTTGGGCAACCAACGACCAAAGTGATAGAATTCCTAGAATATCTGGGTTTCCAGATAACAAGGGAAAGTCCCGTCTCATTCCGGCGTCCTGCTTTCAATGGTTGAGAATTCAATGGGACCTAACCGCACACAAACTATCTCTCCCACCAAAAAAGTGCAGAGAGATAGCGAAGGCTACGAGACAGTTCCTCAAGAACAAAAGTGCTTGTCGTCGTACCCAAGAGAGAATTCTAGGTTCTCTTCAGTTTGCCTCAATAACAGATGTTCTATTGAAAGCCAGACTGAAGGATATCAATCGAGTCTGGCGGAAAAGAGCCAACAACAAGTTCAGAGACAAAATCTCTCTGATTCCGCCGATATTAAAAAAAAGTCTCCGTCCATGGACAGAAGTCTCTTCAAATCAGTGCCACTACAATTTCCCCCGCCGTCTCTGATAGTCTACACAGACGCCTCTCTGAGCGGTTGGGGAGGCTACTCCCAGTACAAGAAGGTTCAAGGAACGTGGTCGAATACATTCCGCCAGTTCCACATCAACGTCCTAGAAGCATTGGCCATTTTTCTGACCTTAAAATGTCTAGCTCCAGTCAAGAACAGTCATGTAAGACTAGTCTCGGACAGCGCAGTGATAGTTCATTGCATAAACAGAGCGGGCTCCAAGTCGAGCAAAGTAAATCATGTAATGATTGCAATTTTTTCGTTAGCAACGAAAAATCATTGGCACCAGTCAGCTACTCACCTGGCAGGAGTACAAAATGTCATTGGAGACTCACTATCCAGAACAACTCCGCTGGAGTCGTAGTGGTCCTTGGACACAAAATCATTCCGTTGGATTTGCCATCAAATCTCGGGCCTTCAGGTAGATCTATTCGCCACTGAGTCCAGTCACAAACTTCCGTGTTATGTGGCTCCCAATCTGGATCCTCTAGCTCACGCCACAGATGCGATGTCCATAGACTGGAACAATTGGCAGAAGATTTACCTATTTCCGCCAGTAAACCTCGTGATGAAAGTCCTGCACAAACTCAGATCTTTCACAGGACAGGTAGCATTGGTAGCTCCCAACTGGCCGAAGAGCAATTGGTTTCCTCTTCTACTAGATTTGAATCTCTGTCCCAGATGGATTCCCAATCCAGAACTGACTCAAATAGTACAAACTCGGACTGTGTCAGCTTCCTCAAGAATTCTGAATGCCCTAATTTTATGGAGTTCATGAAGTTTGCGGCACAGAAAGATGCTAGTGTCGATCCACTAAACTTCCTGTTCGTGAAGTCAGACTAAAGAGAATCAACACTCAGCCAGTACAATTCAGCAGTAAAGAAATTGGCCATCTTTCTAAAAGAATCAGATGTCCAGAAGATGACTACAAATCTGGCAATTTCATTCTTTAGAACCCTGTTCGAAAAAGGCCTAGCTACTAGTACCATTACTACGACTAAATCTGCCTTAAGGAAGATTTTTCAGCTTGGCTTTAATATTGATTTGACAGATTCGTACTTCTCGTCTATCCCTCGAGCATGTGCCCGTCTGAGACCGGTGGACCGCCCCCACACAGTCTCCTGGTTTTTAAACGATGTACTCAAGTTAGCTTCAGACACTGATAATGAATCATGCTCATATATAACCCTTCTCAGGAAAACATTATTTTTAATGAGTCTGGCCTCAGGCGCCAGAATATCTGAACTGTCGGCTCTTTCTAGAGAACCAAATCCTATTAATTTCCTCCCGTCAGGTGAAGTTCTACTCTCCCCAGATCGGAAATTCTTAGCAAAGAATGAAGACCCACAAAACAGGTGGGCTCCAAGGAAGATTATACCTCTCACACAGGACCCATCATTGTGTCCTATTGTCACATTAAAATCTTCAGGTCCTCTTTTTATTAGAGAAAAAGGTGGAATCATTTCCTTGAAAGGAATCAGACAACAAATTCTTTATTTTATTAAACAAGCCAATCCGGATTCAGTCCCTCATGTCCATGATATCTGGGCAGTGGCTACCTCAGTTAATTATTTTCACAATATGAACTTTGAGGATCTTAAAAAATATACGGGTTGGAAATCCCCGACAGTATTTAAACGCCACTATACTATGTAAAGAATTTAGAGGTCCTTAAATATTCGGCAGTGGCTGCAGGGAGCATTGTCTCCCCTGATACAGCCTAGTCTTATAACTCTTATTTCCTATTCCTTTATTCTGCTATTAATTTTCCTTTGATACTCACTCTTTCCTACCTGCCTTGCTCGTAATCCCTACCTGTCTCCCTTATGTTCCGGGCTGGTTTGCTTATCAACCCACTCCTGGACATGTACATAGTTCATATTTGTTGGTTTTGTATTCCTTACCTGTTGTTTTTCCCAGGATAGTATGGATTTGGTCATATTTGATCCCCTATTTTACCATTTGTAACTTGTTATTCTTACATTGGTTATTAAAACTTGATTTTAAGAAAAAAAATTTATTTTTCCTTATGTATCTATAAAATTTTGTGATTTACCAAGCTTGTATGGCCAATTCTCTGATACTATTTCACAGGTCGAACCCAGAAAAGGGATTTTGACGAAGGAAAAATCTATTTCTGGGGGAAGACCTGTGTTGCCCGGTGAACCCATCCCTCTCTTCTCCTGATCCCCCACCCTTTAGCTGGCCCAAGCTTGGGTGCGTAATTCAGGAATGAAGCCTTCGGGCAGGAGTTGTGGTAGTAGCGAGCGGAAGGTAGACGTAAAGTAGACGTTGTAACGGCACCTATCTAGAGAAGGGTTTTGAGAGGAGTCTTCTAATTGGCAGAATATCTGTGGTAGTGGCTCCCACTCGCCCTTGTGTTTATATAGACACCCTATGAGGTGAGCGAGCTGAAGGTAGTAACTTCAGCATTCCATTTAGCTTTTTTCTCTGGTATATTTAGCATCTATTTATACCTAGAAATGTGTGCTACAGGGACATTTCACCGGGTGACACAGATCTTCCCCCAGAAATAGATTTTTCCTTCGTCAAAATCCCTTTTTTATTGCTGTATTTTGCTGTTTATACATTAATATTATAGTTGGGTGCTGTAATCAGTCCAGTAAATCATGTTTTTTTTATCATAAATATGTTCATTCATGAAATAGATATACTATGTACTTTTAGTTTGGTGCAGCAGCCAAATCATAAAAATAGAAAGGCATTGTTAGGTAATATACTTTTGTTTGCTAATCTGATGAAGGGGAAATTGAAGATAGGAAAGAATTTACAATAGATTTGTGACATTATAGACATATAACTTAAACACACACAAACAAAGGAGGCATATAGTAAACATGGGAGCCGTTTCGTTTTATGTTACTGAAGTGGTGTTTGCCACGTTCTTTAAATTGTACCCATAAACGAGTTAATTATGTGGCATCCAAAAGCACGGATTCTTTTACTCTTATGAGAAAGAAGCCTAAACTTCAGATGAAGGTTATTACATGTAATATATTAACGTGTTGTGAAGAAGGGAAGAGATGTTTTGCTGCATGCTGCTGGTAACATTATCTTTATTAGCTATTCATCTGATTGCACTGCAAAATTGTTGCCATCTTTATCATAGATCGTTGGTGATTACCCATATGATTTATATAATTTTGATATTTCTCTTACCTCTCTCCCTCTCTTTCCTTGTAAGAAAAAAAAAAAGGAGCCCCACGCAGGTATGTGATAGCACATGCGTATGTAGGCTTCTAGCTGTAATCCATAGGCTAGTAGGCTGCATATGTACAGTAGTATGTATACTCCATATATTTTTAAGACTAATGTAAAATAACTTTGAAACTGTCCTGAATTTAGTTTAAGGTGATAGGTGAAGACATATTTGGTGCTTGAACTAAAGCAGGTATAGTTATAAACATTGGAATAGTGGTCTTGGGTGGGTTAATTATTAAAGTAGGCAGTTTAAAGCAAATTTTGAGGGGCGGTACCAGGATAACACGGGTATTTACTTATCACGGGAGGTTCTGGGCCCTATCCCCCGCGATTATCGAGGCCCTACTGTACTTCCTATGTCTCATGAGAGGCGGGGGTAGTAGCTTGGCAGAAGAGTGAAGCGAACCGTCCCAGTCTGAAACAGAGGCGTTAACCTGATGCAAGACCGACTGGACGTGCCCCAACAAGGAAGGTTGAAAAGATTATTTGGGATCCTGAGTAGCTCCCAGCAAGGCTTCCTAGCAAGAAGGAGTGTAAGATGACCGAGCCTGAGTCCTACTTTCCAGATTGTTGAACCCACGAATGAGATCAACAACTTCCAAAAAGGAAGACAAAAACTCTTGCGTGTCTCCCTCCTCCTGCTCTGGCAACGGAGACCGACGACAAGAAGCAAGTGTAGGCTCCTCTAAGGCACCTTCCTCATTAAAATTAACGGAAGGATCAGCAGCCAAATAGCCCGAAACACCAACTGGGTCAACGCGCCGGCTCCCGTGACGAATCCACTACAACACTAGGAACATCACTACGTACCCCTCCAACAGATGACTCTTTAACATGTCCGTGAACAGTGACGGGTATGGCAGACGTACGAACGTGAGTTGGAGAGGAATCCCGAACATCGAGATTGAAGGAGAATCCCCCAGAGTCAAACTCCTGGAAGCACCAGGGAGAGGGGTAGGCAAACACTCTGCTGCACCAACTCCGCGCTCACCACCTTCGACCTCTTGACAGGCGCCTTGAGATCCTTACGGCGATGAAGTAGGAGCGCTTGCCTCATGTGCACGGAGACGGGGGAGGTTGCAACAGGCTCACGATTCGATGCAGAGGACGAAGCAGCCACTGCAGATTGCACAAGGGAAGATACACAAACACTCCGAAACACCAACACTCTCAAGAACACGGCCGCGTTGTTCCTCCCTCGTAGGCAAAGAAAGAGCAAAGTCCTCAGCCTTCCAACGCTTGATACGCCGACGTGTCGTAGAAGGGGAAGAAGGAGAGGAAGACAGCACTGGTTCCTTACGCGATCTCTTCGCAGGAGGCGGGGACGATGCAACATGTTTCCTTCCAATCCTCCCAGCCATCAAGGCAGCCAACTTATCATCCAAAACTGAGTCCAACTTCTTAAGCACTGCCTGGCATAAAGCCTCAGACAGATCAGCAAGAGAAGGCTCCAATGACATGGAAGGGAGATGCAGCGAACTGGGTGGTAGAGATGACGTCACAGCTGAGAGAGGCAGTGCAGAGGAGATGACTGGGAGTGACGTCAGCGATGGAAGTGACGTCACAAGTGGTGATGACATCACAGCTTCCCCTCGGTCCGAAGAGGAAGCAGACGCCACTGGCGGAGGAATACAAAACGACTGATCCCATGAAGTCATTAACGGGGCTGACGCCACAGCTTCCCTCCGACTCGAAGAAGCGGCAACAGTCACTGGCGGAGCAATACAAGATGGCTGACCTCAGCTATCCATGAAGACGAGGCCGGGAGGAGGGGGAGGGCCTGGCCAGCCTGAGGAGGGTGGTAGCGACCCTCCATAAAGTGCACCAGCAACCCCTCCAAGGACGGGGGACCCCCTAGCCCGAGCGTCTTTCAAATCGCCGCCATCTTGGATGCCTCCGACTCTGGAATAAATGAGAATGATGAAAAAGCCTCCCCCTTCCTGGGAATCAATTTAACTCCTGAAGAAGAAGGGCCAACATTACAAAATTCAGCCTGGTGACCTCCCGATACTTTCAACGATGAATCAATGGAAGAAAAGGAAGGCAACACAGGCACAATGCTACTATGGGGTGTGAGCACTGCAGGAGACGAAGCATTGGGAACAGGCGAAAAACCTTCCCATGAAGGAAGAGTAAAAACCCTCCAATGCTCTCTCTTGCTACAAAACGACTTCCACTGCTCTTTAGGCCATGCACTGCATTCTGTGCAAGGATTCGTTATAGTACAAACATTAGAGCGGCACCTGCTACACGTGATGTGGGGATTGGTCGCTGCTGAAGCCAAAAAACAAGAACATGGAAAACCTGGAATTCCGGGTCACACACGAGGCCGAGAAGGAGCAGAAGAAGCCATAATAAAAGCCACACACACACACACACACACACACACACACACACACACACACACACACACACACACACACACACACACACACACACATACTAAACACAAACGAAACGGGCAATGAACCGGGTAAAGGACGAAAGAGGTCAACCACAACTCTCGCCCAGGTGGTTAAGAAAAAGACTGACGCGGAGGCGTAGGTGCATGGTCTTTGACTACTCTTCACCCAATTTACGCATGCATTGCCAGATATCACAAGATTCCTTGCTTTCATCTGCATTTTAACTGGATCCAGCTAGGCGCTAGAAATTATCCTATTGTTAGGACCTCAGAATTGTAGCTATGAAAAATACAAATTGCCTTAGAAAATTTGTCATTTTTTTAAAGCAATTTCATCATAAAATGCACTTTTTGCGATAAAACTATTGTAAAACCAAGCACAGGTAGCCCCTGGTTACTGACAGGGGTTCCATTCCTGGGGCTTGACAGTAACCGAAAATCGGCGGTAACTGAAGTTCAAAAGTCTACAGGCGCTACAATCCACCTTACGGTACCCTAGACTGGTTAACAATGCCTTAGACAGTGTCACTGCCAGATATTTTGCCCAAATATGTAATAACTTGAATGGAAATGTGGAATTTCATTTGCCTAATCATTTACTATGGTCTACATGGTAGTTCTACAAATTTTTAATGTCACGAGAGAGAGAGAGAGAGAGAGAGAGAGAGAGAGAGAGAGAGAGAGAGAGAGAGAGAGAGAGAGAGAGGTCACCTTTACAAGAATACTAACATTTCCCCATTTGTTTATTTGTCATATCTTCTAGTTAAATAAGTTAAAAAAGCAAAAGAGAATGATAAAAGTATCGTTAGTTGAGTTATATAACAACGGAACCAAATATGATAATAACAGTGTTTTGCTTGCATTTCAGCCATCGTACGATAGTAAAAAATTACCCCAGTTTTGTTACAAATGACATTAATTAAGTAGAACAGGACTTGTATATTTTTACATTATACCTTTATTTGGCATGGAGAAAATATTGGCAAGAAAATACATGTAGTACTCCTGAAGTTAAGCTGCAGCTGTAGCTGAAGCTGAGAAAATAAATGTTCACACTGCTAATGGCTATAAAAGGGATTTTGACAAAGGAAAAATCTATTTCTGGGTGAAGGCCTGTGTCACCCAGTGAAATGCCCTTATAGCACTCATTTCAAGGTATAAATAATTGCTAAATATACCAGAGAAAAAAGCCATATGGAATGCCAGAGTTACCACCTCTGGATCGATCACCTTCATAGGTGTCGGTATAATAACAGGGGCGAGTGGATGCCACTACCACAGACCTCCAGCCAAATAGCTCTCTCCTCTCTCAAAATCCCTCACCAGAGAGGAGCCGTTACAACGGCCACCCTCTGCTCGTCCCTACTTCTTCTGCCAAGTTTCTACATTCCTGCATACGCACCCAAGCTTGGGCCAGCTAAAGGGTGATGAAAGGAATAGAGAGGGATGGGTTCACTGGGCAACACAGGCCTTCACCCAGAAATAGATTTTCCTTTGTCAAAATCCCTTTTCTGGGATTGGCCTGTCGCCCAGTGAAATAGTAACAGAGAATCAGCCATACAAGCTTGGGAGATTGAGAATAAGAACTAAAACATATTATATATAAAAGAAAAAATGAAACTTTTCCTTACCATCATGTTTTAATGATCTAAGATTAACAATACCCAAAACAGGAGTAAATAGTGTAAAAAACATATACGGCCAAGTTCATACCATCACCAGGAAAGTGAACATAGGTAATGAATATATAGTTATATGAATAATGAACTATGTACAAGTACAGGAGTGGGTTGATAAGCAATCCAATCTGATATAAAAAGGTAAGAAGAGAGGGAATACAAGCGAGGCAGGTAGGTGAGAGGGAGTATCAAAAGGTAATAATAGTCAAAATAATGATAATTAATAATATCCAACTTCACAAACTACATAATTAGGCTGTATCAGGTAAGGCAACGTTTCCTGCAGCCACTGCAGAATATTTAAGGGCCTCTAGAGACTTTAGATTGTGGCGCGTTTAAATACTGTCGGGGATTTCCAACCCGTATACTTTTAGAGATCATCAAAGTTCATATGATGAAAATAGTTAACTGAGGTAGCTACTGCTCGGATATCATGTACCTGAGGAACTGAATCCGGATTAGCTTGTTTAATGAAATAAAGAATTTGTTGTCTGATGCCTTTTAAGGAAATGGTTCCACCTTTCTCTCTAATAAAAAGAGGACCTGAAGACCTATTAGAAGTCCTGTTAAGATAAGACTTTAGTGTAATAACTGGACATAATGATGGGTCCTGTGGAAGAGGGACAATTTTCCATGGACTATCTGTTCTGAGGGTCTTCATTCTTTGCCAAGAATTTCAGGTCCGGAGAAAGCAGAACTTCTCCTGACAGGAGGAAATCAATATGATTTGGTTCTCTAGAGAGAGCCGACAGTTCTGGTATTCTAGCACCTGAGGCCAGGCTCAGTAAAAATAATGTTTTCCTGAGAAGGGTTATATAAGAGCACGCTTCATTATCAGTATCTGAAGCTAACTTAGATAACTTCATTTACTGGTCTCAGCCGAGCACATGCTCTAGGTATAGACGAGAAGTACAAATCTGTTAAATCAATATTAAACCCAGACTGAAATATCTTTTTCAAGGCGGATTTAGTCGTAGTAATAGTACTAGTGGCTAGGCCTTTTTCGAAGAGTTCTAAAAAATGAAATTGCCAGATTCGTAGTCATTGTCTGAGCAACTGATTCTTTTAAAAAGATGGCTAATTTCCTCACTGCTGAATCATACTGCCGGAGTGTTGATTCTCTTTTGTCTGATTCGACAAATCGTGTGTTTAGCCTCTTTCTGTGCCGCAAACTTCATGAAGTCCATAAAATTAGGGCACTCAGAACTCTTAAGGAAGCTGACACAGTCTGAGTTTGTACCACCTGAGTCAGCTTTGGGTTGGGAATCCTTCTGGGCCGAAGTTTCAACTCTAGTAGAAGAGGAAACCAATTGCTCTTCGGCCAGTTGGGTGCTACCAACGCTATCTGCCCTTTGAAAGATCTGAGTTTGTGTAGAACTTTCATCAAAAAGTTTATTGGCGGAAACAGGTAAATCTTCTGCCAATTGTTCCTGTCTATGGACATCGCATCAGTGGCGTGAGCTAGAGGATCCAAATTGGGAGCCACATAACATGGAAGTTTGTGGTTGGACTCCGTGGCGAACAGGTCCACTTGAAGGCCCGGAATCTGTAGGCAAATCCAATTGAATGATTTTGCATTCAGGGACCATTCCGATTTCAGCGGAGTTGTCCTGGATAGAGAATCCGCAATGACATTTCGTACGCCTGCCAGGTGAGTAGCTGACAGGTGCCAAAGATATTTCATTGCCAGCGAGAAGATCGCTATCATCACGTGATTTATGTGGCTTGACTTGGAGCCTCCTCTGTTTAGGCAGTGAACTATCACTGCACTGTCCAAGACTAGTCTGATATGAATGTTCCTGGCCGGAGCTAGTCTTTTTAGGGTCAGGAAAACGGCCATTGCTTCCAGGATGTTGATATGAAGCTGGCGGAATACCGTCGACCATGTTCCTTGAACCTTCTTGTGCTGAGAATAGCCACCCCCATCCATTCAGAGAGGCATCCTTGTGGACTACTAGAGATGGTGGGGGAAATTGGAGTGGAACTGACTTGGAAAGACTTGATTGTCGTCCATGGAGGTAGTCTTTTCCTTAGTATCAGCGGAATCAAGGAGATTTTGTCTCTGAGTCTGCTGTTGGCTCTTTTCCGCCATACCTGGTTGATGTCCTTCAGTCTTGCTTTCAACAAGAGATCTGTTAGTGAAGCAAACTGAAGTGAACCTAATACTCTTTCTTGGATACGACAAGAAGCCCGTCTGTTTTTTAGAAATTGTCTCGTAGCTTTCGCTATCTCTTTGCACTTGGTTGGCGGAAGAGATAGTTTGTGTGTGGTTAGATCCCACTGGATTCCTAACCATTGAAAGCGAGACGCTGAAATGAGACGGGACTTTTCCTTGTTTATCTGGAATCCCAGATACTCTAGGAATTTTATTACTTTGGCTGTTGCCCTGCGACATTCCTTGTCGTTGGGTGCCCAAATGAGCCAGTCGTCTAGGTAAGCTACTAGCGTAACCCCCTGAGCTCTTAGTTCCTGAACTATTGTCTCTCCCAGTTTGGTGAATATTCTGGGCGCTATATTTAGCCCGAATGGCATTACTCTGAACGAGTAATCCTGTCTTCCTAGTTTGAATCCTAGGTAGGGAGAAAAGTTTCTCGCTATCAAGACGTGAAAATAAGCGTCTGTAAGATCGATAGAGGTGGTGACGGCCCCACGGGGAAGTAAGGTCCGTACCTGTGAGACGGTTAGCATGCGGAACTTGTCGCATTGAATGTATGAGTTGAGACGAGACAAATTCAGAATCACTCTTCGTTTGTCCATGTCCTTCTTTGGCACGGTGAACAAACGTCCTTGAAACTTCAGGTGTCTGACCTTTATTGCCTTCTTCTGGAGAAGGTCTTTGGCATTATTTAGAAGGTTTGTCGTTGGGATTTGGTGTTATCTGACTGGTGGAGGAGGCCCTTTTATCCATCTTCACCCCAGACCTTTTGATACTATACTTTGGGCCCATGGACTGAAGGTCCAATGGTCCCGGGAGAGATACAGTCTCCCACCTACCTGGAAAGGATCATTGAGGTCTTACTTCCTCTGCTCCTCTGAAACCTTTTCCCCTGAAGGTAGCTCTGGAACCAGCTCTGTGCCGGTAAGCTCCTCTTGCTCTACTACCTCTTGCTTGCCTATTATAGGTTTGAAAAGTTCCCTGTGTTTCAAACGAAGCGTTGAAGGCAAGGGAGGTCACGAGGCAGTCAAAGCTTGGTAGCCAATGATGACCTGGCGGAGTATGCTGGAGAAGGCTTAGCTGGTCTGGCAGCCTTCTGCAAGGACTTCTTTGTTAGAGTTTTCACCTTGGGGATTACCGAACCAGACCTATCCCCAAGGATCCTGGACTTTGAGAAGCCCTGGAAGGAAGATGAAGAAGTAGATGGGCTAAATACATTCATTTTAGAGCTAAGACCTCCTGCCTCACTTACCTCCCTACCTTCTTCCTGAAGTCGATGGCCATAGGTTCTCGATGCAGGCTGATGTCTGCTACCTCTCCAGTCACTTCCTCACATAAACCCTCTTCCAGGGGGATCTGGGTATCCAGACGGATCCTCTCTATGATGGGAGCCGCAAGTTCCCTAGCTACTGCTGCCGAAGTCCTAGCATTGGGATAGAGAAGAGAACACATCTCCTCCGACAGCTTATAGGGGCATCCAGCAGTTACGTTCCTACCATAGCCGCCCACCCAGATCTTAAGGTTTGCTAGTGAGGAGGCCTCAAGCGCCAGAGGGGTCTGTCAGAAAGGACGAAATCAGATCCCCCAGAAATTGTCTATCCTATATGGAACTATGATTCAAAAATAAACATTACTAAAGTGCGGATGGTACCTACCGACTCATTAGTTACGTTTTGCACTAAAGCGTAACATACTTCGCAGCCATCCGGATGCCAGACTAGGATGTTGTCCATCTGCACCGAACAGCTGGCATGAGATCGGCAGACTACATGCCCACAAGGTTGTTGGAGAACAGCTAAACAGCCCAACTCCAGACAGTGTACCATCTGTAAGTTAGAATTGATACATGAGTACACTTAAACTAGTTTTATGACAACTAGTTACAGGGAAAAATCAACTCCTCATTAAGAATTCTACTAAATGTCAAGCTGTGAAAGTCTCCGCTTGCTCTGGAATCCATAATCTCATTATCGTGATTGCTAAGACCGACGGAACTGGCCTAATACGAGCAGAACAAGGAGCCAGGTAAACCTGGTCTAAATCTGAACACACCGGAAAAGAGTAGCTATTCCAAGTTAATTGGAGAAGTATTCTAAACCTAGTTCCACCCCCACCAGAATGGGGGCAGTAGCGATAAAATAGAGAATAATGGAAAACAGAGCGGCGGACACAGCAGTACTAATAACTTCCGGTGTGTAATAACCTGGCGAGAGTGATGATAGATCACACTTCGACCGGGAAACACAGAGCCGGAGAAGTACCAACAGAGATTACATAATCTACTCCTTGACCTCCTCCGACTAATCCCCCGGGAATAGTGCTCGACGCTCCAGCTGCCGTTCCCCGGAAGGGTTACTAGAACAGCGAGCTAACGAAACACCACCGGGAACAATCCGGACTGGAAGGAAGAGCACGGAGGGGAAGGGTAACTAGAAAAATTACAAAAAGGGGATACTAACAGAGATTACGTAATTTACGACTCCTTAACTTCCCCCGACTAATCCCCCCCGGGATGGTGCTCAACGCTCCAGATGCCGTTCCCCGTAAGGGTTACTAAGACAGCGAGCTTAATGAAACACCACCGGAACAGTCCGGGCCAGAAGGAAGAACACGGAGGGGAAGGGTAACTAGTAATCGCCTGGCAAAAGCGACCGGTCAGGTGATTATCACTTTCCAAGAAGCCGTGGAAAAACCTACAACTAAAGGGGGGCAGAAGACGGCAGGCCAACTGACACCCTAAAGGAGGTACTAGCCGAGGCTATACTAAACCAAAATATTGAAACAGTAATTATTGGAAGTACCGACGAATAGAAACAATCCATCTACTAGCCTAGCCTAACCCTCCAAAATCAGATATACCGATCTGGTTGGGTGGCTTAGGACGGCGCCTACTGGAACGTCGTGAAAGAGTTAACTCAGAACCTAAACTAACCCTCCAAAATCGAATATATCGACCTGGTCAGGAAAGATGGGTCTAGCACCTACATTCTGTGACAAGAGAGAATTCTCTAGTAATGGATCACCTTCCAAAACTAAATTATTAGTCTGGTCAGGATCGCCAGAACTAAAACCAACTAAGGTAGAGAGAAAAAACTCTTAACCGCCTAGCCTAACTTCCAAAATCTAACCTAGATCTGGTCAGGTAGGCTAGGAACGGTAATAATGCACCCAAGGATATATAAATATTTGTGTAGGACTCCAAACCTCATCAATATAATAGCAAAAAATATTGTAACATAAACTAAATAACAATAAAATCATCTACATAAAATGCATGAACACCGCAAAATAGTGAGAGAACTTTACTTCTCAAGTACTATGCGTAACACTAGGCTAGCCAAGGTCGCCTC
The DNA here is from genome assembly GCF_015104395.2 of Macrobrachium nipponense. Lineage (NCBI taxonomy): Eukaryota > Metazoa > Arthropoda > Malacostraca > Decapoda > Palaemonidae > Macrobrachium > Macrobrachium nipponense. The sequence continues at coordinate 29,070,876 of NC_061094.1, read as the reverse complement.
AACACAATACTCGTGCATGTAGTAGAATGAAATATTGTTGCACTCTCGTGAGAGAACCAAATCGCTTCTGAAGCCCTTTGAAAAAGAGAGAGGGAAACCCTCTAATAGGCTATAATTAAAAGTGATTAAATTTATTAAAACAACCTATCGGAACCCATCAGGAGCGAAATGGTAAAATTCCACGATAATAGTAACGTATACTGTAATGAGCAAAAGGGATAATGATTTATCGTAATAAAAAAGTTGAGGAAACTAAGTACGCGAACAACAATGCATTTAAATGGCCGACCCGAGAGACGATACGCTCGGCTCCCAGGTAACGTTACAAATAAACAACACCACAAAAAATGCACCGTTGCCCAAACGCGTTCAAAGTCAGAAAAATAATACTCAACTTGGATGAAGATGCTTCTTGAAGTTCAGAAGACATGATAAATCCAAAAATCACAAAAATTCAAATTCACAACAAAAACACGTCTACGTGTCAACGAGCGCTATGAAGGAATGAAGAAACTTGGCAGAAGAAGTAGGGACGAGCGGAGGGTGGCCGTTGTAACGGCTCCTCTCTGGTGAGGGATTTTGAGAGAGGAGAGAGCTATTTGGCTGGAGGTCTGTGGTAGTGGCATCCACTCGCCCCTGTTTTTATACCGACACCTATGAAGGTGATCGATCCAGAAGTGGTAACTCTGGCATTCCACATGGCTTTTTCCTCTGGTATATTTAGCAATTATTTATACCTTGAAATGAGTGCTATAAGGGCATTTCACTGGGCGACACAGGCCAATCCCAGAAATTATCATGCTCAGCAACATGGATGTAACTCTACCATAATGATAGTGGAGAAATAAGTATTCTAATAAAAAATACTGGCCATGAAAGAACACATTTTACTGTTGTTTTCATGCCGATTAAAGATAAATACATAAATCTCGTATCATTATGAACAGGATGAAAATAGCGAACAGAATCTGTTTTTTACACACAAAAAACATGCTCCCGACACCATCTATCAATGAAAAAAATAACAATCTAGTTCACAAGATGCATTTGCCATATTTCAACTTGAAAGCACTTCATATAATGAAAAATAACCTTAATACATGTAAATAGTTTCTAGAGATTAATTTATGCTAAATAGAAGCACAAAAACCACTGAATTAAGTTAAATACTGTGAAATAATCTTACCTACGCCCTCAGTTGACTTTTCCTAACCAAAACAATATTGGTTTGTTTGTATTTCATAATACACATACAGTATTGTTGGATGCAGAGAAGTAACAAATAGCTTTTAAAAGAGCCAAGGAAAATATGCATATTCCTTATGTTTGTATTTTAAGAGGTGTTCTCAGCACGTAGCCTAAGTTACCTATAACCAGACAATGGTGCTATAAACCCCACAGAGTGTAAAACCCAGTTATGAATATATTGAAGAAGTGCTGTAAAACCGAAATGCTGGTAACCGATACCAATGGTAACCGGGGGCTGGCTGTATAAAAATTTTTAGTGGGGTTTTCTTGAATTTTAACTAACAAAATAGGCAGTTTTAAGCATCTTTGTAAGGGTTCCAACTATTCACGTGGGCCTGGTACCCATCCCCTGCAGATACGGGGAACACTGTATGCAGTGGATCTGGACATGTTACATTGTATTGAAACCCAGTAGACTGGCTGTTACATACCCACATATCTAACATCTCAGAGGCTTGGGTCCTCTTCATTAGAATCTTCATTTCTAAGAAGAATGCTCAGGTGTGCCAAACCTCCAATCAGTTCAGGATTCTCATACTTCCCTCCTAGTGTAAAACTTTCATAAAGTGAAGACCGAAGGTTTGTTCCACGTATGAACAAATGGCAAATTGTTCATATGCAAAACAAATATTCAGTCTTAACAGTAGGATAAATCTTCTTTCACCAGCTGGAAACTGGTTAAAAACAATAAAAAATTGTAAATACAAGGAATCTGTGGCATCTGGCATCCGATACGTAGTTGAGGTGAAAGAGAGTCAGAGACTGCACTGGAATCTAGTGACTCATCAGTCTTTCTTCAACCACCTTGGAGAGCTGACGTTCGCTTTGGTCTCCTTTCAACCTGGTGTTTGACGTCAGCCCATTTTCACGCTTCCTCTAGGACAGATACAACATTCTGTACTAGATGTGCTTCCAGGTCTATTCCTACTGCTTCATTATCAGCTGTTGTATGTACGTATAATGCTACTCCATCTCTCTCAAGGGGTATATTGCCCATTCAGGGAGAGAGGGCCCAGCACCATCTTGTTCCTTGTTAGCAAGTTTGGTATTTGAAATATTGTTTGGGGTATAGTGAAATCTTTATGTTAAGACATTTAAATGCTTTATTTCTTCAATGATACATTTACTGACTTTCCGCTTAGTAGGCTTTGGCGTTTCTCTGTTTATATTATTGTTCTTACGTATTTTGTTGCAATGACAGTTTCTGGGAACTTGGTAATACTTTCGTCTTTCAGATTTTGTGTGGTTTGGGATGTTCAAGACATTACGGGTTTGTGTTGTAGACAAGGTTTAGATGAAGGATTTGTCTTACTTAACATAGAAGTATTCCTTCACTTCCTCAACACGGATTTGATGGCGGAAGTTCTCCAGTTGTGTTGGTCCCGACTACTTGTTCAGGACCAATCAGAATTTTCTGTCTCGCCTCTTTCCCATTATTCGGAGGGGTGGTGTGAGTCGTACAGCTCACTTCCTTCCCTTATCGTTTACATATATGTTAATGTTTCTTTTTCTTCTCTCAGGATGGAAGGTTTCTTCTCTTCAGGGGAAAGCATATTATTTGTTTCTTTTCAGGCTTTACAGTTGTCAGTACTGATTCTTGCTTTGAATGGCTGACAGCATGTTCCGGTCAGATCTTGGGAGCCCCTCTGTATTTGCTTCCCTCTGCCAGAGTTGCCACTTCACCAATTTTTTATATGCTTGTTGGTACTGGAATAAGTTTGTAACCCAGTGAGTCCTTCTGGCAGTGTGTTCATTTCAAGGCAAGGTGCAGAGTTTACATCATCATGCAGAGGTACCAATCTTAACTGACGACTTCTCTGATGTGATTTCGTCTACTGTGGCGTCTTGTCTCCCTCTGATGTTTCTTCATCCGATGATGTTCACCTTGGTTCTCCTATTTGTAAAATGAAATTAACTTGTTTTTACAATTTTGTTTGAATGTGATTAGTCCACTCTTACACGTTTTCTCTTTGTAAGAATAGTCTACTTTTTGACAAGTTCTTATGACGACAGTTTTGATTGGCTCTGCATTTCAAGAGAAGTGTGAACCGTCTTCCACTACCTTAGGCATTGGAATTTCTTGGTAAAGTCTTCGCTTTTGTAAATGTGTACGTGTACTGGTGAGGCCCTCTGGTTGCTGTTATGGCAGGATCTTAAGCAAGAAAATCTCCCCACAGTTACTTTAGTTGTACCAACTATCGTACTTTCCCTCTGCCACACTTTCCTCATCATGTTACTAATTACACGTAGGACAGTTGGCTTACCGAACTCAGAACACACAAAGCACAAACAAATGTACTCAACTCAGACTCTAGATACTCGGGGCTAGGCTGTGCTGTCCGCTGGATATTGGCTAGTAGAGACACAAAAACTGCCGAGAATTTCACTACCCAAGACAGAAAACACCAAAACCGTACAACTCAAAAAACAACGCCCCAATCACCGTGCAAATAAACATTAATAACTTGAAACAACACAACAAATCATATGCCCACTCCAATCCAGCACAACAAACCGCCAATACCAACACTGTCCCCAACCGCCAAATCACAGACACCAAAATGTGTAACCAACCTCTTCAACTTTACCACAACCAGACAGACACATGCACAACAACTTTACAATATCATAACCAATCAAATCACATAATCTCTCAACTGACCATCAATGGATAAGACCGTTGCCAAACCAACTCTATGACTGACTATATGACTTCACAGACTCTCGCCAATGATATTCTCGGTGATCACTACAAAAGACAATACCCATATGCTTACGCCCGCCATTAAACCACTCCCATTCATCCCTCCACCAGTTTTGCTCTCTCTCTCTCTCTCTCTCTCTCTCTCTCTCTCTCTCTCTCTCTCTCTCTCTCTCTCTCTCTCTCTCTCTCTCTTCCACGCAACCCTTGAAGATGTTGTCAAATTTAAACTACCATTTATCACTCCTCCATACTGTAGGAGTCGAAGGAAGATCATCTTAACCTTCTTCTATCGGTGCTCTCCATCTACAAGCTAGGGTTTGTTTCGTGTCATGAGCTTCTCTTCTAGATCCTGCAGCTCAGAGCTCCAGGTGCACAATTTCCTAGGATTTGGCAAGTTAGAGAGGCAATCAGAGTCTGATATTAGTTCTGGGATGTCCCTGAACTGGTATCTTCTCCTTTGTTTCTTCAAACACTTGGGTAGAGGAAGCAACCAACCTTCATCCTGTTCGTGGCTTGGTGGCTTGTCCGAGTTCTTTGATTTCTTTGAAATCCAAGACTCTTCGAAATGCTTCCTACACTTGGTTTTCTTCGGAACTCCTATTCGTTGATTCTCTCCAGTTTGAAGTAACCTTGAAGATTCTACAACGTCCCAGCCAGAGTTGATGCAGTTTCCTTTGTGTGATAGGTTGTGGATGTTTGGGGACGTGTTTCCAGCTTAGGCATTGTTGCCTCAACACACTCACTTTCGTGACTTAGTCACCTTAGTTCAAGGTTTACATGGATGTGAATCACGTCCATGAACATATTTCCCTGAGAGATGTGTTGTCGTCTTTCTCTCACAAGCGTGTCTTCCCTTCACGCACGGGAGGCTAGGTCCAGCTTTCTTCACCTGTTGTTCACATCCGCAGACATGTTTTAGGTGACAGCCGTGATGTTGTTCATGTTCGCGGATGTGTTTCAAATGACGGCCATGATGCTCATGGCGACGTGCTCCTTCAGATATTCATTTAAGAGAGAAAGAAAGATGTTGTCTTTCTCCAGTTTTCAAGAAACCAAGGCATTCTTGTCTTGTTGTCCTAGGAGGTCCTATGTTCGAAGTTTGCTTTCCATTCAGTGGTTGTGACTCGTCAAGGCGAAGGTGTCGTGCTTCTTTTCCCAGACGGTGTCATGTACATCATTCGTTGTTGCACATCCATGTACGTGACTTCACAGCCAGTGACAGACTCACGTGTGTGACTAGATGGCCGTAGATCATAAACACACTTGTGCAATCCCTTTTGGTCGAGTAGGTATCGTCTGACAAAGTTGCCTTGGTGATGTTGACAGGCGTTTCCTATCTTTTATGTACAAGATCAAAACGAACCTTCGACCTACCACACAGGGGGTTTGCAGAATGTCCAGTAGTGGACCGTCGACCAACCCCACGGCTATTCAGCACATCTGTCCAATGCCTTTTGGTCACAGCAAACAATTGATGGGTATTCCCTTAGTAGTGTTTGATGGACATTCCATGTCGTAACATACGAGATCAATCCTCCAACTGTTATGTCTTTTATGACAAGTCAATGGAGTTGTTCAATCAAGCCCATATGGCCTTCATTGTGGTGAATTGACAGTCTTTATGTTGACCCAAACTTCAGCATCATTTATTTACTATTTGGATTGTTCCGACAAGAATATTGACCTAATGCTTCGACTTTGACACAAGTACTAGTTGCAGTTAGTCAGTAGGTTGATTCCTTTACAGTGAAGTTCTGTGGAACCATTCTGCCCTATGCCTGCATAACCAACTGTAACTAGTACTTGTGTCAAAGTCAAAGCGTTATGTCAACTAGAACATTGAGATACAGTACTGGTCTGATTACTAGAATATATAAAGGTAGGCTTTATATATTCAAGTAACCAGACCAGTACTGTATCTCAACATTTTAGTTCTTGTCTCTGCAGGAGTTAAGATCCGTCTTTAACACTGCACTATGTTGCTCAGGAATGTCACCATAGTGGTTCCTTAGTCAAAGGGGGTTGGGCGGCGTGTCCTATTATCATAGGACACCTTCTCAGATGAGTAGCATACTGAACTTAAGTCATAATAGGGGATCACTTCATAGGACGTCTCTTGGAAATGCCTGTTCCTTTGGCAGTGCAGGGACATCTCTGAGGTCTACAGTCCTTTGACAGTGCACAAGTGGACACTAGAATATTTAGAATGTTTTTGCATAGAGCATATTTCTGGGTCGACCTGTGTTCGCCGGTGAAAAGGTCCTTGTGGGTTCTTTTCTGATATAAATACTTTCTAAATATACCAGAGAAAAAGTTAGCATTGGTATGCAGAGGTTACTACCCTCGCGCGAGCACCCTAAGGGCATCGTGTATAAAGTTCAGGGCGTGTGGAAGCCACTATCACAGGTCTCCTGCCATTTAGATTATTCCCCGACAACATCCCCTATATCGGGTGTGCCGTACCAACGGCCCCATCCGTACCGTCTTGAACCACCCCGCCACCTCCCGATGCGAGCGCCACCATACATCCTTCTTAAGAAATTGCGGATATCAACACACGTTTCCCTTGTGTGTGTGCTATTTACCCCAATTTTTTTATATTTTCGAGATGGCTACTGCTCAGATGTCACCGACAACTAAGTTAAGTACCCCTGTTTCTGTTTTCAATAGAAATATATATGGAAGTCTTATATTAGACCTGTGAACTCGTATTATTTATTGCGGGAGCATGGGGTCTCAGCCATCTTGAGGCTTATGAGCGGGAACGCGAGGCATTGTTGTTGTTGTCATGATAAAATATTTTAATACATATTATATCAACATGCCGTTCCGTACATCACATGCTCTATTAAATGTAACTATGTTAAGAACATGACGGTGTGCGTGCCGCCATTTAATAGTCAATTCTAAAATGCTTAGATTGAAGAAGTTGTTTGCGGGATCGCTATCCCATACTGGCGGTGGTATAAACAATGTCAGGTTCTGACAATATTCAAAATATAAATGTTCCACGTTACGATGCGAGAAAGGGAGTTCCTAGATAAAGCCATGTATATTTTAAAGTTTATATACATATATAACATATATACCCTTTATTTTAGAGAAATAAGAGGGAAATTTCCCTTCCTCTCTCGATATTGTGTGCCTCCTAGACCTCCCTCTCTCTCTCTATCCCTCGTAATGTATTTATATTATATATGCATGTGATAGTCGTAAGACATTAGTTTTGACTAGTATTAATTTAGTAACTAAGAGTGTTATATGTATAAGGACTATATAAAGATACTTTGTGGAATTACTAAGGTTCCTAATATTGAGGAAGGACTGGAATAATCCCTCTTTCTTCAATCACGCTTATCAAGTAGTTACATAGATATCTTTATATATAGCTAGAATAGACTAGATTCGATCCTTATACACGGACACTGTGTTTTGCCTACGTTCTCATGTTACTAAAAATTTTGTCCTACGGTAGTTAACTTGTTATATGAGCCAGGTCCTTGTACCATATATATTAAGTTTACATAGGCTAGCCTATGCCTAGCCATAAAACTTCCTATTAGCCCTCTGCTGGTCGGGAAAATATCACAATAACCCACGGGGTAATATGGCCACGTTCCCGATAGGCGACCACCTTAACCAATATATACCAGTCCAAGACTTGGTAACCAGGTCACAGGCCCACTTACTAGTGGTTCTACATTTGGTTGCTGGTGGTTGTCCTGATCATGAACTAGGCCACTAGGTTATACCTAGATTACTGAAGGAATTTTTCCCTACTGGTTAGTGATACCCTTAACCAGCAGGCTGGCCAATGGTGATCACGTGGGTGGTCAGTCTCTAAGCGACCACCACTCACAATATCACCCTCCCTTACCTCCCCTCCCCCCCTTACCCTCCTCATAAAAGCCCCACCCCCCCCAAATCTGCGCTACGACAGGGATCAGGCCTGGGGGACAGGGCCGACAGTGAGGTAGGGGAACAAAATTTAGCCTGACGAAACTCCGCTAGCGGAGCTCCGTCGCTGAAGCTCACGGCTCCGGTGGCTAATAATTCTTGCTTGTTGGGGGTTTCCTAATTATATATCCATTAAATATTTATAGTAAGAGTTATTTAGCTCTTATCCATAAGTCTGGAGGTAGTCACGTCGGCTGGGAGATTTCCCCCTGTCGTTACTTTCGATCTCCTATCTCCTTCCAACCAATTATCTATTAGGAAGTCTATACCTTCCATATATGGTACTCGATCTTGGCTCCGGACCTAGACAGTCCAGTGGAACAGGTTTCACCCTCCACCGGATTGTTATTAATTATAACGTTTGTGTCTGTATCCCACAATGATATGACTCCAGTGGTTGCTGGAGTATTTGTTCCGAAGTTATACCAGCCATAACCTATATATATCCTCTCCTCCGGCACATACCGGAGGAATAGAGCGATCCGTGATCTTCTCACGTTAATATAGGTGAACTTGTGGGATCCAACACCACCTAATTCCTTCCTATCTCCGGCAGGACTATTCATATATTTAGCATGCTGATATAAGACGCATGTTCTATTAGACATAAGTTTAGATAAGTTATAACTCCCCCTGGGAGAGTCGGTACTTATTGGAGCTTTCTATTACAGAAGGCTCGTTGCGTGTCTCCGGGCTGCTCCGCCTACTTCAGCGATCCGGTAGGCCATGAGGTCTGCTGGTCGCACGCCAACTGTGCGATTTCTTTTGTGGCAGAGGAAGGGCAGCCGCCATACATACATGGTTTGGCACCCGGAGGCCTGCTCGCTCTGCTTTCGAGCTGGTCATGGTGTTAGCGAATGTTGAGGTAAGCTATGAAACTGTACCCCCTTGTTGCATGGTTTCCTAGTTTAAGTTTCTTCTGACAATATTGGCATTTTATCCAATAAGGTCAGATAAGAAAACTCAAAAGTTTTCTCCTCATTACAGGCTGAGGAGGAAAGCATCAAAGCAGCCAAGGCAAGCCTAAGGCAGTGGCTCTCCGCATTCGGACGGAACACTCCGGGAGGATGCCCCTATGTCCTGGACTTCAGCTTGGGATCTCGCCTGTTTCCCGGTTCGCCCTCGGCTTTGGTGGATAAGGAGGTGGCTGCCCCTATCATCGATGCCATCTGGGCCGCGATGACTCCGCCTCCAGAAGACCAGCAGCTGTCTGGAGACGTCGCGGCCATTAACATCCATCTGGAGCCGATGGATGAGCAGGTAAGTGGCGAGTTGACTGAGGCAGGTAGCTTTGTAAGTCCTACCCCCTCTTCCTCTTTCCTTGGCTTTGATAAGCCTACCCCTACACCTTGGGAAGGAACCAGGTCAGTCTGCCCCAAGGTGAAAACCCTTAAGGCATCAAAACCTTTGCCTAAGGTAGCAAAGTCAGCTCCGCCAGCAGCTTCAGAGTTGTCACTGGCCCCTAGGCCCACGACTTCGTCTGATTCTTCGCCTGCTGCCAAGGTTCCTCACCCTATGAAGGGACAGAGGAGTAAGTCCGCTAGAACCAAGGCGGCGGAGCTTGACTACGAACAGGACCTTCTGGCTGACAAGTTAATGTCAAGAGTCAGAGACGCGGTGGACGAGAGGTTCTACTCCTTGAGACAGACCTCCGGCCCGGACAACCAAGCCGTGTCAGATATCGTGGCAGAGCAGCTAAGGCCTCTTAAAGAGATGATTGCAGGCCTGCTCCACTCCGGAGCTCCGGCGGCGACGTCGGCAGTTCCGGATGCCTCGAAATTGCCGCCTTTTGATAAGAGCAACCCTTGGCAGTTGGCCCTCTACGCTCCATACTTGGAGGGCAAGTTGACTATCGAAGGGTTGGGCACTCGTCCTCTCGAGGACCTGGAGTTTCACCCCAAAGATCTTCAATTTCCATTTAATGGCTTTGTCCGTCTGAGAGAGCATGCTCTAGTCCGGGTAGACAAGCATCCTAAGGAAACAGTAATATTTCCTAAGGAACAGGCTCAAGCTGTCTGGGCTCGTACTCTGTCAGATTGGGGATGCGTTAATACCAGATTGACGCCTCATAAATGGTCGTACACGATTTTTACGACAGTTCATGAAGTTCCATCCCCTTTCATGGACAAGATCGCAGAGCTAACGCTCCAAGCGAGCCATGAGGAGAACCTATGCCAGTATTGAAGGAGACAGAAGCTACCTCCCTCCTTATGCCAGGCACCAGGGAATTCTGGCATAATGCTCCGTCCACCTTCACGGTCGGGAAGTTGGACCCTGACTGCGCCTCTACTCTGTTCTCAGACAAACTCCCTAAGCTGCCGGAGAACTTGCTAAAGGCGGAGTTTGAGGCACGATCAAGACTGGCGAGATCTATCAACGTAGTTACGTCACTGGAGCTGGTAGCATCTATTTACAAGGAAGAGCAGCTCTTCCAGGTTCTGACGAAGAGTCTACTTCAGACTTTTCAGTCAGACCTATTTGAGTTTAACGCAGCCAGAAGAGTCTGCAGAAAATACGTGCTGGCAGAGGCATCTATTAGGCATGAGCCTAATAGATTGATCAAATCCTCCTTCTGGGGCGAGAACCTCTTCCCCCCAGAAGAGGTTGACAAAGTGCTTCAAGAGGCCTCTAGAACCAACCAGAGCCTCTGAGTGCGTTGGGGTTTGCCTTCGAAACGCAAATTTGAACCGACAGGCAAACATCCTAAATCAAAGGAGAAGCAAAGGTACTTTGCACTGTACAAGGCTTCTCAGCCCCAACAATTGCCTCAACCTATCCCACTGACTCAGATGTCTAAGCCATCGACATCTAAAGCTCCACTGCCGCAGCAGTTCTTGCTTCTGCAAACTCCCCATGGCCCACAGGCTGCTGCCACAACAGCCTGGATGGCTTCTCCGGCCTTTAATCTGGTGTACGAAGCCAGTGGCTCTTTTCGGGGATACGCCAGACAATCTGGTAGCGGCAGAGCCAGAGGTCAGCCCCGACAACGTGGCGGACCTAAAGGTAGAGGTTTCCGAGGAGGTAGAGGATAGAAGCCAGCACCGAACCAGTGAGACCTACTAGGTAGGAGGGAGACTGTACTGGTTCAGAGATCAATGGACCTTCAGTCCTTGGGCTCACAGTATTGTTTCCAAGGGTCTGGGGTGGAGGTGGAAAAAGGGGTCCCCACCTCCTCCAGTGAACTTCTTCCAGATACCAACATCAGATCTGGAGGAGTACACCAAAGATCTCTTACAGAAGAAAGCTATAAAGAGTAAAGAGCTTGAAATTTCAGGGACGTCTGTTTACTGTACCAAAAAAGAATTCAACCAAAATGAGAGTCATACTGGACTTGTCCAAACTCTATTCTTACATTCTTTGCGACAAGTTCCGTATGCTGACAGTCTCGCAGGTGCGGACCTTACTTCCCCGTGGGGCCGTCACCACCTCTTTAGATCTTACAGATGCCTATTATCATGTTCCGATAGCAAGAAACTTATCTCCGTACCTAGGCGACAAGCCGTATGCATTCAGAGTGATGCCATTCGGCCTCAACATAGCGCCCAGAATATTTACAAAGCTTGGGCGACCACAGTCGACGAATGTCGCAAAGCGACAGCCAAAGTCATCGAATTTTTGGAACGTCTAGGCTTTCAATTGAACATAGCAAAATCTCGGCTGGAACCAGCTACCCAATTCCAATGGCTGGGAATTCATTGGGACCTGGAGCATCACAAGCTATCTCTTCCGCCCAAAAAGGCCAAGGAGATAGCCGTAGCTACAAATCAATTTATCAGGAACAAAAAGATATGTCGACGTTCTCAAGAGAGAATCCTCGGATTACTACAGTTTGCTTCAGTAACAGACGTCCTACTGAAAACCAAATTAAAAGACATCAATCGAGTTTGGAGAAAGAGAGCCAATATTCGTCTCAGAGACAAAGTCTCAGTAATTCCCCCTGTGTTAATAAAGAGACTCCTTCCTTTGACAATTCCCAAGAATCTTTCCAAAGCAGTGCCAATGCAAATCCCTCCACCGAAAGTGACGATTCATACAGACGCGTCACTCAGTGGCTGGGGAGGATACTCTCAGCACCGGATAACCCAGGGCACTTGGTCAACCAGTCTCAAACAGTTCCACATAAACGTGCTGGAAGCTATGGCAGTGTTTCTGACTTTAAAACAGTTGTCTCCACCCAGAAACAACCATGTGAGGATAGTCTCGGACAGCCTAGTGGTTGTCCATTGCATAAACAGGGGGGGTTCCAAATCACCCAAACTGAATCATGTTATGATAGCAATTTTTACCTTGGCAGCAAAAATGCACTGGTCCCTGTCAGCAACCCATCTGGCAGGAGTCAGAAATGTAATAGCAGACGCTCTATCCAGGACCAAACCACTAGAGTCAGAATGGTCCCTAGACATGAATTCGTTTCGGTGGATCTCCAGTCAGGTTCCAGGTCTTCAAGTAGATCTATTTGCAACAAAATCCAACCACAAGCTCCCGTGCTATGTGGCTCCCAACCTGGACCCTCTGGCTTATGCCACGGACGCGTTGTCGATAGACTGGAACCTCTGGCAGAAGATTTATCTGTTTCCTCCAGTGAATCTTCTGATGAAAGTGCTACACAAACTACGTTCCTTCAAAGGTCGAGTAGCTTTGGAAGCCCACAACTGGCCCAAAAGCAATTGGTTTCCGCTCCTACTAGAACTGAAACTCCATCCCAAACGGATGCCTCGACCAGAACTGACACAAGTGGTACAAACGCAGATTGTGTCAGCTTCCTCAAGAATTCTGCAAACCCTAACTTTATGGATTTCATGAAGTTTGTGGCTCAAAAAGATTCAAGTATTGATCCGGATAATGTCATATTCATAGAATCTGACAAAAGGGATTCAACACTTAGGCAATATGATTCGGCTGTTAAGAAACTATCTGATTATTTAAGATGTTTAAATATTCATCAAATGACCCCAAATTTGGCCATTTCATTCTTTAGAACATTGTTTGAAAGAGGCCTAGCCGCCAGTACAATTACAACGATCAAATCAGCCTTGAAGAAGATATTTCAAGTCGGATTCAATATAAATTTAGCAGATTCATACTTCTCATCCATCCCTAAAGCTTGTGCACGTCTTAGACCAACTTCCCGTCCACAAAAGGTTACTTGGTTTTTGAATGATGTCCTAAAACTAGCATCGGACACGGATAATGAATCCTGCTTGTATATTACACTTTTAAGAAAAACCTTGTTTCTTACAGCCTTGGCCTCAGGCGCCAGAATATCAGAACTCGCAGCTCTCTCTCGTAATTCTGAAAATATAGATTTCCTTCCATCAGGAGAAGTGTTGCTCTCTCCGGACAGGAGTTTCCTAGCTAAAAATGAAGCTAGCCAAAAATGAAGACCCTCAAAACAGATGGTTTCCCTGGAAAATTATCCCATTACCCCAGGACACATCTCTGTGTCCAGTGGCAACTCTCAAGTCTTTTTTGGCTAGGTCCTCCTCAAGGTCCTCCGGTCCCTTGTTTATTAGAGAGCAAGGCGGCACTATCTCGATACAGGGTATTAGACAGCAAATACTCTATTTTATAAAACAAGCTAACCCGGAGTCATTTCCACATGCACATGACATTCGGGCTGTAGCCACTTCAATCAATTACTTTCAAAATATGAATTTTGAAGACCTTGAAAAGTATACGGGTTGGAAATCTTCTCTTAGTTTTCAAACGCCACTATTTGAAGGAGATTCAGGCTCTAAAATACTCAGCTATAGCTGCTGGGAGTCTAGTCTCCCCAGAATAACATATCCTCCTGTACCTCATTCTCTATCCCTCTCCTAACCCCTACTCCTTTCTACCTGCCACTTTCATACTCGCCACGATGCCTCTCTCCTCGGTGGGGCAGAAACGGGCGCCCCAGATCAGTTAGGATGTTCTTATGCAATCAATGTCAAACAGCCTTATGATCTCCTCAGTCTTGCTTGTATATTTTTGTAAATAGTATTTGGATGTTCAGTTTAATTCTGTTATCTGTAAGCATATTTAATTTTAAGTCATAATCTAAGTCTTAGGTTTAAGCTTAGTTTATTAAGTTTCTTAATTTTTATATCATTATTAGTAAGTAAATTGATATTTACTAACAAAATATTTCATTTCTCCCTTTGAGCTGATTTGAATTTAGAATTATTAAGGCTTGGAAGGCATTCTCTTGTATATTTTCACCGGCAAACACAGGTCGACCCAGAAAAGGGATTTTGACGAAGGAAAAATCTATTTCTGGGGAGAGACCTGTGTCGCCCGGTGAACCCTACCCATCCTTTCCCATCCCAGTACCTATCCAGGCCAATATAAATATCCAAAAGTAAAGAAGGCTGTATGGTGGCGCTCGCATCGGGCGGTGGCGGGGTGGTTCAAGACGGTACGGATGGGGCCGTTGGTACTGTGGCGGGATCACAAGCTAGAAAAAAAACAAATGGCAAGACCCTCCCCACATTAACCTAGTCACTCCAGCTGCCAAACCCACCCTCAGTCACACTTTCTTCTTTACACAACAAAATACAGCAGGACAATTAACAAAACAAAAAAAACACAAAACACATGTACTTACCAATCAATCTAGTTACTCCGGGGCTATCCTGTGCTGTCCGCTGGTTGAGGTCACAGAAATACCAACAACAACCCAAAAAATCACATATGACGACAAAACACAACACAACAAAAGACAAATGCACAAACAACACAACAGCACAGGCACAATAACTCTAAGCAAAAAAAACACTAACTTAACAACAACAAAACTCAACCAATTTCCAATGCCTTCAAATAACTGTCTGACACTACTAACTCTCACCAGCTCTCACCAAAGACTGACCGAAAACTCTCACCAAAACACAGACCTCTAACAGCAAACAACCCAGCCAGAACTCACTAACAGCCAATACAGTCATTAACTATCCATACAGCAATTACACCCTCTCTCTCTCTCTCTCTCTCTCTCTCTCTCTCTCTCTCTCTCTCTCTCTCACACAGACTTTGTCAAATGGAACTTCATAACTCCTCCATTTTTCCTCCCCTGTTACATTTGACAACGTCTCCTTTCACTCACAACACCCACACTAAATAGCCTTCCGCAACACCCACGGATGCTCAGATGCAGGTCCCCTTGATCTTGTTTGAGGGCCCTCATACACACTCTCGGTTACACCGCCATCAACTTCTCCCAGATCACTTCCAGTCAGACTACCATTACTATCTCCCTCACTACCATCCCCCCAAATCCCATTCACTATCTCATCTACCCCTTCTAACTCTTGTCCGAACATCTCTCGTAACTCTGCCACTAAATCACTTACCTCATTTACACTCCTGCCAAACTCCCGAAGAGACTCATTCATACTGCCAACTACATCCTTACTACCTGATTCCCTTCCCGGTGAAACTTCACCAAACCCTGTCAATTCAAACCCACACACGCTATATGTATTATTCCTCCCCTCAAAGTCCATCTGTTATTAACACTGTGTAGCCTTATCCACATTCTTACCCTAAACACTACCCCCTCTATCAATGCAGCTCACGTCTCTTCCCTTTCCTTACCTTCTTCCGCCGTTTCTTCCACATACTTCAAACGAACCACTAACTAGCCGATCATTCCAGACCCAATTTGCTCACTGACATCGGCTCACATTTATTCACCCTTAACCACTCACTCATCGCATCCTCCCGAACATACTGGGGTACTTCCTCCACTTAACGGAGCTGGTTATGGTGTGCCCTAACCTCATCCACACCCCCATCTACTCGCAATTTCCCCAACACATAACTCAATCCACTTGGTCCCACTTCCAAAATCTCAACCATTCTCTCTTCCGTTCCTTTCACCTCTTCTTTCATTTCCACTTTTGCACTCCTTTAGTCATTCCTCTCATTTCCTCTAACTCGCTCTTCAGCTCCTCACACTCTACTCTCAACCTCTCATTCTCCACTTCCAATCTTCCCTTAGCTTCCCTTGCCAACCGTAACTCCTCCTTCAGCCTCTCTATCTCCTTCAACCCTTCCATCCTCACTTATCCACCAATCACACAACTCACTACCCCAATTGCCCTGCAGCTGCCGCACCAACAGTCCCTGTTCGGGCGCCAAAAATAACTTCACCAAACCCTGTCAATTCAAACCCACACACGCTATATGTATTATTCCTCCCCTCAAAGTCATCTGTATTACACTGTGTAGCCTTATCCACCATTCTTACCCTAACACTAACCCCTCTATCATGCAGCTCACGTCTCTCCCTTTCCTTACCTTCTTCCGCTTTCTTCCATACTCAACCAACACTAACTGCCGATCTTCCAGACCCATTTGCTCACTGACACTCGGCTCACATTTATTCACCCTCAACCACTCACTCATCGCATTCTCCCCGCCCAACATACTGGGGTACTTCCCTCCACGTACGGAGCTGGTTATGGTGTGCCCTAACCTCATCCACACCCCCATCTACTCGCAATTTCCCCAACACATAACTCAATCCACTTGGTCCCACTTCCAAAATCTCAAAATGCCCTTCAAATTTCTCCCTTACCTTATTCACATTCATTCTCCCTTTCTCAACCACCTATTTCAACACCTTATCTCCAACCCTAAAACTTTCAAACCTTTCACTCGCTTTCTTCCACAAATCTCGATCACTCTCTGACAGACCCAGCCGCAGCCTAACAATCCTTTCAAAATTCAACACATACTTACAAGGAGACATACCTATACTCTTCTGCAGTGTGGCGTTATATATACCCAAACTGCACGTCCTACATACATATCCCAATCATTGTCGCCTTTACTCATCATTCGCAAAATCTCAGTCATCGTTCTAACAGTCCTTTCCCCAATGTATTCTGACGTAGTCTCATCCTGTCCATCACCCTTACTAACTTTCTTCCCCTTAGTCTTCTTCTTTTCCTCAGCCACTTTCTTATTCTTGTCCTCAGGTTTATCCTTATCCTGTGTCTTCCCCCTCTTTCCCTTACCTATCACAACCAAATCACCTTCGTCACTCGTACTCTCATCCACTCGCTCTTTCGCTTCCTTTACCACTCCTTGCCCGTCACAAGACCCAGTGGGCCTACCGCTACAGCTCCTATCCATGAATCCCTTCTCACTTCCTGCATCATCTCTTGCACTGCATTCATCATTACCCCGAATTTTTCGTCCATTTTCTCAACCATTCTCTCTTCCGTTCCTTTCACCTCTTCTTTCATTTCCACTTTTGCCCTCCTTAGCATTCCTCTCATTTCCTCTAACTCGCTCTTCAGCTCCTCACACTCTACCCTCAACCTCTCATTCTCCACTTCCAACCTTCCCTTAGCTTCCCTTGCCAACCGTAACTCCTCCTTCAGCCTCTCTATCTCCTTCAACCCTTCCATCCTCACTTATCCACCAATCACACAACTCGCTACCCCAATTGCCCTACAGCTGCCGCACCAACAGTCCCTGTTCGGGCGCCAAAAAATAATGTGGCGGGATCACAAGCTAGAAAAAAAACAAATGGCAAGACCCTCCCCACATTAACCTAGTCACTCCAGCTGCCAAACCCACCCTCAGTCACACTTTCTTCTTTACACAACAAAATACAGCAGGACAATTGACAAAACAAAAAAACACAAAACACATGTACTTACCAATCAATCCAGTTACTCCAGGGCTATCCTGCGCTGTCCGCTGGTTGAGGTCACAGAAATACCAACAACAACACAAAAAATCACATATAACAACTAAACACAACAACACAACAGCACAGGCACAATAACTCTGAGCATAAAAAAAAAAACACTAACTTAACAACAACAAAACAAAACACAAAACTCAACCAATTTCCAATGCCTTCAAATAACTGTCCGACACTACTAACTCTCACCAGCTCTCACCAAAGACTGACTTAAGACTGACCGAAAACTCGCACCAAAACACAGACCTCTAACAGCAAACAACCCAGCCAGAACTCACTAACAGCCAATACAGTCATTAACTATCCATACAGCAATTACACCCTCTCTCTCTCTCTCTCTCTCTCTCTCTCTCAGGTTCTTCCTCTCTCCTCTCCTCTCTCTTCTCACAGAACGTTGTCAAATGGAACTTCATAACTCCTCCATAGTACGGCGCACCCGATATAGGGGATGTTGGCGGGGAATAATCTAAATGGCAGGAGACCTGTGATAGTGGCTTCCACACACCCTGAACTTTATACATGACGCCCTTAGGGTGCTCGCGGGAGGGTAGTAACCTCTGCATACCAATGCTAACTTTTTCTCTGGTATATTTAGAAAGTATTTATATCAGAAAAGAGGCTAGAAGGACCTTTTCACCGGGCGACACAGGTCTCTCCCCAGAAAGAGATTTTTCCTTTGTCAAAATCCCTTTATCATAGGACATCCCATTGGGTTAGCCTATTGTCTCCTCTGTTTTCAACAGGAAGCTAGAGGTCAACTGTTCATGGTTCCAGATCTGTTTGCTGGGGCAGGGGACTCCCTTCTGCCTACAGGGAACAACCTTGGAGGTTACGCATCTCCTCGTTTCTGCCTGTTCCGTCATGTCCTGGACAGAGTCATGGGTTCCAAAGTCATAGGATGACCCTAGTAGCTCCTTGTGGCCCCAAGCTAAGTGGCTGAGAGAGATTCCACCTGAGCACAGCCCTCTCCACCAGTCTCGTGTGGAGAGATACCACCAATCAGAAGGATCTTTATCTCTTCATGTCTGGAGTCTGTCCAGTATCTCTTTCGAGCGAGAGATCTTTCTCGTGGAGCAGTGACTCAGATGTAAGGCTACTTCAGAGGATCTTCATCAACTGTATTCAAGACGAACCGTCTGCTGCTATTGGTGTTATCAAAGGAATTTCTCTCCATGCGGAGCTTCTTTTCAGCAGATAAAAATCTTCTATCTTTTTCAGAACAGAGGAAATTCTTTCTGTTTGCAGACAGTCCCCTGGGTTACATCAGGTTCAGGTTAAGTTGTTCATGTCACTATTAACCTGCTTTACAGCGCTGTAACATGGACATTACTACTATAATTATGATGATTCTGGTTAAGGCGACTTCCGGCTTACAGTGTCCTGCTGGGAACAGAACCCCTACCATAAACCAAGGACTGCCTGTATACTGGCGAGGGCCAACAGGGCTGGCTTGTGATTAGTTCATCTGAGGATGTGGTCATCCACTTTGCCCTGGGCATTCATTTATGCAGTTCAAGAGCTTTGAGTGATTTTGTTTCACATAGGAACTCAGACCTCCCATGTGGGACTTTACTTTGATACCGAGTAGTCTCGCCCTGGCTCCTTCGAGCCCATGTGTCAATCCTTCTGACCTTTGCTTCTTTGGAAGAGTTGGAGAGCTCCATGGTTAGGTTATGACATAAATCCTCAAGGGGTTTGGGTCAGTAGCTTTAGAATTTGCCCCATAATTTGTGGCTGACCAACATTCCCACGGTTCACAGTGACAGATTGGCCTCCTTTTCCATTCCTTACAGTGTGGAGTTTACCAGCAACCTTCAAGAGTTTCTTCCTTGACTTGTCCAAGCACTGCATTGTGATATAAAAGGCTCGTCACCTAAAGCTTAGGTGTCATAGACTTATGTTAATACAAGACAAGCCAACAAAGGGGTGTCCTAGAATACCCTTTTGTTTAACTACATGAGGTGATTAGGCAAACCTACCTCGCATCGTCAAGTTCTGTCACCAATTCGGTGCATGCAAAAGTACATGACACCAGAGGAATAGGTTTCTCCCTGGCATTAAGAACTTACCTGTTCATAGGATTTTGAATGCTGGTTCCTGACTATATCAAACGTCTTTCACTTTCTTCTACCTGAAGGATGCTGCCCACAGATACTTGGACACTTTTTCCTTGGTTCAAGTGGTGGCCGTTCAATAAGTGTAACTCATCCGGTGTCCTTGGTGGGAAAGTTTGATGTTTGTATTTTGCCCAAGATGATTGTGTGGAGTAGGGAATGAGCGAGATGACTAGTCTTTTTCCCTTTTCTCCTTTATTCATACCTACAGGCGGTTTGAAGAACAGACACATCATAAATTGGAGCTGGATGCAGGTGAGTTGCAGTCATACTCTTACAGCACTCTCTATGTTCCTTAAAACACAATTTGCTTTTCAGTAGCTTCAACTCCCCTCTCCAGCATGGGGAGTGAGGAGTGGTGAGAAACTCGTTTGTTGTGGCTAACATGGTTTGTTGCTTGAACAGATATGGATCTTTTTGACTTCTGTTTTGCAATGAATCTGGACATGTTTCATTGCATTTAAAGCCACTAGACTGAGTGTTAGATATCCAGTGTTAGGTATCCGCATATCTACCATTTCAAAAACTTGGGTCCTCATTTTTTAATTTATTTATTTAATTTTTTAGAATTCTCATATCTAGGAAGAATGATTAGGTGTGCCAAACCTCCAGTCGGTTCAGGATTCTCTTACCTCCCTCCAAATGTGAATCTGTTCTACTGTTAAGACCAAATGTTTATTCTGCTTATGAACAAAACAAATTTTTTATTAATTTGTATTTTTCATAGCTAACAAACCTCAGGTCTTAACATTGCCCACCTTTAGCCACCCTTCTTATGTTTCATCCTGTGTTGGAAGAAAGACTGATGCATACTGGATTCAAGTGAGGTCTCTGACTCTCTTCCACCTCCACTACGCATTGGATGCCCGATGCCACAGATTCCTTGCATTTATAATTTTTTATTGATTTCAACCGGTTTCAGCTGGCAGAAGGTGATATATCCTACTGTTAAAACCTCAGGTTTGTTAGCTATGAAAAATACAAATTACTAATACAAAATTTGTTATTTTTTAATTATTTTGTATTTTTCATTGCTAACAAACCTGAGGTCTTAACATTGAGTATCCACCTCTAGCCACCTGTCTTATGTCTTATCCTGGTTTAGAAGAAAGAGTAAAGTTGAAGCGTGGTCTCTAGACTTGCTTCCACCTCAGTTACATATCTGAAGCCAGATGCCACAGATCCCTTGCATATACAAAATTTTTTATTGCTTTAACTGGTTTGCAGTGGCACCAGATTTACCCTAATGTTAAGACCTTAGGTTTGTTAGCTATGAAAAATACAAATTAATAAAAATTTTGTCATTTTGTTAAAAAAAAAAAAAAAAAAAAAGAAGCACTGAACCTCAGTTTTGGTGTGAAGGGTTTGAGCTGACTACTAAAATGACATTTCTGGAATTGACCAGCCCAAGAGACAAGAATGTGTATCCTTGTGCATTATCTGCAAAACATCTACAAAGAAGGTAAATTTGTGTCATGTAAGGGTCTTTGGGCATATGGTCAAATTGTTATCTTGACTTTTAGCTTGCATTGTTAAAAGTATGCCCAATCAGCAAATGTCGTCACATCTCGAAGATTCCAAATTTAAGACGTGTTGAAATCCAAATTTTGCCCACCATCACCTTTACATAATTATTTTTCTGAAGCCATAAGAGACTATTTTTTGTGTGGCTAGACAAGAGCTTATTTGTGCCTTGTTGAAAGTCCTTAGTTATGTCAAACAGGATGTCCCCCATAATTGCAGAGGTTAGGGACCATCACCACCCTTGTTAAGCAAAAATCTGTGTTTAAGTTTGTATTCCCCTCTAAAAATGCCTATCACTGGCTATTTGAATAGTTCAAACACCAAAGACCTCCCTCTAAAAATTCTTATAAATGCTTATTTTGTATAGTTCAAACACCAAATATACAGTGCCTCGTTTGTCGAACGTTTCTTATGTTGAACATTCCGTTTTTCAAAAAATATTTTTTAGAAAATTTTGTTTAGTTTGTTGAACAAATGCGTTCTGTTCTTGGTGGGGTGCTGATGAGCGAAAATTGCCATTAATGAAAACTTGGCAATTTATGGTACCTCTGTTAGGTATGCTAAGGTGTCATAACTCTATTATCAGCACCTTATGGTGCCATAACTATTATTGGCACTTTATGTTGCCAATAACTGAAACTCTACCCGTTATGGTGCCATAAATCACCGATTTTATGGTGCTAGACAAGTACCATAAAACTGGATTGCCATTAACCGAGTCCACCAATAACCGGGACTGCCTGTACTAATTATAGAGTACCAACAAGAAGAAAAGAAGCAAAAACACTGTGCCCAACAGAATGGCAGTTGAGATGTATTGACTTACAGCCATTCAAAAGCTTCAACAACCAAGTCACTTTACTCTAATAATACACCTAAGACTGATGACTCTTAAATAAAGGCCAAAGGTTTGTTTATTAGAACAAAATGCATTTTGTAAACTTAATTGAATTTTATTTTGTTGAACTGAATATTTAAAACCTGAACTGTTGTAGTCATAAGATTAAATAGTATCAATATTAAGTTTGAAAATACTGTGTTGTATGGCACAAATGTGATTATTGCTCTACCTTTTCAGGCTCAACATATAACAACATTAACTCCTGAGATGCTTCAAGCAAATATGAACCCAAATACTGTAGCTGCAGAAACTATGTCAGTGGGTCCAGTTTCTGGTATTGTTGTCTCTGCATCAGCAGTCCAAGAATGTATAAATTCTGAAGAGCTTCAGCCAGCAGAGGCACACCAACAACTACACGAACAAAGTTCAATCAGTTCTTGTCACATAAGAAGGGGAAACACTCTTATACAACCAGTTTTACAATCATCATTAATGCCTATGCATCAGATGATTGTCTTTGAAGAACCTATTACTGAGCCTGGACACACCTTTTCTGTACGTCCAGCAAATCGAGTAGTTTCTGTTTCTCAGTGTACGGGCCAAGTTATAAATGGATCTCAAATCCCTAGTCAGGTGATATGCATTCCTCATTCAGATGCTGAACCATCAACTACAGACCACCATTCTCAAAATAGTTTTCCAGTACCATTACCACAACATTCACAAGTTGTGGGTCAACAAAAATTATCTACTATACATTATGAGCCTTATGGGTCATGAGTTGTGATTTTTTTATTTAACCTTTACTCCTTTTTTCCCACCGTTATCCCTACGTTAAGGGGTCAGCTGCCTGATGTGCATTCTTCACTGCCTTCTATCAAAGGCATCGTCCTCCACCAAACCTTTTCTCTTCATATGTTCCTTCACTTTATCTTGCCATCTAATTCTCTGTCTCCCTCTCGATCGTCTTCCTCTAACAGGTTCCTCCCAATTCCTCCTCATTATCCATCCTCAACATATGTCAAAACCATCTCAATCATGCCTCTCTTATCACCTCTGTAATATTTAATAAGCCTGCCCTTCTAATCCACCACAGCATTCTCATCTCTGTTCTGTCAAGCTTTACTTTCTCTTTCCTTCTTAGAGCCTGTGTTTTTTGTCCACACATTAACGCTGGTCTTATCACGGTGCTGTAGGTCTTGACTTTTAGCTTGATTGACATTTTCTTATCACATACTACTTCAGCTACCTCTCTCCATTTCCCAATGCAGCTTTTATCCTACTGTCAACTTCAGGCTCACATCCTCCCTATTGGCTTTAAGTAGATTCTAAGTATTTAAAATTTTCCACCTGGTTTATAAACAAGCCTTTTCTTTCTTGTATTACTATTCTGCCTCCATCTTCCCTACTGCTCACCAAAACCTCTGTTTTATTCACATTTACCTTTAAGCCACCCCTTTTGAAGACTCCTGCCACTATTCAACCCTTCTCTGTAGGCCTCCCTCATTTTTGGCAGTAATCACCAGGTCATCAGCACACAACTACTCCCACAGCTCTTCATTCCTGATCTCTTCACTTAGCACATCCATGACCAGCACAAACAAAAATGAGCTTAATGCTGACCTCTGGTGTAATCCAACACTAACTTCAAAGTTTTCTGTTTCCCCAACTGCTGTTATTACTTATGTGCTTGTTCTTTGATCTCTCATCTTGACCAGCCTAACAAATTTTTCGAAGACTTTCTTCCTCCCTCCTCATACACCAAAACATCACTTCTCTTGGGATTCTACTGTATGCTTTCTCTAGGTCTATAAATACACAGTAGAGCTCCTGGTTTCCCTCTAGCCTCTTTTCCTCTAGCTGTCTTACTATGAAGATGGCATCCACCATCCCTCTTCCTCTCATGAATCCATACTGCTGTTTCCTGATCTTTACAGTCTCTTGTATTCTCTCATCCAGTATCCTCTCTAAAACTTTCAATCCATGCTCTGTTAGTTTAATTTCCCAGTAGTTATCACAATCCATGACATCTCCCTTTGGCTTGTATATATATACACCATTAGACTCTCCTTCTAGTCTCATGGCATTACTTCCTCTTCCAATATAGCTTTTAATAAATCCAGCATCCATTTTTCCCTCTCTGTACCTATTAACCCTCTTACGCCGACTGGACGTATTTTACGTCGACTACAAAAGATTTTTTTAAAGTTCGCGGAAAAATACTTATAGCCTACCAGCCTAAAACTTTTGAATCACGCGCCTTGGGGGATGCTGGGAGTTCACGGATCAAGGTGTTGTTTTGTTTACAATCGTTACGCAGGCGCACAAGCGCGAATTTCTTTCTTGCCGCACTAAACAGTATCTGTGACACATCTCGGAAATTATTTCGTCACTTTGACATCATTTTTGTACCATTGTAAATTAGCCGTTACATGAAGTATTATATATGCAATATGTGCGCATTTTTATGTAGAATACAACAATAAAATACTCATGATTGTAGCTTTTATCCGTTTTGAGATATTTTCATATAAATAACGATAATTGCCAAAATTTCAACCTTCCGTCAACTTTGACTCTACCGAAATGGTCGAAAAACGCAATTGTAAGCTAAAACTCTTATATTTTAGTAATATTCAATCATTTAACTTAATTTTGCAACTAATTGGAAGTCTCTAGCACAATATTTCGATTTATGGTGAATTTATGAAAAAACTTTTTCCTTACGTCCGCGCGGTAACTCTTCCGAAAAAAAAATCATACATGCGATTGTGGTAATGTTGCACCATTTTAAAATAAGTCGTTTATATAAAAAGTTTTTTTTTTTATATAATGGAAATGTGCGCAATTTCATGCACAATACAACTAAAAACAACCCATGGTTGTAGCTTTTATCAGTTTTGAGATATTTTCATATAAATAACGATAATTGCCAAAATTTCAACCTTCGGTCAACTTTGACTCTACCGAAATGGTCGAAAAACGCAATTGTAAGATAAAACGCTTATATTTCTAGTATATTCAAGCATTTACCTTCATTTTGCAACAAATTGGAAGTCTCTAGCACAATATTTCGATTTATGGTGAATTTATGAAAAAAATAAAATTTTCTTTACGTCCGCGCGGTAACTCTTCCGAAAAAATCATGAGTGCGATTGTGGTAATGTTTGCACCATTTTAAATTAGCCGTTACATAAAGTTTTATATATGAAAATGTGCGCAATTTTATGTAGAATACAACTAAAAATAATTGAAGGTTGTAGCTTTTCTCATTTTTGAAATATTTGCATATAAATCACGATAAATAGAAAAAAAACCACGCTCGGTCAACTTTGACTCTACCAAAATGGTCGAAAAACGCAATTGTAAGCTAAAACTCTTACAGTCTAGTAATATTCAGTCATTTATCTTCATCTTGAAACAAATTCGAAGTCTTTAGCAAAATATTTAGATTTATGGTGAATTTAAAAACAAATCTTTCCTTCCCTCCGCGCGCGGATTCTCCGCCACAAATCTCTGAAATGCGTACGTACATCTCGAAATATTTGCTCCGTTTCATATTAGGCATTTTCATAGAGTTTTATATATGAAAATGTGCGCAATTTTATGTAGAATAAAACGAAAAATATTTGAAGGTTGTAGCTTTTCTTATTTCCGAAATAATTGCATATAAAGTATATATATATAAAAAAATTCGACATTTGGTCAACTTGATCTCGTCAGATATGGTCGAAAACTGCAATTGTAAGCTAATACTCTTACAGTATAGTAATATTCAATCATTTTTCTTCATTTTGAAAGAAATTGGAAGTCTCTAGGACAATATTTAGATTTATGGTGAATTTTTGAAAAAAATATTTGTTTACGTCTGCGCGTTACGAATTCATGCATTATTTTTTGATAATATTTTCTCTGTGTTGCTTTTATCGTTTTACAATGTGTTATATACCAAAATGATTGCAATTTAGTGTACATTACAACAAAATAAAAAGTAACTTGTTACTTTAACCTTTACCCGTTTTGCGCACAGCGCGATTTTGAAATACAATTGAATATGTGAAAGATTTTCTGTTTTTGTTGCGCTATCCATATATCGCATTATTTATATATGATAATGATAATGTTTTTCATTTCTGATGGTTGCATACTAAACTCCAGCCAATGACAAAAAAAGGAGCCAAAAATGAACTCTTAATCTAGAAAACTAAGCGCGCTGTGATTTTTTGAAAAAAATATTTTTTCCGCTTCCGCGCTCACTCTGAAACACCTCCGGCACACGGGAGAATTTTTTATTTACCGCTCCGGCGTAAGAGGGTTAATTTGATTATTTTAATTTGGAACTCTGTTGGACCCTGTGCTATACCATTCTTCATTTTACTGCTCTCTTCACTTCTGTATCCTGTATCTCCATCACTGGTCCCTCTACCCTCTGCTCTTCCCCTGTCTTCTCTCTCTTTTTAAGTATTTAAAAGTTGTTCAAAATACTCTCTCCATCTCTTCTTAATGTCTTCTTCATCCCTATGCAATACTATATCTCCATCTCTATCCTTGACACCCCAAAGGGGGTTAGTGCCACTTTTTTCATTCTTTAACTGTATCTCCGTTCATAATCTCTCACTTCCATCTTACTATCCACCCTCTCCTAACAATTATTACATATTGCAACTGCTTTGAGGTTTTCCTCCTGCAACACCTTTGAAACCTTTTATTGTCAATTTCCATTTCAGCTCTGAATGGTCTCAGTTACCCCAGTGCTTGGCATAATGCCAAAAATCTATATAAATCAAATAAAAAGAATCTATACTTGACAGCGCCCAATTAACCCACATCCTACCTCCGCCTTTTCCTCAAATTTGAAATCTTATGGATATCCTTTTCTCCTTCTCTTGTTCCTAGTCTCATCCAACTGCTCTTGCTGCACTTCCAATAGCCATACCTACCCTTCTTGCATCTTTTTCCTCTTCTCTGCACCGTTCATCTGCACCCTGTGCATGCCTTACTTTCCAGTCCTTAAATGCTTTTGATTTTCTTTTAATTGATTCTTGCACTTCTCCATTCCACTACCACTTTTATCCTCTTGACACTCCATATCCACTGGTTCTTCCCACCAGTTCCTTTGCTAACCCCCACACACACTTCTCTCATAACTGCCCAGATATTTTGCACTCTGTTACCTTGTCCAAATTTTATTACCCCCCCCCCCTCCAGCCATCTCTCTCACAGTCCTAAATTGGTCTCCCTTTCCTAATTTAAGATCCCAAATCTTAATCCTAGATCTCTTTCTCTTCTTGGGTTCCCTACCTCTCATTTTCAAATCCTTCACCAACAGGACTGGCTAAATACATACTATTAGGCACACCCCCAGGCCAGGCAAACTTCAAGGTTGCCAATTTCAAGTAAAAAAAACACATCAATTAGAAGAGGAAGATATGCAAATGCGCATGGTGTAAGAAAAGAAATTTAAACATTATTCTGTACCTTACACAGGAAGTTGAAAGTGAATATTTACAACCCTGTGCAGGGCTTCTTTTCCAAGACACTTGTAAAGATATGCCAATTTAACCAAGTTATACATCTTTTTTCTAATAATTTAATTTTGTTTTGTATAGAATTATAATTACAGCTCACACAATATCATAACATAAGAACTACAATCAGTAACAAATTCTGAGTATATTTTTTTGTAAAATATTTAAGAGATTTACTGAGATGGGGAGATGCAGTAACATTTGTGAGGTATAAATGTTTTTCCTAATATTTCTCTGCACTTTCCTTTGCAAAATTACAGTTATTGCTGACATGCAATCATAAAAGATAAGAACTAAAACTAACAGTAATCCCTGGGTATATTTATGAGCAAATAAATAAAAGGATGTCATGGGATAGAGAGGGGCAGTACGTTCCCCCATCAAGTCTCAAGGAACATTGATCCCCCTCTGTCCTCTGCCAAGCTACTACAATTGCCGCAAGTCATTTATGGACCATT
The DNA here is from genome assembly GCF_015104395.2 of Macrobrachium nipponense. Classification (NCBI taxonomy): domain Eukaryota; kingdom Metazoa; phylum Arthropoda; class Malacostraca; order Decapoda; family Palaemonidae; genus Macrobrachium; species Macrobrachium nipponense. The sequence continues at coordinate 29,042,802 of NC_061094.1, read as the reverse complement.
GAAGTGATATGAACATCTTTCCTGCTAAATTCATCCAGATGGTATGGTGCACAATATTAACACTCATATGAGTTAGCCCATCCAGCACTCAAAACTTGTTATCGATCCTCATATGATCATGCCTGTCCATTAAGGGTTAATTTTAACATGGTTGAACATGGTTTTATATTATAAAGGCTAGTAGAGCGCCTATGGAGGTTATTATCAAATACAGTACGGTCCCCAATTATGTGAGAATTTGGTCGATCCTTGGCCTTCCAGAACTGGAAAATCGCAAATATCGATACACATACTTTATAAGAATAATTCCATTAGGGCAAAGGCAAATGGCAACTTACCCAGTCAAACTTTTTTACTACCCATTTTCAATACTTTCTATGTACTACTATACTGTATTTTTTCTAATATGAAATTGTTCTTATGGATAAATAAAACATTAAAAAGGTTTTAAAGTTTTAATAACTTGAAAAAGTTTAAAATCACACTCAGGATGGTAAAAACTCCCACACGCAAACACTGCCACCATTGGGTGCAAGTGTACTGTATAATACAGTCCTTTCCTGCACGTGACTGAGAACAATAGTGATGGTGATGATGATGATACTGCTCATTCATACACACCGCGCTATGACTTCACAAATGCGAGAGGCGGAGCCTTCCGTCTTAGACAATGGCTGAGCATAAGCCTTCCGTCTTAACCAATGGCTGAGCAGAAAATCTTTATCTCATATTCCCCCACCTAAAATACTTGGTACATTTTGTGGCACGTGACTCGCAGACTTTGAATAGCTTCGCAGATACAGGAAATCTATTTTTGGGAACTAGTGACCGTATGAAAGGTGAATCGCACAATCTGATCACGCATATTTCGGGACCATACTGTACAGGGTCAAGATTGGGGTATACAATATTTAATTTCAATTTGTTCCTACACGATATACAAACCCTCGGTCCTTTACATAAGGAATTGCTTTCGGCGTAGCTGGAATTACGGCCATTAAATTCTTGAACGAGGTGGTTAAGTAGTAACTACCGTGTGGCAGGCGGTTAGACTAGCCTGCCCGGATGTAAACACTCCACTTTGCTTTCGGCCGTCTTCCGATGAAGAAGTGTGTTTGTGAGCTCTGGCTGACTGGTCGTTGATCTTTTTTCCCAGTGGGATCTTTCTGGTTTATTTTTGTTTTTAAATAAATATGTATATACAGTGTTTGATATTAATATTAAATTCAAATAATATACAAACCCACTTTTTGTGACAGCCTCTATAGACACCTCTCTACTTGTGTTAAGAGTTGGCGGTAAAGGTATGCCAACATATTTACATTCTTTCGCCCTTTAATGTGAGGACGAGATATGTATTTAACGTGACGACGGGACATGTATTTAACGTAAGTGATATGGATCCTGTAACGAGACATATATTCATCCAAAAATTACGCTTACGCTTGGGAATTACCGAGGGAAACTTCCTTTTTTCCTTATTTTACAGACTAACAATGGTGATTGTGTTTACAGCAGTATTGATTGGGTAGCTCTTCGTTATTTGTTATCCTAACCTTGAAATTGTACCTGTGACTTGTAGCATGTGATACTGATCCTCGAGTGTGTGTACTGATCCCTTGCTGATAATCATATTCATTTACCACTACTACCCTGGAGTTACGTCACTGGACGAAGCTTTTGCGCTGCCCTGTGATGTTTATCTATTCCTGATGGTAAACGTCTGGGAGAATTTGGAGGAATCAAAGAGGAAGAGAGCTCGTCAAGTGTCATCATCCTCCTCTTCGAGATCATCATATTTTCATGACTCCACCCCTTTGACTTCTAAGGCTTTGCCGTAGAAGAGAAGGTGGTCTCCCCCCCTAAGAAGTCCCGTCACGGGACTTCTAAGGGTCTGTCTCGCTCTGGTGAGACAGGTGGGTCTTCCGCTGGTCCTCCTGTCTCACCTCTCCTGGCAGCAGAGGTTCCACCTCTGGAGCGGGAACCGTCTTGGCCGCTTGCTTGCAAGCGTCACCAAGTGTACCGTCACCTGCAGGTGACCGTGCAGCCAAGGTCCTGACTGCTGAGTATGCTCACCGTGTCAGGACCCAGGCATGGAGCAGAAGGATGGTAAGAGTCGCTCAGGTGACTCTCGCCAGACCGGCGATTGCTCTCAGAGCGATCGTCCGGTACCCAGGGTTGACATGACGTTCCCGCGGGACTGTGCACGCAGAGACTGGTGGAGGCTGCCCATCCAGCCCTCTTGAGAGGTTTCGGCCTCGACGACGACTTGGAAGAGTCGGAGGACGTTATCGGCTGTCTCCTGTCAGGTGCATGCTCAGCCCCACCCAGACGATGGTCGGGTTCGCGAACCGACCAGTCTCAGCGGTGACAGATGCTTCGCCTGCCAGGCGAGAGTTTCGTAACCCTCCTCGAGGAAGCGTTCTCTCCACTGCTACTCCCGCAGGTTCCTCCGGACAGGTGCAGTTGGGCTGTGTTGCTACCACAACTACCCCAACTCCGTCCTGGATGGAGGACCTGTTGGTTGTCCTGAGGAAGCTGACAAGGAAGTAAGGAAGAGGAAGGTGTCGTCTTCTTCATCGTCCTCTTCTGCCATCTCTTCCCCTTCGACTTCCAAGGACCCCCAGCTGAGGAAGAAGGTAGCCTCGCCCCCCCCCACCCAAGAAGTCTCGCACAGAGACTTCTAAGGGTCTGTCTTGCTCCGGTGAGACAGGTGGGTCTTCCGCTGGTCCTCCTGTTCCTCCAGGAACGGGCCCCGTCTCTCCTTCCTCAGGGAAGAAAAAGACGGGGACCATGGAGGTACTAGCCACCGCTGGTACCTCCTCTCCCGGCTCCAGAGGTTCCACTTCCAGACCGGGAACCATCTCGTCACCGAATGTGTGACCGTGCAGCCAAGGTCCAGACTGCAGAGTATGCTCACCGTGTCAGGACCCAGGTACGGAGCGGAAGGATGGTAAGAGTCGCTCAGGTGACTCTCGTCAGACCAGTGATCGCTCGCACAGCAATTGTCCGGTACCTGGGGTTGATGTGACATTCCCACCAGACCGTTCACAAAGCGAGGCTGGAAAGAGGTCTCCCCCTGGTCACCAAGTCCAGCCTGGTACCGTGGTGCGTCAAGAAGAAGGTACTTGCTCTCACTGCATTAGTGGACACTACCAGTCACCCGACCGTCGCTCCCACCGGGACCAGACGGCACGCACGACTGGTAGCAGCTCCTCTGACGCACGAGACCGACGCTACCGTCCTTGGTCCAGCGCTTCTCCGCAAGAAGACCGCTGGTCCAGACCTGCAGCTCGATCGCCACCGTGGGTTGGTGATCGCCTGCAGTCCTCCCAGCCTACCGGTTCTGCTGGTAGGCAGGGTAGGAGCGCTTGTAACAGCTCCCCTGACGCACGAGACCAACGCTCTGTCCTCGGTCCAGCACTTCTCCACAAGGAGACCGCTTGTCCAGACCTGCAGCTTGATCACCACCACGAGTTGACGATCGCTTGCAGTCCTCCCAGCCTACTGGTTCTGCTAGTAGGCAGGGTAGGAGTGTCAGGTCTCCCTCACCTGTCCCTTCAATCTCCTCGGGCTACACCGCGAGGAACAAAGCGAACAGGAGTGACCGTGATGATGTACTTCTTACGGTCCGGCCACCAGCTGGGTTCGGTCTTGGGACCAAACAGATCTTACGCTAAAGTGGTGGGAGGATATTGTGGGGGCTGGCGAGGACGATGACACTTTCCTAGACTCACGGAGTGACCATCACCGCTGTTCTCGTGACGGTCCCGCTGGATCGCGCACGCAGAGACCGGTTTGGGCTCCCCCCTTCGGTCCTATTGAGAGGTTTCAGCCTCGATGAGGACTGGGACGCGTTGAAGGACGGTATCGGCTCTCTCCTGTCAGGTGCACGCTCAGCCCCACCCAGACGACGGTCACTGTGGCGGCAGACGTTTTGCCTACAGTACGAGTTTCGTAACCCTCCTCGGGAAAACATTTTCTCCAGACAGTAACATTTTCCTAGACTCGGAACGGCCATCAATGCAGGTTGATGGCTGTCCGTAACTTGCTTCTTCGACTGCTAGTTCGGCTGGCAAGGCGAGCGAGAGCATCCAATCTTCCTCCCCCATTCCCTCTCTTCCTATAGCTGCGACGGGAATGGGAGGGATCCTGCAGAGCGTTCTCCGTAGGATTCCGCGTCGGGGACTGCGTTCCTGGAGGGACCTTCAGGTCCTACCGGACGTAAGTCCCCATCATTGAGGAAGGATCTTGCCCATTCCTCCTTGATTTCTACGGGAATCGGAGGACCACCACCCAAAGATCGTCTGACGAAATTCGGGGGGGTTTCGCCGAGCGCTTAAATTCTTCGGAGTTTCTAGCACTCTCCGAGTGTTTTTGCCTTCTACAATCTGCAAACACTTGGGCGAGACCACAGTCCAGAGTGGGCGAGACGAGAATTCCTGATAATCGTTACTACAATAATCGGGAATCTCGCCGAATGCTCGAATTCCTGGAATTTCTAGCGTTCGTAGGAAGTACTGCTGCTGAAGGAAGAATATCTCACGAGGGGTTCAGCCTGGATGGACCCGACGGTCCGTCGCCTCAGTAGGCGGTCACCCCTGGGATAGAGAAGAACAGGCAATAACAGTCAATCCTCCTCTCTTTTTTTTCCCTTTACTTCTTGGTTATACCAGAATGAAACAAGGAAATAAGAGGAATTCAGTGGCTTTTACTCCTCGAAATTCGAACCCGAGAGACTATGTTTTTGGTTCAATCCTAGGATTTTACCGAACATACGTCAATCCGTTCAGGATGGATAGCACCAAGAGTATGAATGCCTCACCAGTGCTACTGTTTTGGGAACATCCAGTTCAGCTTGAACTAGTCGTCTTTGGTACCCTGTTATCCATGTAGAAGCCTTCCTTCGGGAAAACTTCACCTTCGCTCTCTTCATTAGAGAATGAAGGAAGTCGGCTTCCAGTCCTTTTTCCTGTTCCTCGAATGGAAGAGATTTAGGCTGGAGGTCTATGTACAGGAACCTACAAATATAACAATTTGTCAAAAATTGTATTTTTCCTAACTATACAAACCTGAGGTCCTTTAATATATGGAATGTAATCAGCGCCAGCTGGAACCGGTCGTAAGCTTCTGAACAAGGTGGTTCGGTAGTTAACTACTAGTCCGATAGTCGGGAGTCCCGCCTGACTGGGAGGTGAGGAGTCACTTTGCTTTAGGCCCATGAACAGAGTGAGGGGTGGCATGAGGTGGGACTATGTGTAAAGGACCTCTGGTTTGTATAGTTAGGAAAAATACAATTTTCGACAAATTGTTATTTGTTCCAATACGTAATACAAACCTTTCGGTCCTTTAACATATGGAAGACTCACTTATTGGTGGGTGGAATGTGAGTCTTAAGAACAGACTGGTGTTCGTCTGACCTTGGTTCCCTCCCTGGTTGTAAGAGCAGAGGGAGGGATCCTAGCCTCAGCTGGACAGCTGATCGGGGTGTGCACCGCAGGATCAGTGGCCAGACCTCTGGACCAATTCATAAGAGGGAGGCAAGTGTGTCTTTTATGAATAGCAAGCAAGAACTAGTTCCTACTTCAAGAGCCAAATATAAGGTCATGGGTTTGTCTCTTGTTGGCATCCACTCCCCCCCCTTGTTAGGGGAGTGGTGGGCAACGCTCCTATCCCTACTGAAAAGGATAGGACGGAGCTCAGTCGTATAGCTTACCTGCATCGGCCTCCTGTGTAGCTTAGTGACGACCACAGCCCTCTGCCCGCAGGTAGAGGAGAGAAAGGGGTAGGAAGAGAAGCCAGTCACACTCTCATTCGCTCGCCCAATCACGCAGTCACACAAGGATGCGATGCTGTTCTGTCCGCTTGGGGGCTGGGTAAGCTACAAAACTTGTTGAGCAGCCACCACGGGTCCCAAGGAAAAGGTGTCCAAGGACCTGTGGGTGATATCCCGAAGTTAGAAGGAAGCAAAGGTGGTCTGGTTGGCCCAAACCCCTGCCTTCAGCACCTGTGCCACGGAGAAGTTCTTGCGGAACGCAAGGGTTGGACCAATACCTCTGACTTCGTGGGCCCTCGGTTGAAGGGTACCGGTGTCATCACTCCTCTCTGAAGCGTACACCTTCCTGATGACCTCACGAAGCCAGAAAGAAAGTGTGTTCTTGGACACCACCTTAGTAACCCCGGTGCTAACGAAGAGACGTCGACACTCAGGCCTGAGGTGGCGAGTTTCAGATAGCGCCATAGCGCCCTCACAGGACGAAGCAGCATCTCATCCGCATCATCATCAGGGACCAAAGGGTTCTGAGTCTTCGCTACGAAGTCCGGGCCGAAATTGAGCGTCACCGATCCCCATCCCCTCGTGTGCTTGACATCGAAAGAAAGACCATGAAGTTCCCCTGCTCCCTTCGCTGATGCCAGGGCCAGCAGAAAGACGGTCTTGAGGGTCAGATCCCTGTCTGACGACTCCCGGAGAGTCTCGAAGGGTCTTCGAGTCAAACTCCTAAGGACGAGAGTCACATCCCACCCCGGGGGCCTGAGTTCCCTAGGTGGGCAAGACCTCTCAAAGCTCCTCATCAGGAGGGAGATCTCCATGGAAGTGGAGATGTCCACTCCCTGCAGCTTAAGGACTAGGGCCAGGGCGGCTCTATACCCTTTCACTGCAGAGACGGAGAGGAGCTTCTCTCGGTGAAGGAAGACGAGGAAATCCGCTAACTGCTGAGGAGTGGCTCTGAGAGGAGAGAGACCCCGTCCACGACACCAACCACAGAAGACGGACCACTTTCCCTGGTATACAGCCGCAGAGGACTGCCTGAGGTACCCAGCCATCTCTGTTGCTGCTCGGCGAGAAAAGCCTCTCGCTCGCAAGAGATTGTGGATAACAGCCAGCCGTGAAGACACAGGGACCGAACCGACCGGTGGTACCGTTCCACGTGTGGCTGGCACAGAAGGTTGTGCCAAGGGGGAATCTCTCTCAGTGCTTCGGCGAGCAGAGCCAGCAGGTCCGGATACCAAACAGCCTGAGGCCATTTGGGCACCACCAGAATCATCTGAAGATTCGCGGTGACCAGCACCCTGCTGATTACTTTGCGAATCAGACAGAACGGGGGAAAGGCGTACACAAAGAGGTTGTCCCACGGGTGTTGAAGAGCGTCCTCTGCAGCTGCCCATGGGTCCGGCACAACTGAGTAGAAAACCTGGAGTTTTCTGTTGTGCCGGGTGGCGAACAGATCCACGACTGGACGCCCCCACAGTTTGAAGAGCCTTTCTGCCGTGTCTGGGTGCAGGGACCATTTGGTTCCTATCACCTGATTCTGACAGCTGAGCTTGTCTGCCACTACATTCCTCTTGCCTGGAATGTATTGGGCTGACAGCTCTACTGAGGGAGCTACGGTCCACTCGCGCACCTGCAACGTTAACTGGTGCAATGGGAGGTACACTAGGCCCCCCTGTTTGTTGATGTACGCTACTACCGTGGTGTTGTCACTCATCAACACCACTGAGTGTCCCATCAACTCGTTCCTGGAACTCTTGGAGAGCGAGAAACACAGCATTGAGCTCCAGGATGTTGATGTGAAGGTGCTTGTCGCGATGATCCCACACACCTGCAGCCAGCAACTCCTTCAGGTGTGCGCCCCATCCCTCGGTCGACGTGTCTGAGAACAGAAGCATCTCCGGGGGGGGGGGGGGGGGGGTGCGACGAGACACTCCTCTTACAAGGTTCCTGTCGTCTAGCCACCAGGCTAGGTCCTGCCTCACCTCCTCCGTGAGACACGGGAAAGTACGGTGGGTCTCTTGCCTGTGACCAACTCTCCTTTAGTCTCCACTGAAGAGACTGCAGGTGAAGACGCCTGTGAGGGACTAACTTCTCGAGAGACGACAGGTGGCCAATCACGACCTGCCACTGCTGAGCTGGCTGCTCCTGTAGGGACAGGAACCGTCCGACTGCCTCCCTGAACCTGCTGATCCGCGAGTCTGTGGGGAAGACTCGCCCTGCTACCACATCGATCAGCATGCCCAGGTACTTCATCCTCTGCTTGGGCTCGAGATCTGACTTCTCTAAGTTCACCACGATTCCGAGATTAGGACAAAACTCGAGGAGTCGATCCCTGTCCTGAAGCAACTGCGAGCGGGAGCTTGCCAGGACCAGCCAGTCGTCAAGATACCTCAGAAAACGTATCCCTACCAAGTGGGCCCAAGCCGACACCAGAGTGAACACTCGCATGAACACCTGTGGGGCAGTTGAGAGACCGAAACAAAGTGCCCTGAATTGGTACACAGTCCCATCGAGGGTGAAGCGGAGGTACTTCTTGGAGGACTGGTGGATGGGTATCTGAAAATACACATCCTTCAGGTCCACAGAAAGCATGGAGTCGTTCTCCCTGATGGAATCGAGCACTGAACGTGTCATTTCCATCGTGAACCGAGTCTGGCGAACGAATCGGTTCAAGGGAGAGAGATCTATCACCGGGCACCAGCCCCCCGATGACTTCTCCACCAGGAAAAGTCGACTGTCGAAGCCCGGCGACTGATCCCATACGATCTCCACAGCTCCTTTGCTCAGCATGGCTTCCACTTCCTGGCGAAGCGCTACGTCCCTGGCAGAACCGGGAATGTACGTTTGAAGATGGACCGGGTTGGAGGTGAGGGGTGGCCGTGACTCGAAGGGTAGTAGATATCCCTCCTGAAGGACATCCACTATCCAGGTCTCGGCTCCGTGGCGTTCCCAAGATCCCCAATGGCTCGCCAGGCAACCCCCTACTTCCAGCACCAGGTGAGGGGGAATGCCGTCCCTAGCGTTTCCCCTTCGACTTCTTCCCAGCTCCTCCTCAGGAGAAGGAAGACTGGGAGGAGGGCTGGTTACGGTCGCTTTTTATAGGCTGCAGTGGCCCGAGGCTGCCCAGCCCTCTTCGAGACTGCCTGGTGGACTAAGCGGTCACTGTCATCAGTGCGCCGCTGTTCCACCGCAGCGTCCACCATCTTTCTGGGGAAGAGAGTGGAGGAACTCGGCACCGGTCCGTTCCGTAGACCCAAAGCCGCCTCACACCCTGCCGACCTGGTCATCCGAGTGAGGACTGCGTCCCTACACCTCAGAACCAGGTTGGCCCACAGGTTGGCCGTTTGGTGGGCCAGGTAGGAAATAGCCCTACCTCCAGGCTGGACAGTCTCCCGAAAGCCGGGTCTCCTTCAGGAGTGATGTTCCCTGAGGAGGCCGCGACTTTGGACACTGTGAGGGACCACAGGTCTAGCCAGGAGACTGCTTGGAACGCTGCCATGGCAGTCGATTCCAAGGCCGATGCCTCTTGCTGCGAGAACCAGAGGTTCTTGGCCAGCAGGTGCTGAAGAGACACACCCGGAGTTAGCACAGCCAGCTCCGGGTTAACCTGTCTGGGCAGTAGTGGATCCTCCAAAGGCACATAGAAGCGCCTCTGTCATGGTAGAGGAGGGGGAAGTAACTTGGACGACCTGCCAGACCGAAGCGATCCCTCCTGTCCAGAGACGAGAGAGTCCACTTGGCCCAGCACACTGTCGGCCAAGGCTGTTCGGGGCAGACCCACCGTCGTCCTGGGTTCCCTCTTAGGACCCCCAGAACGACTCCAGCCTAGAAGTAGGCTCGGAGGGCGGAAGCAGTGATCCTTCCCCGAGGTCATTGTGCTGACAAATCAGCACTATGACCTCTGCAAAAGACCTCTGGATCTCGGGAGTGACTGCATCCTGGGGAGATGGGCTGTCAAGCCCATCCCAGGAGAACGCCTCCCGAGACCCTCCTCCTTCCACAGAAGGAACCACAACAGACCCCTCTTGGTCTCCTCCAACCACTTGGGCGTACGATCTGGTCAGTCCCAAGACTGTGCCAGGTTCGTAGGCCCTTGTGGAGGGACCACGAGAAGCACACTCCTCGAGGCTGCTCTTAATCACCTTGCTCCTCCCAGTGTAGCCCAAGGAGGTTGAAGGGATAGGAGAGGTAGACCTGACACTCCTCCCCTGCCCACCGGCAGAACTGGCATGGTTGGGGGGGCTGCAGGCGATCGCCAACCTGCAGTGACGATCGAGCTGCAGGCCTAGTTGTGCGGCTCCCCTAGGGAGAACCGCAGGACCGAGAACAGCGGCGACAGTGGGAGCGGTGGTCAGGGGACCGGCAGAGTCCACTGTCACGGTGGGAGCGAGGCCTGTCCTCACGGCTCGCCACGTCACCTGAACCAGCCGAGGCTGGTCCTGGCGAGACCGAGGGGACTTCTTCCTCGCTTCTGCCCGTGGACAGTCTGATGGGACCGTCACGTCAACCCTGGGGACCAGCAGATTGCTACGAGAGCGATCACTGGCCTGGCGGGAGTAACCTGGGCGACTCCCGCCAGTCTTCCGCTCCGTGCCTGGGTCCTGGCAGCGAGCAGGCTCGGCTGCCTGGACCCTGGCTGCACGGTCACCCAGAGGCAACTGTACACTCGGTACCTCTTGCGAACAAGAGGCCGAGACGGTTCCTGTTGCCAGGCAAGGAGGTACTGGTGTTAGCCAGTGCCCCTCTGGTCCCCGCCTTCTTCTTCCTTGCGGAAGGAGAGGCAGGCCCGTTCCCGAGGGAACAGGAAGACCAGCGGAATCCCCAACTGTCCCACCGGAGTGGGACAGACCCTTAGAGGTCTCTGAGCGAGACTTCTTAGGGGGGGGAGGAGGCTGCCTTCTTCTTCCTCGGCCATGAAGCCTTGGAAGTCGAAGGGGAAGAAGCGGCTGCAGATGACGATGATGAAGACGACGACACCTTCCTCTTCTTCTTCGCCTCTTCAGGACCACTGTCAGGTCCTCCATCCAGGACGGAGCCGGGCAATTGCTGAAGCAACAGGGCCCAGCTTCACCTGTCTGGAGGGACTTGTGGTGGGAGCAGCAACACCACGGGCTGGGACGACGGCAGGAACTAGTACAGGAACAGCGGCAGGAACAGGAACTGGCAGCAGCACTGGAGCCAGTGACACCACAGGCACTGGTGGTAGGTCAAGCTGGGAGCTCTTGGGACACCGAAAGTCAGGGGCCGTGGGGAGAGCAGCAAAGCCAGGCGGCAGGGTAATGTCCCTCCTCTGTAGTCCCATCAGCGGAGCCTGGACTTCAGCAGTCGGCGTTACAATGGCAACGTGCTGCGTGTACACGAAGTGGGGAGGCGCAGCATACCCTGGCGTCGACACCATTGTCATGGTCGACGTTTCTGGACCATGTGTAACTGGCCAGGATCCACGCGCTAGGTGATGGAGCAGCCCCCGAATGCTCGGTGTCCCCTGGAGCCCAAGCGAGTACCAGACCTGGCCGAGATCGTCACCTGCAGCAAGCATACCTGAAGAAGGAAAAGTAGTCAGGTAAATGGGGGGGTTTCCCGCTCGCCCGGGAGGGGGGGAGTTCCCACCCCGAGCGAACAGAAGACCCCGAGTACAATTGAATGCTGGGGTGTTGCGCTCCCTCCTCTACACTCGATTGATCGAGGGAAGAGAAGGAACGCGACACTCCCCCCCAAAGGGGAAGGAGCCATACGAGGGAGCTGAGACGGAGGGAGGAAAGAGGAAGACGTGTCTGTGACCAAAGGAGTAACTGGAGAGCCCTCCGATGACTCCTTGGCCGGCTTACGCGCCTTCTTCCTCCCCTCGTATTGTGCCCACTGCTTCTCTGACCACAAAATACACAAGTCACAAAGCTTGTTGCGAGAGCATTCGCGCCCTCAACACCGAGTACAAAGGTCATGAGGGTCTACTTCAATGAGAGACCTAAAAGAACCATACTTATGTCCCTCCACACCAGGGCACAATAAGTGGCTGACGGGGGGGCGGGGTGGTCTCTCCGGCTCGCAGGAATCCATCATCACGATCCTCGAGCACAATACAATAAACAAATACCAAGTACTCACGAATTTGCAACACAAGCACTCAGAATTAGGGGAAGTTGGGAAGAAACGCTTCACAATGAAGAATCTTAGCATATGACTCAGTGGGCAGAGCGGCGAACAACACGTCTGACACCAATGGCGGCCGAAAGCAAAGTGGCTCCTCACCTCCCAGTCAGTAGCCATTTTGTTTGGTGAGACTTTCCTGCGCACAGTCTGATTAATCAACAGGTATCACGTGTTTAACATACGTCTAGAATTTGAGAAGTATCTAGAAGTGTTCGTGAACTGTCGGTGATAAGATTAGTGTGAAAATAGTAGGATAAAGCATCTACTAAGTTAGTTTATCAAGTGAAATACTGTAAATCAGATCAAGATGGCAGTAGGTTCCAACTGTGGTAAGAAATGGCAAAATTTAGCGTGTTTAGCAGATTCGCAATACGATGAGGTAGCAGGAAGGGAGCTGGCATTTCTCATCTAGGAGATCAACAACAGCCATAACCAAAAAGATGCAAAAGCATTCATAGATATATTAGAATGATATGATCCTTCAAACTGGAACAAATCAACAGAAAACATCTTGAAAATAATTGAAGATGTTCCAAATAAAATCCAAGTGGTCAAGAGACTCATAAAGAAAATATACATAAATCAACATATTCCGACAAAGAAAATGAATAAGGTGAACATTGTGAATATTCTAATTGATGCAATAGGAAAAAGAATGCCAAAAGCATGCAAACTGTGTAAGGTGTGGTATAGTATAGTTAATCCACAAAACCTGATCAGAAAATGTGCTGCATGCAACATTCCAACGCATCCGCAATGCGCTGAAGTAATGCAAGATATGAGAAAAGATACCAGAATATTTTGCTCAACATGTCTATCATGGATAGACAATGTTATTAAATCAAGACTGAATGTACAGATAGTTGAGGATGAAGAAGAAGAGGAAAATGGAAGAGAAGAACAAAACTGGAAGACAGAAAAAAAATGGAAGACAAAGAACAAGATAACAAGTAGTGGATGCAGAGATACTCATTGATACTACATATGAGGCAATCAAGCAGCATACATACGAAGAAATAAATTACGACATGACAACACAAAAGAAAATCCCGAAGAGGCTCTACCCAGATCTGAACAATGATGGGAAAGAGGAAAAAATAGACAAGAAAAACAAAGTCTGCAATCTATTGAAAAGAGGGAATTGCAGATTCGGAGAAAGATGTTACTACAAACATCCTAAGGTATGTCACAACTATGAAATATATGGTAAATGTGCATACCTAGACGGCTATGAGGATGATTGCAGAGATCTACATCCAAAAATATGCAAAAACCTAAAAGAAGGAAAAAGGTATGAAAGTTTCGGAACAAAAAAATTTAAATATATGGCCACCCTGTTAGCCATGAATCAAAATCAAATAAATAATCAATCAAATAATAAAATCCAAAATAAGAAAGAAACAAATAAAGAGAGGAACAAAGAATATCAGGTGAAAGAAAAAACCAAGCCATCACCGCGATATGGTGTGTCAGCGAAATATTTCCAACCATCAGCTCCAAGATACAACTCAAGAGATAAGAACTGTATTTATGATGCAAGAGGATATTGCAGATACGGAGAAAATTGCAGATTTAGACACAAAATGAATAATTATGATGAAGGAAGATCAAATATTATGGAAAAGTTGGATTTTTTAATGTCAGAATTTCTGGAAATGAAAAAAAGAACAACATACCAGAACAGGAAAGAGACATGGGAAAATCCTTATTAGTACCCATGAATGCGCAGGGTTTAGTTACGAGTAACTCAAAAAGAAAATATAGAGTACTTAGAAGAACTAACCCAAATTGAAAAGAAAATAGATATAATGAATATAAGTGAAACCTGGTATTCCCAAGAGACTGGGAATGATGATCAAATAAAAGGGTTCCAAACTTATAGATCAGATAGAAAAAATAGGAATCAAGGGGGAACCGCAATATATGGGAAAGACAAAAAACAAGGAAAAATATATGAGAAATATATTAATTCAGAATGTGAACTAATAGCGGTAGAATTTGAATCTGAAAAATTAATGAATATAGTAATATGTAGACCCCCTAATACTAAAGAGTTTGACATAATAATAGAAAAATTGGATGATGTATGTAGAAATCACAAGGACTGGACTACTATTCTCCTATCTGGAGACTTTAACTTTCCTTTCTTAGACTGGGAAGAACGAATAGGAGATTGTGGTTGTATTTATACATATAAAAAAGAGAGTAATGGTAGTGCAGAAGTTAAGAGGCAATTCGAAAAGCTATTAGATATGCTACGAGAATACAACATTCAACAAATAAATCACCTGCCAACAAGAAAGGAAAATACTTTAAACCTAGTATTTTTGAACGAGGTGAATTATGTTAAAGAAATAATAGTTTATAATGCGAGTATTTCAGACCATAATGTCATAGAATTAACAGTCCATTCCAAAGCAAGTGAAAACAGAGATAAGCAAGAAATGAAAAAGTGGGAAGGATATGGAAAATACAACTTCTACAGTAAAAATATAAAATGGTCAGAAATAAATGAAGAATTAAACAAAGATTGGGATAACATTTTCGTAAGTGATGACATAAGGGTAAATACAGAGATATTATATAAAATATTAGAGAAAATAGTGGATAAATATATACCGAAGAAGAAAAGTAAACATCAGTCATGCATACCAAGAGACAGAAGGATTTTGTTCCAGAAAATCAGAAAGTGGAATAAAGGTCTTGCAAAAGAAAAAAATGCATGGAAAGTTATAGAACTAAAAAGTAAGATAGAAAATGCAGAACAAAAGATTATACAATGAAAAGAAAATTAAAAACGGGACTTGGAAGAAAAAACCCTAGTAAATATCAAGCAAAACCCCAAACTATTATACTCGTACGCAAAAAAGATGAATAAAAGAAGAATAGAAATAGGCCCTCTAAGAATTGAAAGGAGATTAACGAATGAAGAAAGGAAATATGCAACATATTGGCAGAACGATATAAGAGAGAATTCACCCCTAGAATTGATAATGAAGATAATGATATAGAAGTAAGGGACGAAAATAGTGAATATTTAGCTGACACAGATATTAATGAAGCTGATATTGTGCAGGCTATTAATGAAATTAAAAATGGAGCTGCTGCAGGTCCTGATGGTGTCCCTATTTTGTTAAAGAAAGTAGTTCATTCTATCACAAAACGACTTGCAATATTATTAAGACAAAGTGTAGATACAGGCAAGATTTATGATGAGCACAAATTAGCATATATTACCCCCACTTTCAAAAGTGGATCAAGACTAGAGGCAAGTAATTATAGGCCTGTGAGTCTAACATCACATATTATGAAAGTGTATGAAAGGGTAATGAAGAAAAATATTATGAAACATTTAATAAAAAATAATTTGTTTAATATAGGACAACATGGTTTTGTACCCGGAAAAAGTACACAAACCCAACTGTTAGTCCACCGTGAGAACATATACAAAAATATGAAAAGCGGAAATGAAACAGATGTGGTTTATCTAGACTTTGCAAAAGCTTTTGACAAGGTAGAGCATAATATATTAGCGAAGAAAATTAGAAAACATAATATAGTGGATCAAGTAGGAAGATGGTTAAAAGAATTTTTACACAACAGAAAACAGATAGTTATTGCAAACGATGAGAAATCGGATGAAGCTAAGGTAATATCCGGTGTGCCACAAGGTACGGTGTTAGCTGCATTACTGTTTGTTATTATGATTGCAGACATAGACAGTAATGTTAAGGACTCGGTAGTGAGTAGTTTTGCTGATGACACAAGAATAAGTAGAGAAATTACTTGTGATGAAGATAGGAACGCGCTACAAAGAGACCTTAACAAAGTGTATGATTGGGCAGAGGTAAATAGGATGATATTTAACTCTGATAAATTTGAATCAATAAATTATGGAGACAGAGAAGGAAAGCTATATGCATATAGGGGACCTAATAATGAGACAATCACAAATAAGGAAGCAGTTAAAGACCTTGGTGTGATGATGAATAGGAAACATGTTATGCAATGATCAAATAGCAATTCTATTGGCAAAATGTAAAGCAAAAATGGGAATGTTGTTACGGCACTTCAAAACAAGAAAAGCTGAACACATGATTATGCTTTATAAAACATATGTTCGTAGTCCACTTGAATATTGCAATATGATATGGTACCCACACTATCAAAAGGATATTGCACAAATAGAGAGTGTACAAAGGTCCTTCACAGCTAGAATAGAAGAAGTTAAGGACCTTGACTACTGGGAAAGACGACTACAATCCTTAAAATTATATAGTCTAGAAAGGAGAAGAGAATGCTACATGATAATTCAGGCATGGAAACAGATAGAAGGAATAGCCGAAAACATCATGGAGCTAAAAATATCAGAAAGAGCAAGCAGAGGTAGATTAATAGTGCCCAAAACTATACCAGGAAAAATAAGGAAAGCACACAGAACATTAATCCACTACGCACCAGCATCGATAATGCAGCGTCTATTCAATGCGTTGCCAGCTCATCTGAGGAATATATCAGGAGTGAGCGTAGATATGTTTAAGAATAAGCTCGACAAATATCTAAGCTGCATCCCAGACCATCCAAGATTGGAAGATGCAAAATATACCGGAAGATGTGCTAGCAACTCTCTGGTAGACATTAGAGGTGCCTCACACTGAGGGACCTGGGGCAACCCGAACAAGATGTAAGGTCTGTAAGGTAAGGTCAGGCGGGACTTCCGACTATCGGACTAGCAGTTAACTACCGAACCACCTTCTTCGAAAGCTTACGACCGGTTCCAGCTGGCGCTGATTACATTCCATATGTTAAAGGACCAAAAGGTTTGTATTACGTATCGAACAAATACTACATATATTTCTCTCGCGACATGCTTCTGTTATCAGTTGAATTGTCCGAGGTGTAGGCACATACTGTCGTCAACTCTACTGATATGTGACCGAGACGAATAGTATCTTCTCAATTGAACTACAACTCGGGACTGCCTTGCAAGCCTCCCAAGAATTATCAGTTTCAATTTTGAGATACTAGTGGTATTGTTTACAACAACAACACCACAGTGTTTGCATTCACCGAAATCCATTTCGGTTTAAATGCAAATGCTCGATCGTTTTTTCTTGTGCTCGATGGTTCTAGCCGAACGCATTCCCTAATGGAATGAATTACCTGGCAACTCAGGATGACAAGTGAGTGAGAGCTAGTGGTGTCCAGGCTGCCTGCCAGCCCTGCCTGCCGCAGCCAGTATGGCTGGCTTTCCGAGATAGTCTGGTCAGGTTTTGTCTCTCCTCCTCTGCAATGATTGACTACCAAACCGAATCTCTGCCCGGCAATCACAGACTTAGATCTCTGGTTGGCTGGAATTCTCGCATACATGTATGACCATCTCTACTGCATCGCCTTTTGCCGTTGCGAGAATTTTCAGACAGAGATATCTCTCTAGACTCGTTATCATCTTCCTGTTTACCTCACGGTAACAGAAGTCTGTAGCCTAGTCTTCCGCTTCATCACACCTGCCGCTGCAATGACGCAGAATGATTTCTTCAGACATCTGAGTTTGTCTTCTAAATACATCTCATAATTTGTTCCCTGCCCTGCCAGCTCTACTTCCAAAGTAATAGAAATGTCCTCCCTGATCCAGCCCATGAGAAGCAGTTCTTCAGGCAGTACTGAAAGATGCTCCACTTTCATTGTAAACTCCGACTTCTCACCGAACAGCAATGAAATAGCGGTTGAGCTTTTTCACCCCTCTGTAAAAAACAGGAATTAAAGCCGTCTTCAATGATTGGTGTCATCGACGGGACTTGTTCTACGTTTAGAATCTTGAGAATTAACTTCTCTCGATTCAGCTGTGAAGACATAGGCCCACATTCACCTTAATCTTTCACTGGCATATAGTATTGTTTCTCCTTAGTTGAAATACAACTACTATGAGAACTTCTGTCTTGCCATCAGGGACCTCGGTCTCTAGAAGGCAATTGACTTTCGTCTGATGGGCGCATGCATTGAGAGAATCATCATCTCGTCTCCCAACACCGGTGGCGAACAAGATAGACTACTTATATGATGTCTTGGCATAACCCTTCAAAAGGCGAGTGTCACTTGACTACGTCTCGGATGCATGACTGCTCGCCTCACACTGAGCGCAGTCAGTTGGCAGCTGTTGAAGAGTCTGAGACCGTCATGAACTACGCTGTGGACTTTGTCCAGGTTGATCCAGATCAGTCATTACTTTGTCCTATTGGCGTGTTCCTGTACCCATAAGGATCGACACCCAACATGGAGTGTCGGCGTCTTTATCCGCTGCAGAATATTATGAGACCGTGAGAGACTTCTCTGCAGTTGGATAGTCCAGTGGAAGGGTGCTTGTCATCACTCCGAAGAATATGTCGGACAAGAAAATAGATAAGGTCATTGCGACCATATTTATCATTCCCTTCGGGCCTGCCCACAGTCCTTGGAACCTCATTTCCTTGGACCAGCGGTGGATGCTTGCAGGTTGTGTTTGCTTACCCAGCTCCTTCAAGAGGACAAGTTGCATCTCGCCTATGATGTGCTGTTCTAGAGGTAAGAAGGATGCGAGAGTGACTGGCCTCTCCACCTTCCCCACCTCGTCCTTCTACTCCTCTTCCTTCGGGTTGAGGATAGGATTCGAACTTACACTGGCTGGTTGGGTGATTGATGCGGTAAGCTTACACATAAAGCTTTCTTTCTATGTTTCTTACCAGAATCATAGAAGCAATCCTGCTCCTTCCTCTAGCAAGGGGGGAAGGAGACTGGCAATAGCAAACCCTTCCCAGAACTTTGCATTAATGCCTCCGACTTTAAATATTCTTCCCAGCCCATTTTCGGATGAGTTACTATTCCTCACTCATTTCGAAAAGGCCCATAAGTCTGACTCTTGATCATGCAGCTCCTAAACTCTAATCAAGTTTTCAGAGGCAGGGCACTCCTCCTCGCTCTTACGACCAGGAGGAATAGCCCAGGTGTGCAGAACTCCAGTCAGTTCTTGAGGCTCACTCATATTCCTCCCACCAATCAGTGAGTCTTCCTCATGTAAAGGACTGAGGGTTTGTATGTCGTGTAGGAACAAATCACAATTTTTGAAAGTAAATTGTATTTTTCCTAACTATACAAACCTGAGGTCCTTTATATTTATGGCCACCTCATGCCACCCCTCAATCTGAACCTGGGCTGAAAGGCAAAGTGGAGTGTTTGCATCCGGGCATACCCACCTGCCACACGGTAGTTACTGCCTAACCACCTTGTTCAAGAATTTCACGGCCATAATTCCAGCTACGCCGAAAGTATTTCCTCATGTAAAGGTCCTCAGGTTTGTATAGTTAGGAAAAGTACAATTTACTTTTCAAAAATTGTGATGTTTCAGAATGTTCGAGACATAGGGTTCATGTTGCAGACAAGGTTTATATTCTAGGATTCGGCTCTCTAGCATAGGAGTATTCCTCCTCTTCCTCAACGCAAATGTTAATAAAGACGATCTCCAATTGTGTGGTCCCGTCTGCTTGCACAAGCCTGTTATGATTTGCTATCTAATCTCTTAATTGTCATTCTGGAGGGTGGGGGGGGGGGGGGCGGGGCACGAGTCATATGGCTCACTCCCTTCCCTTTATCCTTATAGATAAATATAATACTTTTCCCTCTCTCAGGATAGAAAATATCTTCTTTCCCTGAGGTGGAAGGCATTTTACTTGTTCCTTTTCAGGCTCTACAGTTGTCAGCCCTGCTACTCACCTTGAATTGTTCCACTCAGGTCTTGAGAGCCCCTCTGCTTTGCTTCCCTCTCTTACAGAGTTGCCACTTCCCTAAATTTGGTATGTTCATTGGTGCTGTGTAGAGAGTTTGGAACCCAGTCAGTCCTGTTGGTGGTGTGTTCCTTTCTATCCTCGAAACCTCCTCTTCATTCTGGCCTGCAAGAGTACGTTGTCATGCGGGAGTGGTACCAACCTTAACAGACAGCTTTTCTGGTGTGGCATCTCATCTCCCTCTGATGTTTCGTTATCCAATGAGGTTCAACTTGGTACTCCTTTTTGTCATATGAAATCAAATTGTAGCAAGAATTTGTTTAAATATGTTTTCTGCTCTTACACGCATTGTTTTCTCTCTCTCTCTCTGTAAGAGTAGTCTGCTGTGTGATGTCACGGATGGGCCTGTGACCCCATGGGTTCTCTTTATGACAACATACCCAGTTCCATTTGATGTTGTGTCCACTTCCTTTGGCATCGGATTTTCTTGATAAATTCTTGGCTTTTCTTCACATTTGCTATAGGAGAAGAAGGAAGACCTTTTTGCTGTCAGCGAGGCCTCTCCACCTGTGACGTATTCTTCTCCACCTGTCGTTGTGGCAGGATGCACTAAAGCAACCCCCACACCCTTGATCCCCCTTACAGACAATTGTCTCCTCTTCTACACAACTTTCTACTTACGTTATCTGTAACCAGACTCTTAGATAAAAGGATATTTAAACTACTCAAATACCTTAATACTATATTTCCTAACATATAACACTTAACACTAAACAACCAATAACAAAAATAACCCACAACCTAACATGAACGAACTCAACACATATAAGTGGCCTTATAGGCGAATAGTGCCTCCAGCACTCCAACTATGGCACTTGAGCCACAGTACCGTGGCCAACGGTACTTCCACGTCAATCGTACTATCTGCAGTCAAGAGCAATCCAAATTCGTTCCAGTCGTCAACTAAAGGAATATCTATCTTCCAAGAACGATTCCACTCTCACTTCCAAGGTCCAGCCATAGTCGTCAACAAGATCAATCTTATATCCTTGGTCACAATTTAATCAAGGTTTGTTCCGAGTCACCATCATCATTCGTACAACTATCCAAGAGCAATCCAATCCGTCATCCAATTCCACCAATAGTCCGTAATCTAGTACTATACAACGGGAGACAAGGGAACAATAACTCCTTATCCACAGCTTAGGTGACAAGCACTGTATTATGAAGGAAGGTTAACCCTCTTACGCTGATTGGATGTATTAAACGTCGAGATAAAATGTCTCCCAGGTACCGATTGGATGTAATATACGTCGACATAAAGTTTTTTTAAATTCGCGGAAAAATACTTATAGGCCTACCAGCCGAAAACTTTTGAATCACGCGCCTTAGGGGATGCTGGGAGTTCACGGATCAAGCTGTTGTTTTGTTTAGAAGAGTGACCCAAGTGCGCATGTGCGAAATCCCTCCTTCTCGCATCAGCAAGCATCAGCAACTCATCGTCCAAGAGCGATCTTTTGCCGCAATCGTGTTTTGCAGAACTTGTGCGAGACTTTGAATATTTGTGTTGCTACAGGACGTTCATAGAGATGTCTCAACGACGTATGGAACGCGAAAGGCGCATTTTACCCGTCGGAAGCGATCGTGTGAGGCGTATTTTGGACTTGGATGCTAGCAAAGGACCAAGCACCCAGGATGACCTCGCGCCTCAACGCAGTTCTGTGCGGCCACGTGTGGATGAAAGTGGTTTAGGATCACA
Source organism: Macrobrachium nipponense (assembly GCF_015104395.2). NCBI lineage: Eukaryota > Metazoa > Arthropoda > Malacostraca > Decapoda > Palaemonidae > Macrobrachium > Macrobrachium nipponense. The sequence goes on along the minus strand of NC_061094.1, from coordinate 29,021,363 downwards.
ATGTGTGTCTCATATGCCTTTAGTAACCCCTAGGAAGCATCGGGGCATCCTTAGGGGCATTCGTAGGAATTTGGGAGGCCTCCAACCAAGGGACATAGACGAGTACTTATCGAAGCTCGATTGGGAGTATGTCGCAAGTCCTCATTTTGATGGCGGTTGGTCATCCAGTGATGAGGACATCACTCCCGATGTCAGTGACGATGAATATTTGCCCCCAATGTCCGTTCGAGGCTCACATCCCGAAAGTGAGCTCGAATTTAGTGGTTTTAGTGCCTATGAGGGGGAATCTGAGGAGGGGGAGGATGAGGATATAGGGTCTAGTTTTATCGCGGATGACGATACAGAAAGCGAAGGCCTAAGTGAGGGAGATGGGCCAGTGGGGGGTTTCATGTGCAAAATCCCTGCGCACGGGCACGGGCACGTAGAAGGTCAGATCGTCGCGCCAGCCAAGGTGAAGGTCGGTCGTCCGAGAGCGACGAGGGGTGGACGGAGGACCCCACCCCACCTAACATGCACCCATTCACGGCAACACCTGGGCTCACCGTACCTGTTCCTCTCACTGCTCTGGGGTTCATCCAGCTGTTCCTTACGCGGGAATTGCTGGAGTACCTGGTAGCAAAGACGGCAGACTACGCTCCGTACTGCCGTGATGAACTGCGCATGACATTATTGTATCGCTGGCGGGGCTGCAACCTCATTGACATGGCACATTTTGTGGGGCTCCACATTTTTTTTGGATTGATGCCTGCTGCCGACGTCAGGTAATATTGGAGGCATAATTTTTTTTTAGGTACGCCCAATGTGCCCAGCGTTATGCCCCGTGATACTTTCCTGGCATTGGACAGATATTTCAACGCCTTCAACCGAAGGGCCATACCCCGGAATAACTCTGATCGCCTCATCTTAGTGCGCCCAGTGTTGGAATACATTCGCGAACGTTACAAAAATCTCGTGGTTCCTGCAAAGAACCTTTTCTTTGAATGAGGGGATGATGCTTTACAAAGGACGTCTAAGCATTAAAGTGTGTAACCCCAAGAAGCCAAAGAAATATGGAGTGAAATTTTTTTTTATTACCGAGTCCAACACTGGATACGTCATGGACTTCTTAGTGTATTCCGGGGTCTTCTCCACGATGCGTGAAACTGTTTTCAGGCTTGTGGATCGTTTCTGTAACCAGGGATACCACCTGTTTATGGATAATTATTATAACTCGGTATCCCTGGCCCAGAAACTGTATGAAGCAGGTGTTCACGCCAGTGGTACCCTTCGGTTGGTGCGTGAGGCCCCGAATGTCCTCAAGAGGCTTGCTAGCCATCCGCAACAACATCTGGCAAGAGGAGAGAGACAGTGGCGGTGGAAGGGAGCTGTCTTCGTCATCTGTTGGAAGGGTGTCCAACTCGTCCCCATGATTACGACGAGCCATAAACCCGTCCAAGAGGTCGTCGTACAGCGGAAGAAGACACGTCGACAGGGCCGAGTTGTGTATGAGGAGTTTCGTGCCGAGTGCCCTACCATCATTGGGCACTACAATAGGCACATGGGAGGAGTTGATCTCATTGATCAACTCATCCAGTATTATCCCTTCGCTGGCCCTCCAAAATGCCTACATACTCTACTGTGGGTACTATGGCCCCGGTCTCCGGAGGATGACCCACTTACAGTTCCTCGAGGCAGCCGGGGATGCCCTCATCCACTTTAATCCCGATGAGTGGCCTTCCATGTCTGGCCCCCTGCCCCGAGCTGCAGATCTGCCCCTAGAGGAAAGGGCAGACCTTAGGAGGGCCAACTTCGGTCATCCTGCTCCTGCCGCTGCTGCCGACGCCCCTGCTGCCGACACCCCTGCTGCCAACGCCCCTGCTGCCGCCGCCCCTTCTGCTCCGCCCCGCTGCCGCGCCCCTGCTGCTGCCCGCTGCCCCTGCTGCCGCTGACCCCTGCCCCTGCCCCTTCCACCCCCGCCCTGCCACCAGTTCTCGTCGGGTTGTGGACCCTATGTGTCGGCTGCAGCCAGGGGATCACACACTGGAGCTCCTACAAGGGCGCAGGCAGAAACGGTGCTGGGTGTGCCATATGAATGGCAGAAGGAGAGACACCCGGTTCTTCTGTCGCACCTGCAAAATAGCTCTATGCAGGTTCGGGGAGTGTGACCGCAAATACCACACTGCAGTCTTTTATTGGCGTGCGCCTCAGCAACAGACAGCAGAGGGCGCACGGGACCGCGCGTCCCTTTGGCAGTAAGGGTGTGCGTCTCCCTCCTCCACCTGTACCTCGTCATGTTGAGAGGAAAACAATGCAAGACTCTTCAATGGAGGAGGGAGAAAACAAGAATAGAACAAAGAGTCAGGATTACGAGTGAGTATTCTGCATTTATTTTATATTTATTTTTATATTTATTGCAAGTTTTTACATATCCATATCTGTGCATGATATTATATATTTCATTGTATGCAAAAAGAAAAGTGTCACCTACATTCCTTTTATTTATGTATTTGTACCTCAGAATCTAAAAACAAATGAATAAATAAATAAAATATATATATATAGTATATATATATATATCATATATATATAGATATATATATATGCTATATATATTAATAGTATGCTATATATTATATCTATATGCCTATATATATATCTATGCTATAATATATATATTCATATATATATATATATGCATATATATATATATATATGCATATTATATATATATATATGCATATATAATATATATATGCATATATATATATATGTCTATATATATATATAGTATATATATTATATATATATATATATATATAGCCCTATATTATATATATATAGTATCCATATATATATAATATATATATATAGTATATATATATCATATATATATATATATATATACTATATTTTTTGGTATGGGTAAGCAAAATACATAACAGTAAATAGCTAGTAATATTCAATCATTTTTCTTCCTTTTACTTTAAAACAAATTGGAAGTCTCTAGAACAATATTTAGATTTATGGTGAATTTTTGAAAAAAATTTTTCCTTCCCTCCGCGCGCCGATTCTCGGCCGCATATCTCCGAAATGCGTATGTTGCATTCTCCTAATATTTGCTCCTTTTCATATTAGGCCTTTTATAGAGTTTTATATATGAAAATGTGCGCAATTTCATGCACAATACAACTAAAAATATTTGAAGGTTGTAGCTTTTCTCATTTTTGAAATATTTGCATATAAATCACGATAAATAGGAAAAAAACTACATTCGGTCAACTTTGACTCAACCGAAATGGTCGAAAAACGCATTTGTAAGCTAAAACTCTTAGTCTAGTAATATTCAGTCATTTATCTTCACTTTAAAACAAATTTGAAGTCTCTAGAACAGTATTTAGATTTATGGTGAATTTAAAAAAAAAAAAACTTTTTCCTTCCCTCCGCACGCTGATTCGCGGCCGCAAATCTCCGAAATGCTTACGTCGCATTCTCCTAATATTTGCTCCTTTTCATATTAGGCATTTTATAGAGTTTCATATATGAAAATGTGTGCAATTTCATGCAAAATACAACAAAAAATATTTGAAGGTTGTAGCTTTTCTCATTTTCGAAATATTTGCGTATAAATCACGATAAATAGGAAAAAAACTACGTTCGGTCAACTTTGACTCAACCGAAATGGTCGAAAAACGCATTTGTAAGCTAAAATTCTTAGTCTAGTAATATTCAGTCATTTATCTTCACTTTAAAACAAATTCGAAGTCTCTAGAACAATATTTAGATTTATGGTGAATTTTTGAAAAAAAAATTTCCTTCCCCCCGCGCTGATTTGCGGCCGCAAATCTCCGAAATGCGTATGTCGCATTCTCCTAATATTTGCTCCTTTTCATATTAGGCATTTTATAGAGTTTCATATATAAAAATGTGCGCAATTTTATGCAGAATACAACTAAAAAATATTTGAAGGTTGTAGCTTTTCTCCTTTTTGAAATATTTGCATATAAACCACAATAAATAGGAAAAACACTACGTTTGGTCAACTTTGACTCAACCGAAATGGTCAAAAAACGCAATTGTAAGCTAAAACTCTTACAGTCTAGTAATATTCAGTTATTTATCTTAACTTTAAAACAAATTCGAAGTCTCTAGAACAATATTTAGATTTATGGTGAATTTTTGAAAAAAACTTTTTCCTTCCCTCCGCGCGCCGATTCTCGGCCGCAAATCTCTGAAATGCGTACGTTGCATTCTCCTAATATTTGTTCCTTTTCATATTAGGCCTTTTATAGAGTTTTGTACATGAAAATGTGCGTAGTTTTATGCAGAATACAACAAAAAATATTTGAAGGTTGTAGCTTTTCTCATTTTCGAAATATTTGCATATAAAAAAAATATATATATAAAAATTTTGACATTCGGTCAACTTTAACTCGTCCGAAATGGTCGAAAACCGCAATTCTAAGCTAAAACTCTTACAGTATCGTTATATTCAATTATTTGTCTTCATTTTGAAACAAATTGGAAGTCTCTAGAACAATATTTAGATTTACGGTGAATTTTTGAAAAAAACTTTTTTATGTCCGCGCATTACGAATTCATGCATCATATTGTGATAATAATTTTTCTGTGTTGCAATGCGTTATATATCAAATGATCGCAAATTAGTGTACAATACAACGGAAAAAAAGTAACTCGTTAGCTTTAACCGTTTTCCGCACAGCTAGACTTGAATACAATTATATATGAAATTTTGTTTTCGCGCTATCATATATCGCATTATTTATAAGTAGGCCCCCGTATTCGCATTCTCCGGATTCACGGATTTTTCTCTGGACCATATCTACCCATTATTTGCGGTAAATTCGCCTATTTGCGGGATTTTCCGACGATAAGTAATCACTAATTCGTGTATTTTGATGTTATTTTCATGCCTAAATACATTTTTATGATACAAAAATTATTTACTAATTTTAAAATATTAATATTGATCAAAACTGTACTAGTAAGTTTAATAAGATTAAATGATATCACATAATAACTAATAATTCTCTCTCTCTCTCTTACAGAGATGTATGCTTTTTGTATGATAAATGATTTACTAATTTTCAAATATCAATATTAATGTAAAGAGCAATCACTTCAATAAAGAAAATACTACAGTGAGTTAGTAAGATTTTAGTTCTTTCGAACTCCAGGTCTCTCTCTCCTCTCTCTCTCTCTCTCTCTCTTCCTCTCCTCTCTCTTCTCTCTCTCTCTCCTCTCTCTCTCTCTCTCTCTCTTTCTTTACTGAAGATGAAGAGTTTTTATGGTACAATATATGCGTAATATGTTTATTATATTTTCAAATAATAATAATAATAATAACTGTAATTACAAAAATCATATGTGAAAGTAATTTTACAAATACTACGTATCTCTCTCTCTCTCTCGTAAAGCGATGTTTTTTGGATGATGATTTACTACTTTTCAAATATCAAATATCAATAAACAGCAATAATATAAATTCATTAAAGAAAATACTAAAGTGAATTAGCAAGATTTTAGTTTATAAATAAAAAGAATTATGTAAGAATAAAAGAAAATGCATTTAACCCCGTGTCTTGTTTTTGAACACGTAGCCAGCTTGGTTGGCTGGGTTCCAACTGTCAAATCCAGTGTTGCCATCTACGGATCATTGAAATTCTCTCTCTCTTCCTCTTTTGCTGATATGAGATAATTTTATGGTATATGTGTATGTTTATTAATATTTTCGCATAAAAATATAATTAATATAACTAATCTCAAAATTCATATGTGTAGTATTTTAAAGAAGTACAATAATCTATCCATTTCACTCTTTTAAATATGGACAACCCTCTCTCTCTCTCTCTCTCTCGCCACACGAGATATTAGCATGCGCTAGTGGTAACTCTTGCCCTCTGTTTGGGCTGGAAGTGTAGTATAAGTATATCTTTAAAGGACATTACTACATTTTATGGTAAAATAATAATATATAGTACTAGTTTACAAATAATATTACGTTTAATGAGATTAAACAGTAACAATAACATTCTCTCTCTCTCTCTCTCTTACGTATGTTTTATTTGTTTGTAGTGTAAATAAATGATTTACCTTATAACTATTTCAAATATTAACCCTCTTACGCCGATTGGAGGCGTATTAAACGTCGAGTCAAAATGTCTCCCCTATGCCGATTGGACGTATCATACGTCGGCTCAAAAAAGTTTTTTTAAAAATTCGCGGAAAAAAAAACAATACTTATAGGCCTACCAGCCGAAAACTTTTGTATCACGCGCCTTGGGGGATGCTGGGAGTTCACGGATCAAGGCGTTGTTTTGTTTACAATCGCTACGCAGGCGCGCAAGCGCGAATTTCTTTCTTATCGCACTAAAAAGTATCAGTGACACATCTCGGAAATTATTTCGTCACTTTGACATAATTATTGCACCATTTTAAATTATCCTTTACATGAAGTATTATATATGAAAATGTGCGCAATTTCATGCACAATACAACTAAAAAATACTCATGATGTAGCTTTTATCAATTTTGAAATATTTTCTTATAAATAACGATAAGTGCAAAAATTTCAACCTTCGGTCAACTTTGACTCTACAGAAAAGGTCGAGAAACGCAATTGTAAGCTAAAATTCTTATATTATAGTAATATTCAATCATTTGCCTTCATTTTGCAACAAATTGGACGTCTCTAGCACAATATCGATTTATGGTGAATTTATGAAAAAACTTTTTCATTACTTCGTGCGATAACTCTTCCGATAAAATTTTTTCGTGCGATTGTCCTAATGTTTGCACCTTTTAAATTTGCCGTTACATAAAGTTTTATATATGGAAATGTGCGCAATTTCATGCACAATACAACAAAAACAACCCCATGGTTGTAGCTTTTATCAGTTTTGAAATATTTTCATATAAAAAACGTTAAGTGCAAAAAGTTTCAACTTTCGGTCAGCTTTGACTCTACCGAAATGGTCGAAAAACGCAATTGTAAGCTAAAACTCTTATATTCTAGTAATATTCAATCATTTACCTTCATTTTGCAACGACTTGGAAGTCTCTAGCACAATATTTCGATTTATGGTGAATTTATGGAAAAAAAAAATTACGTTCGCGCGGTAACTCTTCCGAAAAAATCAGAATTTTTTTGTGCGATTGTTGAAATGTTTTGCACCATTTAAAATTAGCTGTTGCATAAAGTTTTATATATGAAATGTGCGCAATTTCATGTAGAATACAACTAAAAATGATTGAAGGTTGTAGCTTTTCTCTTTTTCGAAATATTTGCATATAAATCACGATAAATAGAAAAAAAACCACGTTCGGTCAAATTTGACTCTACCGAAATAGTTGAAAAACGCAAATTGTAAGCTAAAACTCTTACGGCCTAGTAATATTCCGTCATTTTTCTTCATTTTGAAACAAATTTGAAGTCTCTAAAACAATATTGTGATTTATGGTGAATTTTTGAAAAATATATTTACCTTCACTCCGCGCGCCGATTCGCGGCCGCAAGTCTCCGAATACGTACATGGCATTATCCTAATATTTGCTCCTTTTCATATTAGCTTTTTTATAGAGTTTCATATATCAAAATGTGCGCAAATTCATGAAGAATACAATAAAAAATAATTGAAGGTTGTAGCTTTTTCCATCTTCGAAATATGTGCATATGAAAAAATATATATATTAAAATTTCGACATTCGGTCAAATTTAACTCGTCCGAAATGGTCGAAATCTGCAATTCTAATCTAAAACTCTTACAGTATCGTAATATTCAATCATTTGTCTTAATTTTGAAACAAATTGGAAGTCTCTAGAAAAATATTGTGATTTACAGTGAATTTTTGAAAAAAAATATTTTTTTGCGTCCGCGCGTTACGAATTCGTACATCATTTTGTGATAATATTTTTCCGGTGTTGCTTTTATTGTTTTACAATGTATTATATATCAAAATGATTGCCAAATTTAGTGTACAATACAACGCAAAAAAAAAGTAATTGGTTAGCTTTGACCGTTTTCTGCACAGCGTGATTTGAATACAATTATGTATGAATTTTTTTTTTTCGCTACCATATATCGCATTATTTACATATGATAATGATATTATTTTTCATTTCTGATGGTTGCATTCTAAACTTCAGGCAATGACAAAAAAAGGTGCCAAAAAATGAACTCTTAATCTTCAAAGTACGCGCGCTGTAATTTTTTGAAAAAATTATTTTTTCCACTTCCGCGCTCACTCCAAACCAGGCCCGGCATACGGGAGACGTTTTGATTTTTAGGGCTCCGGCGTAAGAGGGTTAATAAGATTAATTAAAAATAGCGATTCCCAGTCTCTTTATCCACTTGGAGGAACATGGGCGGGGAGTTAATGAGTTTGATATACGAATTGGTGGAGGGGAGGAAGCGGAGTCTAGGAGTTATTCTCTCTCTCTCTCTCTCCTCTCTCATCTCTCTCTCTCCTCTCTCTCTCTCTCTCTCTCTCTCTCCTCATTCCATTATTATTCTCTCTGTCTCAGAAATAATTCATAAATTTTTGCACTACTTGAGGGGCAAATATATGACGTTGCCATTCATTGGTCTCTCTCACTCTTTCTGTTATTTGCTGTAGGTATATATTTTTAATGGTAAAATGTTTAAGATGACTTTAAAATGATAATATATAACCTCAAAGATTAATGCAGTAATAGGTTAGTAATTTTAGGTATATTTGTAGTAGGCTGTTATTAAAGGTATACATTTGGCATCTGAACTTTCAAGATAGGCAGTTATAAGCATTTTTAGTGGTGGTTTTAACTATTCACGGGGGTGTGTGGTACACATCCCCCGCGAATACGGGGAACACTGTATATGATAATTATATTTTTTTTTTCATTTCTGATGGTTGCATACTAAACTTCAGGCAATGACAAAAAAGGAGCCAAAAATGAACTCTTAATCATGAAAACTAAGCGCGCTGTGATTTTTTGAAAAAATTATTTTTTCCGCTTCCGCATTCACTCCCAGACCGGCCCGGCATACAGGAGACAATTTTTATTATACCGCTTCGGCGTAAGAGGGTTAAGGAGGAACTGCAGTCCTGTAAAAAAACGTCAATCATCACTTAACATTCAAAACTAGCTAAATAATCAAACAATCATAACCTAATCCTATCACTCACATCCACACTAAAAAGCAAAAGTACTTACTGTCAAAATCAAAACAGAGATAATCCAAAAAAGATAAATAATCCAGGCAGCCGAAAACACATTCACTTCTGCTGCAGCCAGATACTCAACTACAAAAACAAACAAAAAATAAACTACTACCTCAATTACACTCACAGTTGTTTCTATCACAAACTACCGTTCTACCAATTACTGCTCTCTCTCTCTCTCTCTCTCTAACTGACGAATTTGGCAACACAGAAAATTCAATCCTCCACATCATCATGATGCCACTCCCAGCCTCGTTCATGATGTCATCGCAGTCGGTTGTCAACCCTTTGGAGGTGTTCTTTCAAGTAATGGTTAATAGGCTGGAATCTTTATTCAGAAATAGGTATCCCAGGGTTTCAAGCAAGAAGCATCATAGGCCAAGAGCTCCTTCCCCTTCTCCATCGTCTTTTCCTCCTCCCCCTCGTTCTAGTCAGACATTGGAGGAGATTTATTTAAAGGATAGTAACCTTTGAATAGTGTAAGAAGTTATTTAGCCAGTAATAAATTGTGGTTGTCTACAAACCTGATGTTTAGTTTAAAGTACCCCTAGTCTGAATTTGTGCTGTTGTGACAGGAAATTGTTCCTACATGATATACAAACCACCGGTTCCTTACATAAGAAATTACTTTCAGTGCCAGCTGGAACTCGGTCATAAGATTCAATAACAAGGTAGTTAGGCAGTAACTGCTTGTCCGATGGTCGGGAGTCTCACCCGACTGGATGTAAACATTCCACTTTGCTTTTGACCGCTGTCAGGTGCAGACGTGTTGTTGACCTCTCTGCCTGCCTCTGTCTTGCAATCGATCTATGTCCTTTTTGGCTTTTAGCCTTTTTCATTGTGTATCTGTGTTCATTTCTGCCTGTGTTTTGTGTTGTATTTTGTTTGATTTTGAAATTCGTGCAAAATGCAAACCCACGAGTCAGATAAGCCTTTACACCCCCCATCCAACTGGAGATTATGCCCTGGAGTGGGGGGACGATAGTGTGGTGTATTTCGCTCTAGCAAAACTGTGGATCCTTACGCCCTTTGCGCAAGGTGCCGAGGGAGTGAGTGTAATCGTGACTTAACTTGTGATACTTGTATCTCCTGGTCAGAGGAGCAGTGGGAGCGACATGAGATGAGGAAAAAGCCATGTAAGACAGCCAAGGTGTCGTCGGAAAACTCTCCTTCAACACCGCTGGTTACAGACATGTCGTCTTCTCTCTCCTTCGGAGGACATTTCTCTCTCTGCCTCTTCACTCGATCTGTCAAATGCAGAGGAAGGAGGGAGACATGCCGACCTGGAGTTGTATTCGGGGACTTCTGTCCGCTCAGGGGGGGATCTTTCCCCCGCTGAGCAAACAGAAACTCCCCCCTTTAACCCGACTGTTCCTTCTTCCTCAGGTTTGTGTGCCTCCGTGGGTGGGGATCTGCAGCAGGTATGGCGATCGCTGAGTCTTCCCGACACTCCAAGCATCCAGGGACTCCTCCAACATCTTGCTGCAGTCCCAGTCACGCATGGGGTGGAGTCGAGGACGACCACTACAGTTTCGACCCTGGGGTATGCGGCACTGCCTCACCTGGTCTACACCCAACACATGACAATGGTTACCGCCACTGCTGCGGAGTGCCAAGCGTCTCCAAGCAGTATCCCTCCTCCTCCCCCAGGTTTTGCCTGAAGAGCTCGCCCCTGGATCTACCGCCTGTTGCCATTGCCATGCCTGCTGCCCCTGTCCCTGCCTGTGGAAGCGCTGCTGCTCCTTCAGTCCCTCCTGCCCAGGTGGAGCTTGGCCCCTCTGCCCCAGCAGCCGCCCCAGCTCCGGCGGCCTGGATAAGAGACCTTTCTGCTTTCCTGAGGAAGCTGGCAAAGAAGAAGTCGAAGAAGAGGAGGAAGGCGTTTTTTTCGTTCTCACTTTCTGCCGCCTCTTCCCCTTTCTACTAAAAAGGCTCCCCAGTCGAGGAAGAAGAAGGTGGCCTCGTGCCGCCCCCCCCCCCCCACCCCCCCCCCCCCCCAGAAGTCTCCCACAGAGACTTCTGAGGGTCTGTGGTCTCACCGGGGGGCCTTCCGTTGGTCCTCCCGTTCCTTCGGGAAAGGGGCCCGTCTCCTTCCTCAGGGAAGAGAAAGATGGGGACCGTGGAGGTACCAGCCTGGCTCTAGAGGTTCCACCTCTGGACCAGGAACCGTCTCAGTCGCTCGCCAGCGAGCATCACCCGAGTGTACTGTCACCTGCTGGTGACTGTGCAGCCAGAGTCCAGGCAGCTGAGTACGCTCACCGCCAGGACCCAGGCACGGGGCGGAAGGATGGTAAGAGTCGCTCAGGTGACTCTCGCCAGACCAGTGATCGCCCAGTACCCAGGGTTGATGTGACAGTCCCCCAGGTCCCCGAGAACAGCTTCGGCTGCTTCTGGGACCGTGGCGTGTCGTGAGGACGGTGCTTGCTCTCAACACGTTAGTGGACGGTACCAGTAACCCGACCGTCGATCACACCAGCGTGATCAGACAGTCCGCACAGCTGGTAGCAGCTCCCCTGATGCCCGAGACCGACACTACTGTCCTCAGTCCAGCACTTCTCCACAGGGAGATCGCTGGTCCAGACCTGCAGCTCGATCATCACCACAGATTGGTGATCGCCTGCAGTCCTCCCAGCCTACCGGTTCTGCTGGTAGGCAGGGTGGGAGCGTCAGGTCTATCTCACCTGTCCCTTCAACCTACTCGGGATACACCAGGAGGAGCGAGGCAAACAGGAGTGACCACGAGGAGTGCGCTCCTTACAGTCCAACTATGAGAGCCTATGAGTCTGGTTCGGTTTTAGGACCAGACAGGTCATACGCTCAAGTGGTTAGAGGAGACCAAGGGGGGTCTGGCGAGGTTCTTACTCCTGAAGGAAGAGTGTCTCGGGTGGGACTTTGCCTGGATGGATCCGACGGTACATCGCCTCAGGATGCGGTCACCCCCGAGTTACAGAGGTCTTTTGCAGAGATCATTGTGCTGATCCGTCAGTGCAGTGACCTCAGGGAAGGATTGGTGGTTGCCCCCTCTGACCGTCCCTCGAGGTTGGAATTGAATTGAATTGAATTTATAAAATTTGTGGCCATTTGCCACGCGCCGGAGCCAAAGGCCATTCAGCGCATATATATCAACGGGATATATTTACTAATAGAAGATACAACTTATATAATTAAATCAAATGATTAAAATCAAATTCAAATTAAAATACTCAATTAAATATCATAAAATTAAAATCAAATTCAAATTAAAATACTCAAATTAAATATCATAAAACAAATGGATTTCCTTAAGAAATTTAAAAATCTCCTCTGTGGGAGCACCCTCTCCTAAAATATCTGACAAAGGTTTGTTGGTGAAACCAAACCGACGTCTATGATTAAAATAAACAAATATATGCCTCACTGTAATGCCAACATTACAATTGGAGCTTGATGAACCTGCCTCTCTGCTCCACTAGTTAAAAGATACCTGTGTGTTAAAAATGTATGCCCTATACACAGGCGTGTTAAAACTATACTAGATCTTCTATCCATCCCAACAGAAGGTGACCAGGGATGAACAGAAGGTCTGATCGATTTCAGCTAAATTAATTGTTATTTAAGTTGGACCAGTGATTCTGCCACTTATTCCTGCTACAAAATGATTTCAATAAAAAGTTTAAACTCTTCACAGGGAAGAACCCTCACATAAGTGGAAGCCCACCGGGGGAAGGAAAGCTGCCTGCTTAGCGGCTGTATCAGCCAGCTCATTACCACGAATTCCCACATGCGAGGGAACCCAACAAAACTTCACACTGATGTGTTTTCGAGAATGTAGGAGGACCAGCCAATCCTGCACCTCTTGGACGAGTTGATTAGATGGCGTCAACTTCTGGAGTGCAGCTAGGGAACTCTGGGAATCACAATAAATAATATAAGAGTCCCCAGTGCTACCTGTACTAAAAAAAAAATAAATTTCAAACGCTAAAAATAGCAAAAATCTCTGCATTAAAAATTGAGAATTTAATAGGGAGGCTTTTTGTAATTGTTCTCTCACCGACGATGACAGAACATCCAACTCCATTTGCTGATTTTGATCCATCTGTATATACAGCCAATCGAGTTACTATGCTCAGAAACATGGGCCAAGAAGCTACTTTTAAGCTGAAACACTTGAGCTGATCTTTTGTTGTCTCTAACTTTGGCAAATATCTAAAGGAGGCCTACACCAAGGAGGGAATTTAGAAAAAGTAGTTTTCCATAACCAGTGGAGGAATAAGGCCTACCTCTCTCGCACTTATGTTTAATCTAACTTCAAGGGGCTTAGGCAATGTAGGCTTAGTTGGTGCTCTGTCACAGGATGTTTTATATACTTAAAATTTGGATTAGATTGAGAGGTTAGTGCTCTTGACAAATATCGGAGACCTTGTTCCTCCCTCCGAATGAAAAGAGGAAGAAAACCAGAGTCTACATAAAGGCTCTCAACAGGAGACGTTTTAAAAGCACCTGTACAAATACGCAATGCCATATTGTGTACTACATCCAGCTTACCTAACAAGGTCTTACATGCAGAGCCATAAACCTGAGATCCATAATCAATCTTACTCAAGCATAGTGCCTGATAAATTCTTAATAAAGTAGTACGGTCGGCTCCAAATTCAGGTTACTAACAACTTTAAGAATATTGCACCGCTGTTTAACATTTACTACAGTCTCATTTATATGTTCAGCAAAAGTCAATTTTTTGTCAATAATTCCTAAATATTTGACTTTATCTTCATAAAGCAAGATAGAACCTTCTAAAATAAGGTTGGAATCTCTTGCCCTTCTTCGTGTTCTGCAAAAACGTATAGCTTTAGTTTTTTCTGCAGAAAATTTGAAACCTTTACTATTAGCCCAGGAAGTAGCAGCATTAATTGCAAACTGAATTTTAGTACAAGACTTCAACTGCAGTAGCTCTACTACAGACGATAACAATATCATCCTGCGCGAATGCTTGACCAGTTACTCCAACAGGGAGATGTTCAAGTAAACCATTAATGGCAATATTAAAAAAGGTTGGACTAAGCACACTCCCTTGTGGAATGCCTTCTTCCTGAAGATACTGTGATGAGAGGTAGAGCCAATTCTAACTTTAAGGTACCGTCAGACAGGAAGTCTTTGGCAAAATTAAACATATTGCCACCAATACGCATTCAACCAGCTGCATTAAAATACCAATCCTCCAAGTAGTATCAAATGCTTTTTCCAGATCAAAGACACGGCAATTGTTTGATTTTGGACTGCAAAAGCATTCTGAATCTCACGTGTGAGACATAATAAGGGATCCAATGTACTTCTATTCTTGCGAAAGCCAAATTGCCTCTTCGACAACAGGTTCTTTGTTCTAGTAACCATATCAGACGAAAATTCACCATTCGTTCATAAATCTTGAAGACACAGCTGGTAAGAGCAATAGGCCTATAACTTTTGGGATGACTAGGGTACCTTTCCGGGTTTTAAAAAAGGAACTATAACAGAGTTTTTCCACAACTTATATGAAGTCCCTGAGCACCACGAATTCGTTTAAAACATCGACAAAGAATTTTTTTGACTCCAGAGGTAAGTGAGAAATCATTGCATAAATAATATCATCTTCTCCAGGTGATGTTGGAGAGGACAAAAGATAAGGCATATTCGAATTCGACAATACTAAATGGGAAGGTTATATGCCTCAGAATTTGAACAAACAGGCGGATTAACTATAGTCATGTTTCTAATATTGCGAAATTCAGGGGAGTAGTGACTGGGGCTTGAAAATGCTTGAAAAAGATGCCGAGCAAAGGCCTCTGCCACCTCTCTTGCATCCGATATAACTACCAGTTGATTTTCAAATAGGTAAAGAGAGAAGGGGAAAATTTCCCTAGTAATTTACCGGGATTCTATCCCAAACCAGAGAAAGTGGAGAGTTATATTTTAATTCTGATATGTACCTAACGAAGGACTCCCTCCTGGCTTCTTTAAAAACTTGCTTTTGTTTGGCGATGTTTTTCTTGTATATTATTCTAGTAACCAAGACAGGTCGCCCTTCGATATCGCTTGTAACTGGCTCTTGCAATTTTCCTACTCAAGGCACATTTATTATTCCACCAAGGTACCAGTGGACGACGGGGTTTCCCTGATGTTTTTAGGAATTGACATCATTGCCCCTTCAATCATTACACTAGCGAGATATTCATAGGCAGCCGAGGGCAAGGAAATTCATTGGCCTTACGATTGACCTTGGGTAAGCTTTTCATACAGCTGCCCCATCTGCCTCCTTTATCTTCCACTGGGTAAAGATGGGGAGGGTGTATTTTGTACATACTTAAAGATGGATGGGATAGTGGTCGCTCTCCCATAGAGATTTTCATCCCACTGACCACTTATAGTCTAATCGTAATGACGACAAGCATATTGTGAGATCAATTGCTGAACAAGAGTTATGGGCTACATCAAACCTTGTAGGAGAACCATCGTTAATTAAAACTACATCATTGCAATCTATTAATCTTTCAATTATAAGACCACGGTGATCACACCTACCTTCCCCCCACAAAGTATGTTTTGCATTGAAATATCCCATCAGAATGAAAGGCGGAGGTAGTTGATCTAAAAGTGATTGCAAATCTTCAACCTCTAATTGTCTTGGATTGCCAGCTCTGTCCACCAATCGGAGTTTCTAGGCCAGCTTCTAGATAAAGAGAGCACAGAGTGACCCATTTGTTGATGAAAATCTGTGTTGCACAAGCTTGTAATATGGAGTCTAATTTGATAACTTTTTGTGGTAGTGACTTGGCCGCAATAATACATGTACCACCATGAGCACGTTCACCTACAGGTGGTGGGAGATCTGTGAAAAATAAAGTTTTGTCCACAGTTAGGAGAACATTACCAACTTTAGTCTCTTGCAAACAAAGGGCAGCTAAATTATGCTCCTTGAAAAGGACCCGGACCTGTTCTCTGTTTGAATGGAAACCTCGTATGTTCCACTGACATAGAGCCATTATTTACTATTAGATTTTTTTTTTTTTTTACTTTTTGGACTTGGATTGGGCTGGTCTGGAAAGACTTGGTCTTGGTCTTTGTTTCAAAGAGGAACTAGGCAGATCCTCAAGAGACCTGCTATTTTCTCTCTTGGGAACCCTACTATGGTGTGGGTTATATAGGTGGAGATGATGATGGAGTACGGGGTCTCTTCTTTTCTCAAGAGGCACCATCTCTGCAGCGTGCACCTGAGCCTTATGAGGTGCACTGATCAAGGTGTCATTCTGGGACATACCCAGATCAGGCAGCGAGGCTGCCTGTGAGGCTTCTACATTAGAAGCCCGAGAGACCTCCCAGAAGCCCAGAGGAGGCCCATCGGGAGGGGACAAAGGGGCCTTCTTGGATGAAGGCGAATGATGCTGAATGTACTCGAGCTCAGAAGGGGATAGCTGAAGCTTTGACTTTGAAGTTGGTATTCTAGATAGATCTTTTATATTAGATTTTCCACTTTTTACTACTTCACTATATTGAGGTCTTGGAAACAAAAGTCTTTTTGCCTGGCTAATACTTAGATGTTCAGCATGAGCTTTCTCTATGGCTAACACTTCTTTTTTAAATGACTCACATTCCTTATGCCTTGCATTATGATTTCCCTTACAATTTATACAAAATACTGGGGTAGTACATTCGCCTTCATGCTTTTTTAAGGAGCAGGCAGCACATAGCTGGTTCCTAGTACATACCTTTGCCGAGTGACCATATCCAAAACACATGAAACATTGGAGTGGTCTATGCTTAAAAGGTCTAACACGAAATCTCTCCTTGTCAACATATATATAATCAGGAACTTGATCATTATTAAAAGTGAAAATAATCATTCTTGATCTTGGAACCTTGAAAATCTTCCACACTTTATCATCACACATTTCCAGCAATTCCTCGTCAGGCAGTTCATATAGGTCTTGACTGAATACTACTCCCTTGGCATAACTAAAACTATAGTGTGGTTTGACCTCTTTTATCATATCAGTATTTTTCAACTTAGAGATCATGTGACCTTGTCTATAAGACTTAGCATGAACCAAAAAACTATTCTTTCCAACCTCGTAATGTCAGAGTTGGTCATTGTTCCTGCCAATGTTCTCAAAAATGTTTCCTGAAGTGGAAAAGATTGCAAATTCTGATTTTGTAGAAACAATTAGCCACCTGGCAGGTAAAGATGTCCTCACCTTACATTTTCCCCATCTGTAGTTTCCTGACTGACTCTTGCTGGATAAAAGGAATCAACTTCAATATTCTGGGGCATTTTATGAATTAACATACATTTTAAGTTTTCCTTAGTTGAACACTTGAAAGCATTCATGGCATTATTATGAGTAAACTCATCCAAACCCTCCAAAATGCAAAATCTTTAGTTTCACAATACTTTATGACTTTAATTTCACCAAACCTTCCAAACATTTCCATAAACGTAAAACAATTGAAGTCTGAGGAGAGATTATCAACATAAAGGATTTTCTCACCACTGCTAGAACTTTCCATAGCCACATTCAAGGTCTTGTCATGGGTCCTCTTCTGTACAACTGAATTTTCTATAGGATTGTCCCTTGTCCGTGCCAGAGGTCGAAGAGGAGGGTAGTGTCAAGAGGTCACATTGTCCGGGGGAGTTTATCATAGGGTCGTTATTCATTAATCCTTCAGCAGAAATTTGAAAAACCTACTGCAAATCAGGCAGAAAACCAGGCCCCGCACCCAACCCCTCTCTTCACCAAAGACACTCAGCAGAGACTGACTCCCATATGTCCACTCCCTACCTACCCCGAAGGGATAGCTCTACCATAACATGAGTGGCTCAAGTGTAAGCAAAACCCGCTTGATAGGACTGAGGGCATAACTAGTATGCAATCATCCCCATTCATGTTACAATAGAGGGCACACCGGAAAGAATGCCGAGAGTCCTACCGTAGAGACTATACCTCCCCGGATTCCGCAGGCTAGTCCCCCATAGGTAGTTCCGCCCTGATGGATATTGCTATGAAATCATATCAACATCCTCAGGGTCCAAACATACTCGAGAGACGGACCAAACCTCTACAGTCTCTGCCATTTGGATCAAGAAAAGAGCCAATGCGAAAAAAGCCCAGCCCCTGCCCAACCTGTAAGAAGGTTTTAGTGAAGAGGGGGGGGACAGATAGGTTGAGCAACTGAGTTAAAGATATAGAAGAGTGGAAACAAATTTAAGTAAGAGGAAAATTGAGACTTTTGGATTCGACTGGGAGATATTTCTCCCAGTTCGAAAGCCCTCTTGTTGCCCCGCTATGCATTTTCAGCAGTCAGCTGAAAATGCATAACTTCGTCAAGGCAGTCTCAAATCAAGAGGGCCTCGAGGTTGGAGTCATTGTGGGGGCCTAAGAAGGAACCAAGATTATCTGTTGGGCTACCCTGGTCTTCCTTGGCTGACAGTGTGCTGGACCAAGTGAACGCTCTTGTCTCCGGACAGGAAGCTTCACTCAGTCCCAGCAGGTCAGACAAGCTGCTTCCCCCTCCTCTGCCTTGTCAGCTGCGATTCTACATGCCTTCGTCAGACCCGTTGCCGACCAAGCAGGTTGACCTGGAGTTAGCTAGCCTAACTCCAGGATTGCCTCTTCAACACCTGCTGTCAGAGAACCTCTGGTTCTCACAGCAAAAGGCAATGGCCCTGAAATCCACTGCCATGGCAGCTTTCCAGGCCGTCTCCTGGCTGGATCTGTGGTCCCTCACAGTATCCAGAGTCGCAGCCTCCTCGGGATCTATAGTTCCTGGGGAAGACTCGGCGTTCGGGGGAGACTGCCAGTCTGGAGGTAGGGCTATTTCCTACCTGGCCCACCAGACTGCCAACGTGTGGGCCAACCTGGTTCTGAGGAGGAGGGACGCAGTCCTGAATCGCGTAACCAGGGTGGCTGGTCAAGAGGTAACGATGGGTCTACAGAATGGACCGTTGCTGGGTTCCTCCTCTCTCTTCTCCAAAGAGATGGTGGATGCTGCGGTGGAAAAGCAAAGAGCTGAGGACAGTGATTGTCTAGTACACCAGGCAGTTGCGAAGACTTCTGGGCAGTCTTGTTCAACTGTGGCTAAGCCTCGGAGCTTAGCTAGTGCTTCCTCCGCTCCTAAGACGTCGGTACCGTCGAGGGTAGTGCAGGGAAAGACCCAGCCTTCCTCTTTCACTTCGAGAGCCCCCTCTCAAGCCTCCTCCTCCTCCTCTCATGGACTAAATGAAAGGGGAAGAGAGGGAAAACACTACGGACGGCGTTCCCCCTCACCTGCTGCCGGGAGTGGGGTGGGGTGCCTGGTGAGCCATTGGGCAACTTGGCAGCGCTACGGAGCCGAGACTTGGGTAGTGGATGTCCTTCGAGTCGAGGCCACCCCTCACTTCACGCCCGGTCCATCTCCAAACATCAAGAGGTGCAGACCATGCTGAGCAAAGGAGCTGTGGAAATCGTACGAGATCAGTCATCAGGGTTCTACAGTCGACTTTTCCTGATGAAGTTTACGGGGGGGCTGGAGACTGGTGATAGATATCTCTCCTTTGAACCGATTCATTCACCAGACTCAGTTCACGATGGAAACGGCACTCTCAGTGCTTGATTCCATCAGGGAGAATGATTTCCTGCTTTCAGTGGACCTGAAGGATGCGTATTTCCAAATATCCATCCATCAGTCCTCCAGAAAGTATCTTCACTTTATCCTCGACGGGATGGTGTACCAGCTCAGGGCACTTTGTTTCGGTCTCTCAACTGCCCCACAGGTGTTCACACGAGTGTTCACTCTGGTGTCGGCTTGGGCCCATTCAGTCGGGATACATCTGATGAGATATCTCAACGATTGGCTGGTCCTGATGAGCTTTTGCTCGCAGTTGCTACAGGACAGAGACCACCTCCTTGACTTTTGTCACGATCTGGGGATTGTGATAAATTTTGAGAAGTCGGATCTCGATCCCAAGCAGAGGATAAAGTACCTGAGCATGCTGATCGACATGGTTGCAGCACGAGTCTTCCCCGCAGACTCACGGATCAGCAGGTTCAGGGAAAAAGCTCGTCGTTTTCTGTCATGACAGGAACAGCCAGCTCAGCAGTGGCAGGTCGTGATCGGTCACCTGTTGTCACAAGAGAAGTTAGTCCCTCACGGGTGTCTTCACCTGTGGTCTCTGCAATGGAGACTAAAGGAGTGCTGGTCACAGGAGCGGGATCCGCAATCCTTCTTGGTTCCTCTTATAGAGGAAGTAAGGGAGGATTTAGCCTGGTGGCTAGACGACAGGAACATCTTAATAGGAGTGCCGTTACACACTCAACCTCTGGAGATGCTTCTGTTCTCAGATGCATCGACTGAGGGTTTGGGCGCACACCTGGAAGAGTTGCTGGTTTCAGGAGTGTCGAACCGACACAACAAGCACCTCCTTCACATCAACTGAAGGCAGTGCTTCTCGTGCTCCAAGAATTCCGGGAGCAAGTGATGGGACACTTGGTGGTGCTGATGAGCGACAACACCATGGTAGTGGCATTTGTCAACAAACAGGGGAGCCTAGTATCCGTTACACCAGTTGACGATGTAGGTGCACGAGTGGGCAGTAGCTCACTAGGTAGAGCTGTCAGCCAGGTACATTCCAGGCAAGAGGAATGTAGTGGCAGACAAGTTCAGCCACCAGAATCAGGTGATTGGGACAGAATGGTCTCTACACCCAGACATGGCAGAAAGGCTGTTTGACCTGTGGGGGCATCCAGTAGTGGATCTGTTTGCCACCCGGCACAACAGAAAACTTCCGGTTTTCTTCTCAGTTGTGCCAGACCCATGGGCGGCTGCAGAGGACGCGTTCCAACATCTGTGGGACAACCTCGTAGTGTACACCTTTCCCCCATTCTGTCTGATTCACAAGGTGATCAACAGGGTGCTGGTCACCAGCAATCTTTGGATGATTCTGGTGGCACCCAAATGGCCTCAGGCTGTTTGGTATCTGGACCTGCTGGCTCTTCTTTTGGAGGGACCACAAGAGATTCTCCCATGGCACAACCTGCTGTGTCAACCGCATGTGGAACGGTACCACCAGGCAGTACATTCCCTGTGTCTTCACGGCTGGCGGTTATCCACCATCTCTTGTGAGCGACAGGCTTTTCTACCCAAGCAGCAACAGAGATGACTGGATACCTCAGACAGTCCTCTGCAGCAGTATACCAGGGAAAGTGGTCCTTCTTCTGTGGTTGCTCAGAGCCACTCTTTCAGCAGGTAGCGGATTTCCTGGTCTTTTTACGCCAAGAGAAGCTCCTCTCTGTATCTGCGGTTAAAGGATACAGAGCCGCCCTGGCTCTAGTCCTTAAGCTGTGAGGAGTTGATATTTCCTCTTCCATGGAAATCTCTCCTAATGAGGAGCTTCGAGAGGTCTTGCCCACCTAAGGAACTCAGGCCCCCTGAGTGGGACATGACTTGTCTTAAGGAGTTTGACTCGTAGACCTTATGAGCCTCTCTGGGAGTCGACAGACAGGGATCTGACCCTCAAGACAGTCTTTCTGCTGGCTCTGGCACCAGCGAAGATATTAGGAGAACTTCATGGTCTTTCCTTCGATGTTAAACACTCAAGGGGATGGGGATCAGTTACGCTCGATTTCGTCCTGGATTTTGTAGCGAAGACTCAGAACCCTTTGGTCCTTGATGTCAGGTTTGAGTCCTTCACTCCCTAGAGGACTTTACTGGTAATGATACGGAAGAGATGCTACTTTGTCCAGTTAGAGTGCTACGGTGCTATCTGAAGAGACCTCGACACCTCAGGCCTGAGTGTCGACGCCTCTTCATTAGCACCAGGGTGACCAAGAAGAAGTGTCCAAGAACACTATTTCTTTCTGGCTTTGTGAGGTAATCGGGAAAGCGCACACCTCCGAGAGGAGTGCCGACACCAGTACCTTTCGTCCGAGGGCCCACGAAGTTAGAGGTATTGGTCCTACCCTTGCATTCTGCAAGAACTTGTCAGTTGCACAGGTGCTGAAGGCAGGGGTGTGGTCCAACCAGACCACCTTCACCTCCTTCTACCTTCGGGATATTGCCCATAGGTCCTTGGACACTTTTTCATTGGGACCCGTGGTGGCTACTCAACAAGTTGTGTAGCTTACCCAGCTCCTTTGACAGGACAAGGTGGCATCTCATCCTTGTGATATCGCATTATGGAAGAGTTGTGGGAGTTCCATTTTACAATGTCCTAGAGAGAGAGAGAGAGAGAGAGAGGGGGGTCAATTGTTGGTTGGATGGTTGATTGAATTGGTTGTTGGTGAGTTCTGGGTTGTCTGCTGGTGCAGCTGGAGTTAACTGTTAGAGTTGTGTGTTTTGGAGGCAGTCTTTAGGTAGAGCCTGTAAAGATCAGTATTTTGTTGTGCTATTTTGTTGTGCTTGTGAGTTCCTGTTGGGTTGTATGTGAGTTGTTGTAGTTGAGGGTTGTTGTTGTTGTTGGGGTGCTATTGTGGTTTCTTGGTGTGGTTGTGAATTGTTGAGGGTTGTTGGTGAGCTGTTGTGATTCTGTGGTGTTAGTGGGTGTGTATTGCCTTTTTATTTGGGTTGGTGATTGTGCAGTGGTCTTTTGTTGTGGTTGTGTTCCTTGTTTGTTGTTGAGCTGTGGTCGTGTTCCTTGTTGGTTTGCTGTGTTGTTGAGTTGTGGTCATTGGGTGTTATGTCATTGTTGTGTTGTGGTTGTGTTCCTTGTTTGTTGTTGTGTTGTGGGTTGTGGTACCTGGGTTGTTGGGTTGTGGTTCTTGGTTGTTGTTGGTCTCAGTAACCTTGACTGGCAGACGACAGCACAGCACAACCTACTGGAGTTGGGCGAGTACATGTTTATGTTTTTTGTTCTGTGCGTAGTGTAAAGAGGAAAGTGTGACAAAATGAGTTTGGTAGCTGGATTGATTTGTCTTTATGTGGGGGGGATTTGCCCACTTGTTTTTAAGCTTGTGATCCCACCACAGCATGAATGGAGAATGAGTGTGACTGGCTTCTCTTCCTTCTCTTTTCTTCCCTCTTCCTGTGGGCAGAGGGTAGTGGTTGTTACATGCTGGACAGGACAATGGTGCAGGTAAGCTATGTAAATGAGCTCCACTCTATCTCTTTAGTTAGGGATAGAAGCATTTATCCATCCCTTCCTAACAAGGGATGAAACAGACAGCAGTATGAGACAAACCCAATGCTTTATATTTGGCCTCTTACTTATGACTTGAAGTTCTTGCTTGCTATTCATAAGTGGTATGCATGCCTCCCTCTTATGAATTGGTCCAGAGGTCTGGCCACTGATCCTGCAGTTTCTCACTCCGATCAGTTAGAAAGAGGCTAGGTTCCCCCCCTTGCTCTTACGACCAGGAAGGGAACTCAGGTTGGGCGAACACCATTATGTTCACAAGACCCAGATTCCTCCCAACAATAAGTGAGTCTTCATTATGTAAAGGACTGATGGTTTGTATATTGTGTAGGAACAAATCACAATTTTTGAAAGTAAATTGTATTTTTCCTAACTATACAAACCTGAGGTCCTATACATGCCACACCCTCACTCTGTTACTGGGTCTAAAGCAAAGTGGAATGTTTACATCCAGTCAGGCGGGACTCCTGACCATCGGACAACCAGTTACTGCCTAACTACCTTGTTATTGGATCTTATGACCGAGTTCTAGTAATTCCTTATGTAAAGGACCTCAGGTTTGCATAGTTAGGAAAAATACAATTTACTTTCAAAAATGACAATTTGTCGAAAATTGCATTTTTCCTAACTATACAAACCTGAGGTCCTTTAACAATAGGAAGTAGCTAGCGGCAGCTGGAACGGTCGTAAGCTTCGAACAAGGGGAGAACGGTAGTTAACTGCTTGTCCGATCGTCGCGCGCCGCGCGACTGGGAGGTAAACAAATCACTTTTGCTTTTGGCCCATGCAAAATACGCAGAGTGAGGGGTGGCATGAGGAGGGACTATATGTAAAGGACCTCAGGTTTGTATAGTTAGGAAAAATGCAATTTTCGACAAATTGTCATTTGTTCCGATACGTAATACAAACCCTCGGTCCTTTAACAATAGGAAGACTCACTTCTTGGTGGGAGGAATCTGAGTCTTTTGATGAACAGACTGGTGTTCGTCCATCCCTGGAATGCCTCCCTGGTCGTATGAGCGAGGGAGGGATCCAAGCCTCTGTCCGATTGATCGGGGTGTGCACCGCAGGATCAATGGTCAGACCTCTGGGCCGAGTACTAAGAGAGAGGCAAGCGTATCTCTTCGTACCAGCAAGCAAGAACTTGTTCCTGTTTGCAAGAGGCAACATAAAGTATGGGTTGTCTCAAGCTGGCATCCACTTCCTCCCCCTTGTTGGAGGAAGTGGTGGATATACGCTCCTATCCCTAGTGAAAGGGATAGGATGGGGCTCTGTTAAGTAGCTCACCTGCATCTTGTCCTTATCCAGCAGGGGTGACGACCGTGTCCCTCTAACCACAGGTAGAGGAGAAAGAAAAAGATGGAAGAGGAGCCAGTCACACTCTCATTCACCATCCATTCTTACGGTCACACCAGGACTCGATGCTGTTCAGCCTGCGAGGGTCTGGGTTCGCTACACAACGTGTTGAGCAGCCACCACAGGTCCCAAGGAAAAAAAAAGATCCAAGGACCTGTGGGCAATATCCCGAAGGTAGAAGGAAGGGCATGTGGTCTGGTTGGACCAGACCCCTGCCTTCAGTACCTGCGCCAAGGAGAAGTTCTTGCGGACAAGGCAGCATCTCCTTCGCATCGAAGGCGGTGAAGTCCATTAGGGAGGGGATTGTGAACGACTCGAACCAATCGTCAGGGACCGAAGGGTTCTGAGTCTTCGCTACGAAGTTCGGTACGAAATCGAGCGTCACGGATCCCCATCCCCTGGATGCTTGACTTCGCAGGAGAAGTCATGCAGTTCCTCAGAGGAAAAGAAGGAAATAGTCGCATGACCTATCCCTCTTCTCTACTTCGGTGATGTCCAGTACCCATACTGGTCTGTCCGTTAGCAACGAAGTCTCTCGCATCCTCCTATCCCCATGCAGCGAAGTTCTCGGTAGTGGATAGGACACCGACACTCCATGGTGGGTGTCAATGGTATGGGTACTGTGACAAGCTATTAAAACGAAGTAATGATTGCTCTGTAACAACGGAACTAAGTCAACAGCGTAGTTCGTAACGACTCGGCCGCTCTGACAGCTGCCGACTGACTGCGTTCGGTAGGAGGCAAGTTGTCAAAGCATCCGAGTAAGTCACGTGACCTTCGCCTTTTTTTTTTGTAAAAAAGGGGTTATGACCGGAGAAGAGACCAAACAAATAATGTATTTGTTTGTCACCAATGCCGGACAGCGAGGTGATGATTCTCTTAAGGCATGTGCCCAACAGGCGAAAGTCATTGCCTTCTAGAGACCGAGGTCCCTGAAGGTAAAACATCTCATGGTTGTTGAATCTCAGCTAAGGAGAAACAACACTATGTACCGTTGAAGACGAAGGTAGATATTGAATGCAACCTACGTCTTCACAGACGAATCGAGAGAAGGATTCTCAAGATTCATAACCTGTGCTTACAAATGACTGAAAACGCTAACCGCTATTTCATTGCTGTCCGGTGAGAAGTCGTAGTTTGCAATGAAAGCGGGGCGTTCTTCAGTAATGAAAACAACAGGGGAAAGCCGCCTGAAGAACTGCTTCTCATGGGCTGAACATTTGGAAGTAGAGCTGTCAGGTCGGAGAGTTGGCAATGTCTTCTGACACATCTCGTAATTCGGGTTGAACAATGAACAATTGTATACCTACGAATACGAGATATTTTGAAGACAAACTCAGATGTCTGCAAAATCATTCGCATTATCGCAGTGCGATGCAGCGGAGACTTGTACAGACTTCTGTTACCGTGCGGTAAACAGAAAGATGAAAGAGTCAAGAGATATCTCTGTTGAAAAATTCTCGCAATGTCGAAGGCGATGGAATCTAGCGTCACAGCAGTAGATGGGTCCTTCATTATTGCGAGAATCCCTGTTAATCAGAGACCTAAGTCCATGATTGTTGGGCAGAGATACGGTTCGGTAGTCAATCAAAGCAGGGCAGAGAGAGACATACATGACCGTGCATATCGGAGGCCCAGCTGATACTGAGCTGCTATCAGGCAGTTCAATACGCAGTAGTTGAGCCTGAGCTCTCGCTGACTCGTCATCCTGAGTTGCCAGGTAATCCATTATTCCACGAAGGAATGCGTTCGGCTAGAACTACAGAGCATAAAAGATATACTCGAGCAATTATATTTAGGCGAAACGAATTTCGGTAAATATAACAGTTGAAATGGTGTTGTCGTGACAAAACCATAAGTATATAAAATTGAAAACTGAAAACTCCTGGGAGGTTGCAGGCAACCCCGAGTTGCAGTTCAATTAGAATACTTCTCTTATAAGTCGCAATCCGTAGTTTCACTAGGATATGCGCCTACCCCTCGGACAATTCAACTGCTTAGTAGAATCATGTCGCGAGGTTAATATACGTAGTATATTTGTAGGATTCTGAACAACGATCTCCCATCCTAAATTCTTTCCTTCAAGAAAACAAAATAAGGATTGGAGATCGACCATTCGATCGTCTATCAAAGAGAGTGAAGGTAGAACGTCTTCCTCGAAGGAAAAGCTTCAATGGTGAACAGAATACTAAGACGATAGTTCAAGCCAAACTGGATATTCCCGTCCGATCTTCTCTAGTCCAGGTTGGTCGCCTACTGTGAGATAGTTTCTTCAGCAGCAGTTCTTCTTCCCAATGCTAGAAATTCCAGGAAATTCGAGCATAGGCGAGGTTCCCGATTATCGTGTATATGCGGGGATTCTCGTCTCGCTCACTTTGGACCGTGGTCTCGCGTAAGTGTTTTGGAGATCGTAAAACTCGAACACTGAATGCGTTATGAAATTTCCCGTAAAAGAATTCCTAAGCAGTCTGCGAAACCCCCACCGAATTCGCCAAACGATATCGGCTGATGGTCCTCTCGATTCCCGTAGAAATCGAGAATGGGGCAGGATTCCTCCTCAACGACCGGGGCTTACGTCAGGTAGGACCCGAAGGTCCCCCGGTAGCGCAGTCCGACGTGGGATTCCTACAGAGAAATCTCTGTAGGATCCCTCCCCTTTCCCTCGTAACCGTAAGGAGAGAGGAATGGGGGAGGAATTGGATACTCGCCTCGCCTTCCCAGTGAACTAGCAGTTGGAGAAGAGTAGGAACAGCCATCGCCGGCCTCTCAGAGTCTGGGAAACGTATTGTCAGGAGAAAACGTTTTCCCACGCGGAGGGTTATGAACTCTCACTGTAGGGTAAGGGTCTGCCGCCACTGTGAACGTCGTCTGGGTGGGGCTGATCGACACCTGACAGGAGAGAGACCGATACCGTCCTCCGACTCATTCCAGTCCATCGTCGAGGTCGAAACCTCTCAGGAGGACCGAAGGAGTATTCAAATCGGTGTCCGAAGACACGTAGAAACGCCGCTGTCGCAGTAAGCGGAGGTGGAAGTAGCTTTGATCGACCGGGCCCAGAACTGAGAGAGCCTTCTTGTCCGGAGACGAGAGACTCTGGTTCGAAGACAGAATCGGCAAGTTCCGATCGCGGCAGACCCACCGTCGGTTGGGTTCCCTCTCGGGCCCCAAAACGACTCGAGCAGAGACGTGGGCTCTGCTGGTGGAGCGACAATCCTTCCGCAAGGTCATTATGCTGACGAATCAGCTTAATGACTTCTGCAAATTCCTCTGTATCTCGGGAGTAACCGTGTCTTGTGGAGTAGGACGTCCAGTCCCTCCAACAAGAACAGATCCCGAGATACTCCTCCTTCAGAAGGAGGAACAGCGGCAGACCCCTGACGGTCGCCTCCAGCTACTTGCGCGTATGTCCTGGTCGGTCCTGGAACCGTGCCTGGTCCATACGGCGTCATAGCTGGGTCACGAGCGGCGCACCTCTCGTGATCGCTCCTCGGTACCTCGCTCCTACCCGGTATAGCCCGAGGAGGTTGAAGGTACGGAGAGGCAGACCTGACGCTCCCCCCCTCGCTCGCTGGCAGGACCAGCGTGCGTGGAGGGCTGCTGCTGATCGTCAACCCGCGGTGACGGTCGAGCAGCAGGCCTAGCCTTACCGCTCGCCTGGGGCGATTGGCTCGGCTGAGAACGTCGAGACCGATCTCTAGCGTCAGGCGAGCTGCCGCTGGTCACCGTCCCCGCCCGGTCCCATCAGGAGCGGCGGACGGGTGACCTGCTAGGCTCTCTGTCGCGTCGAGACCGGCCAGCGTCCTCTCGGCGCGTCGAGTCGCTGGTACCAGCCGTGGCTGGTACCGGCGGCCGCGGGGACTCCTTCCTTGCCTCAACCCGTGGCTGGTCAGCGACCGTCACGTCAGCCCGAGCAGCCAGTTGATCGCTGCGAGAGCGTCCACTGGCCTGGCGAGAGTCGTGTGCACGACTCTCGCCAGTCTTCTGCTCCGCGCCGCTGTCTTGACGGCGAGCGAGCTCGGGCGTCAAAACTTTGGCTGGACGGTCTTCTTTGGAAGAGCGTCCACTCGGTGCTTCTCGCGAACGAGAAGCGGCCGAGACGGAACCTGGTTTAGCGGCAGAACCGCTAGCACCAGGTGAGGACGCACCAGCCGAGGCTGGTGCACCTCTGGTCCCCGTCGACTTCTTCTTTGCAGAAGAAGCGACGGGCCCCGTTCCGAAGGAACAGGAGGACCAGCAGAAGAAGAGCTCCCCAGCTCGCCGGAGCGAGCCGGGCCCTTAGAAGATCCCGAAGGAGTCTTCTTAGGGGGGAGGAGGCAACCTTCTTCTTCTTCGGCTGTTTGGCCTTAGAAGTCGAAGGGGAAGGAGAGGCAGCAGACGACGACGACGACACCTTCTTCCCTCTTCTCTTCTTCTTCGCCAGGCTCCGCAGGACAGACGTCAGGTCTTCCATCCAGGAGGGAGCCGGGGCAGTTGCCGAAGCAACAGGGCCCGACTGCACCTGTCCGGAAAGACCTGAGACTGTGACAGCATCACCAAACAGCAGGAACAACAGGAACAGGTCCAGGAACAGCAGGAACATCTGAAAGTGAATGAGCAGCAGGCACCTGATCTGAAAGGGAATGAGCGGCTGGGACAGCAACAGGTACGGCAGGCACGGCAGGTACCACAGGAGATCCAGGCGTCCTGTCGGCAGCTACCGTCATCCTCGGCACTGGCGGCAGGTCCAGGGGGGTACTCTTTGGGCAGCGAAGTCCGGGGTCGGCAATACAAAGAACCCAGGTGGCGGTGGCACGTCTCTTTGGCACGGCAGGAATTGGTTCTGGATTGCAGCCGTGGGTGTTACCGACATGACATGTGGTGTGACACCAGGTGCGGTGGCATCTCATATGCTGGTGTCGAGATTGTGGTTGTTGTAGTGGTTACGTACCATGAGTGACCACTGCCGACCCGCCAACCGCTGAATCAACCCCTGTATGCTCGGCACTCCCTGCAGTCCCAGCGACTCCCACACCTGTCCAGGTCGGTCCTTCGCTGATGGCACACCTGCGGAAGCAACAGTCGGGTTAGTTAGAGGGGCTTCCTCGGCCGCTGGGGGTGGGGAAGAACGAACCCCAACCCAGAGCTGGACGGTAAGACCCCGAGTACAACTGGACGTTCCGGGTAGCGGGCGCCCCTCCTCCACAACTCGACGGATCGAGAGAGGAGAAGGACTCCGCTACCCCACCCCCCCCGCAGGGGAAGGCGCGAAACGTGGGGGCCGGCCGGGGGGGCGGGAAAAAGAGGACGAAGTGTCCGTTACCAAAGGACGTCACTGGGACTTTCCGATATGACCTTCTTGTTGCCCTCGATAAACAGCACCCACTCTGCGCCTCGACCAATGCATTTACACGTTACACCAGGGTGCTCGTTGCAGGAAAGCCCCACTCTCGCCCCCCGACAACGAGTAAAAAACCTCCTAGTGAGGATTAATACATTCTACATCAAGGTCGTCTCCCCACGGATATGTTAGCACCTTAGAACCTGGCGGTAAACATAGATAGATTAGGGTAATGAGGGGTTCCGTTCCCTCACGCACGGGGGGAAGAACATGCCCCACCACGAACGCAAGGAAGACCCCAAATACAAAATACAATGAAGAAGCTGAGCGGGGGGCAGGAAGGAAGACGAAG
The DNA here is from genome assembly GCF_015104395.2 of Macrobrachium nipponense. Lineage (NCBI taxonomy): Eukaryota > Metazoa > Arthropoda > Malacostraca > Decapoda > Palaemonidae > Macrobrachium > Macrobrachium nipponense. Next base: position 28,991,024 of record NC_061094.1, on the reverse strand, counting down.
AATCGGATACCAAGGGAGTCGCGGGAGAGCTTTCCGACGACTTCCTGGCAGAACCTTCGTTCCTTCCCCCCTACCCCCGCACAGCAGTGAAAAGTAAATATTGAAAATGAAACAGAATACTGCCCTTTGCGATTCACTCAATAGAACTTAAAGGAGAAAGATCAATTCCCGGGTAAGAACGGAAACTTGATCCAATAATATGATGCTATCATAAAAATATATATATGAAATGAAACAGAAATACTGCACTTGCGATTTCATTTTCACATAAAAAAATCGTAGGATCAATTCCCGGGTAAGAACGAAAATTGATCCAAATTAAATTTCATGCAATAAATAATGAAAATGAAAAGAATATTGCAATTGCGAATCCACTTTCATTGCATTCTATTATACAAAATTAAAAGGCTCGTGCCGAGCGCAATCACACTCTCGGTAACGAACGCACAGGGCAAAAATATAATGAAAAGAGTACTTACATTTTTCAATTACACACTTTCGCCCAAATACATGACTCGGCGCTAGCGTGCCCGCCCTCGGCACCGAGACATAATTCAAGGGTTCAATTCATGAAAAGAGAGGAAATCGCCGCATCTACGGCGATAATCCATGTTGGTTCATAATTAAGTAATGAAAAATGAAAACAGTGTACTTACAGTTTCATTTCAAGTCAAACAAACCATTAGTAGAAAACACAATATAACAAAGCATACGACGATGAAGCGGCAGAGAGCGATGACGAAACACGTCCTTCACACCCGCGGCCGAAAGCAAAAGGGCGTTTGTTTACCTCCCAGTCGCGCGGCGCGCGACGATCGGACAAGCAGTTTTAACTACCGTTTCTCCCCTTGTTCGAAGCTTACGACCGTTCCAGCTGCCGCTAGCTACTTCCTATTGTTAAAGGACCGAGGGTTTGTATTACGTATCGGAACAAATTGTAATTTTGGTTACATTTTCTTATTACCTCAGTTGGTTGTTTTTAAATTATTGATACTCCAGTATACTTCATTTTGACTTTTACCTGGATCAGCTGCAGAGGTTTAGGGTTAAAATTTCAAACTGATGTTTTCACATAGCTTACAATATTGAATGCATATCTCATTCTACTATAGACTGCAAAAGTTTGACACTTGCCCCCCTTTTTTATGAAATTTTCTTTGGGAGTTATCTCCGATGTTTGCCTTCTTGTCTAACCCTGCATGATTGTGGCTCTGTTTGTAGCCCAACTTTCATCAACCCATGGCCCTTAACCACTTGAGCTACACAACAAGCATTTCATCAATTAATCTTTATTGTTAAATGATCATTGTTTGTTCCAATACGAATACAAACCATCGGTCCTTTACAATAGGAATGTAACTTGTGGCAGCTGGAACCGGTCGTAAGCTTCGAACAAGGGAGTTCAGTAGTTAACTGCTTTTCCGACAGTCCACGCACTGCACGACTGGGAGGTGAAGACCCACTTTGCTTTCGGCCGCGCTGGTTGACAAACTTGTTCTCCACCTCTCTCTGCCCGCCTTTCGTTTTATGCTTTGTGTCTCTCAAACTTGGTTTGCTTTGTGTTGTGTGTTTAAAAATACTGTAAGTACATGTGCTTTTGTATTTTTATTCTTATTTTGTGATAATGGATTCCCGTGAGCTGGAGATTTCCCCACGCCTGCCCATCAGCCGTGGAGGGCCGTAAGTGTGGGGCCTTCCGTTCCTTCCCCGAAGTGGATCCTCATGATTTGTGTGCTTGGTGCCGAGGGCGCGAATGCTGTCGCGCCGAGCCTTGTGATTTATGTATACGTATCTTGGTCGGAGGAGCAGTGGGTGCAATATAAGGGTAGGAGGAAGCGACGTAAGCCTGCCAGGGAGTCCTCAGAAGGTTCTCCGGCAACTCCCTTGGCCACAGACACGTCGTCTTCCTTTCTGCCGCCATCTCAGCTACCGCGTATGGCTCCTTCCTCGGGTTACGCCGGGAAGAGCGAGGCGATTCGGAAGTGACCTGTGAGGACGGTCCCACCACGACGCCCTACGAGCCAGGCATGGTCTTAGTTAACGATCAGGTCGTATGCGCAAGTGGCAGGAGGAGACCAGGAGGGGTCTGTCGCTGTTCCTCCTTCTGAACGAGGAGGGTCTCGAGAGGCGTTCTTGTTGGAGGGACTTGACGGTCCTACTCCTCAAGACGCAGAGGTTATTGCGGATTCGTCAGGACAACGACCTCAGGAATGATTGCCGCTCCCAACTTCTGAGCTCACGCCCGGCTCGAGTCATTTTGGGGTCCTAAGAAGGAACTCAATACGACGGTGGGTCTGCCGCGATCAGCTCTGGCTGACTCGGTCCTGAGCCAGATGGACTCGCTTGCCTCCAGACAGGAGGATTCGCTACGGTCCGGCAGGTCTTCCAAGCTACTTCCTCCGCCTCTATTGCGACAGAGGAGATTCTACGTGCCTTTGGAGAATCCTATGCCACCCAAACAGGTTAACCCGGAGCTAGCTAGGCTAACTCCGGGGTGTCTATGCAGCAGCTCCTGTCGGAGAACTTATGGTTCTCACAGCAAGAGGCACTTGCACTGGAATCCACTGCCATGGCAGCATTCCAGGCAGTCTCCTGGTTAGACCTGTGGTCCCTCACAGTGTCTAAGGTCGCTGCCACCTTGGGAAATATCACTCCGAAGGTGACCCGGCTTTTGGGAGACTGTGCCAGTCTGGAGGTAGTCCTCGGAAGGTTCTCCGGGAACTCCCTTGGCCACAGACACGTCGTCTTCCTTTCTGCCGCCATCTCAGCTACCGCGTATGGCTCCTTCCTCGGGTTACGCCGGGAAGAGCGAGGTGATTCGGAGTGACCGTCAGGACGGTCCCACCACGACGCCCTACGAGCCAGGCACGGTCTTAGTACCGATCAGGTCGTATGCGCAAGTGGCAGGAGGAGACCAGGAGGGGTCTGTCGCTGTTCCTCCTTCTGAACGAGGAGGGTCTCGAGAGGCGTTCTTGTTGGAGGGACTTGACGGTCCTACTCCTCAAGACGCAGAGGTTATTGCGGATTCGTCAGGACAACGACCTCAGGGAATAATTGCCACTCCCAACTTCTGAGCCCACGCCCCGGCTCGAGTCATTTTGGGGTCCTAAGAAGGAACCCAAGACGACGGTGGGTCTGCCACGATCAGCTCTGGCTGACTCGGTCCTGAGCCAGATGGACTCGCTTGCCTCCGGACAGGAGGATTCGCTACGGTCCGGCAGGTCTTCCAAGCTACTTCCTCCGCCTCTATTGCGACAGAGGAGATTCTACGTGCCTTTGGAGAATCCTATGCCACCCAAACAGGTTAACCCGGAGCTAGCTAGGCTAACTCCGGGGGTGTCTATGCAGCAGCTCCTGTCGGAGAACTTATGGTTCTCACAGCAAGAGGCACTTGCACTGGAATCCACTGCCATGGCAGCATTCCAGGCAGTCTCCTGGTTAGACCTGTGGTCCCTCACAGTGTCTAAGGTCGCTGCCACCTTGGGAAATATCACTCCCGAAGGTGACCCGGCTTTTGGGAGACTGTGCCAGTCTGGAGGTAGAGCCATCTCCTACTTAGCCCACCAGATGGCAAATCTGTGGGGCAACCTGGTACTTCGGCGTAGGGATGCAGTCCTCACCCGAGTGACCAGGGCGGCTGGGCATGAGGCGGTATTGGGTCTTCGCAACGGATCGGTGCGGAGTTCCTCCTCTCTTCCCAGGAAAGATGGTGGACGCTGCGGTGGAACGACGGCGCACTGATGACAGTGACCGTCTAGTCCACCAGGCAGTCTCGAAGGCAACTGGGCAGCCTCGAACGACTGCGGCCAAGCCCAAGAGCTTGGTTAGCGCTTCCTCTGTGGCTATGACGATTGCATCATTGAAGCCCAGGGGAAAGACTCTGCCTTCGACTTCTTCCAGGAGCGGTCGCCATCAGCCCTTCTCCCAGCCCTCTTCCCCACGAGGGGGAGCTGGGAAGAAGTCGAAGAGAGGCGGGAAATGCTAGGGACGGCGTTCCCCCTCACCTGCTGCCGGAAGTGGGGGGTGCCTGGCGAGCCATTGGGCAACATGGCAGCGCTACGGAGCGGAGACCTGGATAGTAGGCGTCCTTCGGGAGGGATATCTACTACCCTTTGAGTCTTGGCCACCCCTCTCCTCCAACCCGGTCCACCTTCAGACCTACGTACCTGGAACATCAAAGGACGTAGCCCTTCGGCAGGAAGTCCAAGCCATGCTGAGCAAGGGAGGTGTGGAGATCGTCAGGGATCGTTCACCGGGCTTCTACAGCCGTCTTTTCCTGGTGGAGAAGTCTTCGGGGGGCTGGCGCCCGGTGATAGATCTCTCTCCCCTGAACCGATTCGTTCGCCAGTCTCGTTTCACGATGGAGACGGCACGTTCCGTGCTCGACTCCATCAGGGAGAACGACTTCATGATTTCGGTGGACTTGAAGGACGCGTATTTCCAGATACCCGTCCATCAATCCTCCAGGAAGTACCTCCACTTCATCCTCGATGGGACGGTGTACCAATTCAGAGCACTTTGCTTCAGTCTTTCAACCGCCCCACAGGTTTTCACACGAGTGTTCACTCTGGTGTCTGCTTGGGCCTACTCGTCAGGGATACGTCTTCTGAGGTATCTTGACGACTGGTTTGTGCTAAAGGACAGGGATCGACTTCTCGAGTTTTGTCGCGATCTGGGGATCGGGGTGAACTTCGAGAAGTCCGATCTCGAGCCCAAGCAGAGGATGAAGTACCTGGGTATGCTGATCGACACGGTAGCAGGGCGAGTCTTCCCCGCAGACTTGCGGATCAGCAGATTCAGAGAGGCAGCCTACCAGTTCCTGTCTCGGCAAGAACAGTCAGCTCAGCAGTGGCAAGTCATGATCGGCCACCTGGCGTCACTCGAGAAGTTAGTCCATCACGGGCGTCTTCACCTGCGGTCTCTCCAGTGGAGACTAAAGGAGAGTTGGTCACAGGCAAGATACTCATTGTACTTCCCCGTGTCCCTCACGGAGGAGGTGAGGCAGGGCCTAGCCTGGTGGCTGGACGACAGGAACCTTGTAAGAGGAGTGCCTCTCCGCACTCCCCCCCCCGGAGATGTTGCTGTTTTCAGACGCATCAACCGAGGGATTGGGCGCACACCTGGAGGAGTTGCTGGCTGCAGGAGTGTGGGATCGTCATGACAAGCACCTTCACATCAACGTCCTGGAGCTCAAGGCAGCATTCCTCGCTCTCCAAGAGTTCCAGGACCGCTTGGTGGGACACTCGGTGGTGTTGATGTGCGGCAACACCACAGTACCGTGGCCCACTCGGTAGAGCTGTCAGCCCGCTACATTCCAGGCAAGAGGAATGTAGTAGCAGACAAGCTCAGCTGTCGGGATCAGTTGATAGGGATTGAATGGTCCCTACACCCAGACGTGCGGAAAGGCTCTTCAACCTTTGGGGGCGTCCAGTAGTGGATCTGTTCGCCACCCGGCACAACAGAAAACTTCAGGTTTTCTTCTTGGCCATGCCGGACCCATGGACAGCTGCAGAGGACGCTCTTCAACACCCCTGGGACAACCTCTTCGCATATGCCTTTCCCCCTGTTCTGCCTGATTCGCAAGGTGATCAGCCAAGTGCTGATCACCCTGAATCTCCGGATGATCCTGGTGGGCCATTTGGTACTCGGACCTGCTGGCTCTGCTTGCAGAATCACCAAGAGAGATTCCCCCTTGGCACAACCTTCTCGTCCAGCCACACCTGGAATGGTACCACCAGTCAGTTCAGTCCCTACATCTTCACGGCTGGCTATTATCCACCATCTCTTGTGAGTGAGAGGCTATTCTCGCCGAGCAGCAACAGAGATGGCTGGGTACATCAGACAGTCCTCTGCAGCTATGTACCAGGGAAAGTGGGCCGTCTTCTGTGGTTGGTGTCGTAGACGGGGTCTATCTCCTCTCAGAGACACTCTTCAGCAGGTAGCGGATTTCCTCGTGTTTCTTCACCGAGACAGGCTCCTCTCCGTCCCCACAGTCAAAGGATGCAGAGCTGCCCTGGTCCTAGTCCTGAAACTGAGGGGAGTGGATATCTCAAATTCGTTCGAGATCTCCCTGCTTATGAGGAGCTTCGAGAGGTCTTGCCCACCCAGGGAACTCAGGCCCCCGGGGTGGGACGTGACTCTCGTCCCTTAGGAGTCTGACTCGAAGTCCCTTTGAGCCACTCCAAGAGTCGTCAGACAGGGATCTGACCCTCAAGACCCTCTTCTTGCTGGCCCTGGCATCGGCGAAGAGAGTAGGGGAACTGCATGGTCCTGCCTTCAACATTAAGCATTCCAGGGGATGGGGATCTGTGACGCTTGATTTCGTCCCAAACTTCGTAGCGAAGACTCAGAATCCTTCGGTCCCTGATTCGAGTCTTTCACAATCCCCTCCCTAATGGACTTCACCGACAACGATGCGGATGAAATGCTGCTCTGTCCTGTGAGGGCGCTACGGCGCTATCTGAAGAGAACTCGGCACCTCAGGCCTGAGTGTCGACGCCTCTTCGTTAGCACTGGGGTGACCAAGAAACAAGTATCCAAGAACACTCTTTCTTTCTGGCTGCGTGAGGTGATCAGGAGGGCGTGCGAAGCTGATGGTAGCGACGACATCCGTACCCTTCGTCCGAGAGCCCACAAAGTCAGAAGTATTGGTCCTTCCCTTGCGTTCCGCAAGAACTTCTCCGTGGTGCAGGTCCTGAAGGCAGGGGTCTGGTCCAACCAGACCACCTTCACCTCCTTCTACCTTCGGGATATAGCCCACAGGTCCTTGGACACTTTTTCCTTGGGACCTGTGGTGGCTGCTCAACACGTTGTGTAGCTTACCCCACACCCGAGCGGACAGGAAACAGCATCGCATTCCGTTGTGTGAACTGTATGAATGGATGAATGGATGAGTGAAATGAGTGTGTGACTGGCCTTCTCTTCCCCACCTTTTTCTCTCCCTTTACTGTGGGCAGAGGGACGCGGTCGTCACTACGCTGGAAAACAGGAGGCGATGCAGGTAAGCTACTCGACCGAGCCCCACCCTATCCCTTTCATTAGGGATAGAGCGATTATCCACCACTTCCCCCAACAAGGGGGGGGAAAGTGGAAGCCAACAAGAGAGAAACCCATGACTTCATATTGCCTCTTGCAATAGGAACAAGTTCTTGCTTGCTAGTTTTAAGAGGTACGCTTGCCTCCCTCTTATTACTTGGGTCCAGAGGTCTGACCATTGATCCTGTGGTACATACCCCGATCATTGTGCAGAGGCTAGGATCCCTCCCTCTGCTCTTACGACCAGGGAGGGAACCAAGGTTGGACGAACACCAGTCTGTTCTTAAGACTCAGATTCCACCCACCAAGAAGTGAGTCTTCCTATTGTAAAGGACCGATGGTTTGTATTCGTGTCGGAACAAATAACGATTTGTCGAAAATTGTATTTCTGGGCTCAGCCTGTGTCACTCCGTGAAATGCTTCCTTTAGTATTCATTTCTAAGGTAAAAGTATTGCTACAAATACCAGAGAAAAGCTAAAATGGTAGTGCCACAGCATACTGGCTCGCTCACCTTTATTTAAAGGTGTCAGTATGGTATCTGGGGCGAGTGGAAACCACTACCAGAGGTCCCTTGCCATTTAGTCTCTTCCTCCTAATATCCTCGTCTACAGAGGAGCCGATCTAAGGCCCCGCTACTCGCTACCACTACAACTAGCACCTTTGTTTTCATTCCTTTCGATAGCACTGTTCAAGCTGCACGCGTTCTTTCCTTGTGCTGTGTTTTCGCTCAGAATACTTTCCCTTTTCATCATCATGGAACGTCAAGCTTCTGCATCCAAGTTAAGTACTGCAATTAATGTTTGGATCATTTTGAGTTGGCATTTGGCAAGTTAAGCCAAGTTATAATAGGTTATATGTGAGAGCGGCAGCATGTGCGTTGTCGTTCCCGCGCCGCCATCTCATGGCTTGCCACCCGCGTGATGATTCACTGCTTTCTTGCACCAATTGGTCTCCCATAGTAATTGGTTTCGATTGCATTTTTGAGCAGTACCCCATTTTATTTTATTATAAGATGCATTTGTTATTGACGTTTTCATTTTATTATATTAGTCTGTTCACGGGGGATAGCCTACTTCCAAACCGCATGCTTTCGGGTCGTGGCTTACGCTGTTACCTTCTAGCATTGAGGTTGACAAATCAACCATTAGTTTCTCAGTAAGATAGGATCTTTTAAGACTCTCTGGTCTTAAATACGGAAGGACCTTGGTCCCTACGTAGCCCTTACCGTCCTTGAGCCACCCTGGCCGTTTGCCCCTCAAATATTCGTTATGGCATCTAGGCTAAGCCGCTCTGAGTTTCTAGGCTATCATACCCAAATCGTTGGATTTGCGATTAGCCTAGTTTCTCAAAGGACAATTTCTTTCTCTCTCGCTCCATATTTATTTCTCTCTCTTCCCCCCGTGTTAGGACAGGATATTTATGTTATGTGTTGCTATTCTTGTAGACGGCATCTAGTTGGCCTATAGGCCTTCTTTGGATCGACTGGCATTTCACACCGCGTGACTGTTCACCCAGCTGAGAGTGTCTCCAGTCGATCGTGTTAGAGCCACCCTGCTACCAACCCCTCTCAGTCCCCCCCCCTCGCTCACCCACTTCGGTGGAGTGACGACTCGCTCACGCTACCTCAGGTAGCCATCCAAGTCAACCATGGGGGGGAGGGGGTTAACTGGGGAGTACACTCGGTGAGCAGGCCTGCCGTACTCTGCCGCTCTGCAAGTGGAGTAGGGGGGGACCCTGCTCGGCCGAGCCATGGTTGGCCACCAGGCTCAGGGGAGCAGGATACACCCCGACCCACTAGGCAGTGTATCCCTCTCACTATCTATGGAGCCCACCCTTTTCCACCCTGCTCCAGCAGCCTTAGGGCTCCAGCGAAAGCCGGATCCGACATCGGGATGGTTAGGCTTATTCAGAAATGTGAAAAGGCTCCGGCCTGTCTATGGGATTCCATTATTGCATGCATGGTTTTTTACACAATATAGCATCCACATTCTGTTGTAAGTTATTATCTTACTATATCCAGTTATTTACACCGGCGGAGTTTTCAACTCCGCCAGGTATTTAGCTGTCCCACCCTGTTACGTCTCGCTCTTCAACCCCGTACCTGATATTGGGTTATATCTCTCACTCCGGCACAATGGGGACAGCTTGAATCCACTTAATCGGTCAGATTTTGTATGCCGGAGCTGCTGTGGAGTCATAGCTAGTTCTCATCACCTGCCTAGGATGTTCCTACGAGTATATACGGGGCGCTGGAGCTAGTAGTAACAGGGTGACATGTTATCGTGCATTGTTTATGCTGATGCTGGAATAGTATACAGCACACAACCACGGACCTGTTCCGGAAGGTTGTTGATGATACTCATGTATCATTTGACTTACAGGTTACCTGTTGTCTGGAGGAGGGTTGCAATGCCGTTCTCCAGGAACCCTGTGGGCACGTGGTCTGCCAGGTACATGCTGGCAGCGCAGTTCGCCTGGAGGATTATGTGGTCTGGCACCACGAGAACTGCATCATTTGCTATGCTTTGGTGAATGAAGTCACCTCCGAGGTATTTGACACTCCAGTCTATACATAATGATACAATGAGAATCAATAAGCTGTAATATACACTATTGTACTAGGTTAAGTCTATCTCTAGTGCTAAGTATTAATAATAACCCCTCTTACAGGGAGTACAAGCGGTCCAGGACGCTGCCTTGTCCACCCTGAAGGCATGGGTTGGCGGATTTGGGCGTAACTCCGCCAAGGGACAACCCAACATCCTGTCCCAGGACATGGCCACCCTCATCTTCCCAGGGGTGAAGAAAGGATCTGTGGTGGACCCCAAGGTGGCTGCTCCTCTGATCGCCAAGATCCAGGAAGCAGTCGCACTCCCGACGGAGGAAGGCATTGCAGAGGAAGTCGTGGGGAACGTGGCAGCCCTCGACTTGGACCGCGAGCCCATGGCTATCGACGACATGGGCAATGGTAAGAGTGGTAGCGAGGCAGGTTTTGTAGGGGGCTCAAGGGTTGTCCTTGAGTCCATCTTTAACTTCTTCCCCTTCCACTTCCACTTCTTTCCAGGGATTCGCCGATAGACCTCAATCGGTCAGACCGAAGTCTTCATTGGCAGTCCCTAAAGTTAAAAGTAAAACGGACTTTAAGTCTAAGCAAAAGTCCCTGCCAAAGAGGTCAGGAACCAACCTAGTCACCAAGCCACCGGCTCATAATCCCGGGGCAGACAAGGCGAAGGTCACTCTCCCACCAAAGGGGTCGAGGACCAAGGTTCCTAAGGAGAAGGCTCAGCCTCCCTTCTTTGACCCTGATGCATTCTCGGCTAACATCATGCAGCAGATGGGCAGCATGGTTGGGGACTTGGTCCAGTCCAAGTTCCAAGAAATGTTTGCCCAGTTGTCGAACACGCTGGAAGCATCGGGCCAAACCATCCAATCCTTGTTGGAGAGGATGGTAGCCCAGGAGAACCTGATGGCGGGTCTCCGAGACAATATGGCAGCAGGACAGGCACAGTACGGCCAAACAACTCATGCATTGCCGATGCTGGACTCGTCCAATCTTCCTCCATTTACGCCAAACAACCCATGGAGGGTAGCAGCACACGCTCTGTTCTCAGAGGGTATGCTGACTATTGAGGGTTGCGGAACTCGAAGGCTAGAAGACTTCGAGTTCTATCCTGAGGGACTCCAGCCCCCTTTCATAGGCTATGTTCGTCTAACGAATGCTACCATGAGGAGGGAGGATAAAGTCCCTAAGGAGACAGTAATCCTCCCCCGGGACCAAGCCCAACAAGCTTGGCTCCAGAACCTGGAAGAATGGGAATGCACAAATACTAGACTCTCTGCATTCAAGAGCCCGTTTATGATCTTCACCATAAACGAGGACACCCAGTTACCATTCACTTCCAAAGTGACGGAGGCAACATTCCAGGCAGCTTTGAAAGATGAGCCTATGCCCCAGCTCCGGGAGACGGATCAGACTTCCCTTCTGCTCCCCGGATCAGCTGAGTACTATATGGACGCACCTGCCACCTTTTCAGTGGGCAAGCTCAAGCCGGACTGCGGTAACACGCTGTTCAGCGAGAGGTTGCCTAGACTACCAGAAGTTCTGATACAAGCCGAATACGACGCTAGGATGAGGCTCAGCATGTCCCTCAGTTCGCTGACTATGACTGAGATGGCGTCTCTTATCTACGGACAAGAGACGTTATTTAAAATCATGGCCAAGTCATTACTACATACAATGCAATGTGACTTGTATGATTTCATTGTAGCTCGGCGTAATTGTAGGAAGCATGTTCTGGCGGAAGCCACAATCCGCCACGAACCTAACAAGTTGATCGCCTCATCCATATGGGGCGCGGATCTCTTCCCCGCCTCCACTGTGAATGAAGTCCTATTTGAAGCGTCAAGGGTCAATCAGAGCCTGAAAATTCGGTGGGGACTCGTGTCCAAATGGAAACCCGAGTCCACCGGATCGAATCCCAAAGCCAAGAAGAGACCTAGGAAGTTCCAGCCCTTCCAGGCTCCCCAACAGACTCTGATGCAGGCGGTTCCAGTATCCCAAGTACCACAACCGTCGACGTCCAAAGCACAGCCGCAACAGCAGTTTGTGCTTCTAACCCAGCCGGCACAACAGTCTCAGGCTTCGACCTCCTTTGCGGTCTCTCCGGCCTATAACGCGACGTTTGAATCACAATCATTTCAGCGTTTAAAGGCTTCCGGGGAGCATGGGGTGGCCACCCATCGGCAAACCAGTGAGAATCCCCAGGTAGGAGGGAGGCTGTACCTCTACTGGCATCGGTGGGGGTTCAGCAACTGGGCACAGAGCATTGTGACCAAAGGTCTGGGGTGGAGTTGGCTTCAAGGTCCTCCTCCATTCAACACCTTTTACCAAAAACCAACAGCGGAATTGGTAGAGTATACCCAAGAACTTCTTCAAAAGAGGGTAGTATCAAGAGTCAGAAACTTAAAAGTTTCAAGGGCGCTTGTTCAGCGTGCCAAAGAAAGACTCAAACAAACTAAGAATAATTCTAGACTTGTCCCATCTGAACTAACTCATTCACTGGGGCAAGTTTCGAATGCTGACCGTTTTGCAGGTGCAGACCTTACTTCCCCATGGGGCTGTCACCACCTCTATAGATCTTACAGATGCCTACTATCATGTCCCAATAGCAAGACACTTCCGCCCATTCCTAGGCTTCAGACTAGGAAAGAAGGCTTACTCCTTCAGAGTAATGCCATTAGGGCTCAACATAGCGCCCAGAATATTTACAAAGTTGGCGGAAACAGTAGTCCAGGAGTTAAGAACTCAGGGAATAATGTTAGTAGCCTATCTGGACGATTGGCTCGTATGGGCCACAACTATCGAAGAATGTCACAAGGCGACGGTCAAGGTAATTAAGTTTCTGGAACATTTAGGGTTCCAGATAAACAGAACCAAGTCCCGGCTAATGCCGGAGTCACGTTTCCAGTGGCTAGGAATCCAATGGGACTTAAACTCTCATACTCTATCAATACCGCCGTTAAAGAGAGGGGAAATAGCCAAGGCCAAAAGACAATGTCTCAAAAACAAACAGACGTCCCGGAGGAACCAGGAAAGAATCCTAGGTTCACTCCAATTTGCATCAGTAACGGACGTTCTACTGAAAGCCAAACTAAAGGATATAAACCGGGTTTGGCGCTCAAAGGCAAACCGAAGATCCCGGGACAGGATGGCTCCCATTCCAGCGATCTTACGCAAGAGGCTCCGCCCTTGGACGGAAATCAAGAATCTGTCAAAGAAAATACCCTTGCAATTCCCTCTGCTGGCCCTAGTGGTCCACACAGAAGCCTCACTAAGCGGCTGGGGTGGTTACTCACAGTACAAAAAGGTACAGGGAACCTGGTCCCTACCATTCCGCCAGCTACATATCAATGTACTGGAAGCTATGGAAGTGTTTCTTACCCTGAAAAGGCTACGACCAGCCAAGAAGTCTCATATCAAGTTGGTATTGGACAGTCCAGTGGTAGTCCACGGCATAAACAGGGATGGCTCCAAATCGAGCCAAGTGAACCATGTCATGATAGCCATATTTGCCTTAGCAGACAGGAACAGATGGCACCTGTCAGCCACTCACCTAGAGTCGGAGTGGACGTTGGACAAGGAGTCATTCAGATGGATCTGTCAACAGGTACCAGGGCTTCAGGTGGATCTCTTTGCCACGGAGTCGAACCACAGACTTCCTTGTTATGTGGCCCCCAACCTGGACCCTCTGGCTTACGCCACGGACGCTATGGCTATAGATTGGAATGTATGGAAAAGAATTTACCTCATTCCTCCAGTGAATCTACTCCTGTAAGTCCTGAACAAGCTCAGGACGTTCAAGGGTCACATTGCACTATTAGCCCCCAATTGGCCCAAGAGCAATTGGTTTCCTCTACTATTGGAATTAGGACTCCGGCCTCAATGGATTCCCAACCCAAACTGACGCAGTTGGTACAAACGTGGACTGTGTCCACTTCCTCAGGAATTCAGAAAGCCCTAACTTTATGGACTTCATGAAGTTTGCGGCTCAGAAAGATGCCAACATCGATCCTCAGAACATCCGGTTCTTAGAATCTGACAAACGGGAATCGACCTTGCGTCAATATGACTCTGCAGTTAAGAAACTGGCTATATTTTTAAAGGACTCAAATGCACAAAACATGACCATGAATCTGGCCATAACCTTTTTCAGAACCTTGTTCGAAAAAGGTTTAGCAGCAAGTACAATTACTACTACCAAATCAGCACTTAAGAAGATCTTCCAATTTGGATTCAATATAGATCTAACAGATTCGTACTTTTCATCCATTCCAAGGGCTTGTGCTAGCTTAGACCAACTGAGAGACCCAGGACGGTCTCATGGTTTTTAAATGACGTCCTTAAATTGGCTTCTGACACTAATAAAGACTCATGATTATATAACCCTCCTAAGGAAAACGTTATTCCTAATAAGTTTAGCCTCAGGAGCCAGAATTTCTGAACTGTCAGCCCTATCTAGGGAAACAGATCACATCGAGTTTCTCCCTTCAGGAGAATTACTATTCTCACCAGATCGTCAATTTCTAGCTAAGAATGAGGACCCACAAGATAGATGGGCTTCATGGAAGATTGTCCCACTTCCCCAGGACCCATCCTTATGTCCAGTTAATTCCCTAAGAGCATATTTAAGCAGAACTGCCCTGATATCTTCAGGTCCTTTGTTCATTAGGGAAAAAGGTGGTACTATTTCCCTAAAAGGAATTAGGCAACAAATTTTGTACTTTATAAAGCAAGCTAACCCGAAATCTTTTCCACGGGCACGTGATGTTAGAGCAGTAGCCACCTCAATTAATTATTTTCAACATGTGAATTTTGACGATCTCAAGAAGTACACAGGCTGGAAATCTCCGACAGTATTTAAACACCACTATTTGAAGTCTTTAGAGGCCCTTAAATTCCCAGCAGTGGCACCCGGAAACACAGTTTCCCCTAACACTGCGTAAAACAGTAATAAGTAGTTATGTAGCCTATGTCTCTCTTGCATCTCTCTCTCTTTCCTACCTGCCTCGCTAGCATTCTTGCCGTAGCTCGGTCGTTACTGGGTTTTATACTTTACCTTGGATGGCACTTTCTATGTATATTGATGATTTGTACTGTATATATTTGTCGGTCTAATTTCCCTATGTGGTAATTTTGTTGACTGGTGTGTGTTTATTGAGCCATTGTGGGTTATCTAACCCGGTTGTGTAGATAAGCTTAATTTTAAGGATCGTTGAAACTTTCATTTGTTTGATATCTTTATTGTTTCTTGTAGAATTTACCTAGATTTTAGTATTTAATTCTGATCGAGTTTTCATTTACCTATATTTATTGGTTATCTGCACTATCTTTCCAAGCTGGTGCGGCCAATTCTCTGGCACTATTTCACGGAGCGACACAGGCTGAGCCCAGAAAAGGGATTTTGACGGAGGAAAAATCTATTTCTGGGCAATGACCTGTGTCGCCCAGTGAAATCCCACCCACTTTTTTCTTTTCTTCCACACCCACCCCTATTTGGCCCAAGCTTGGGTGCTATTTACAGGCAGGAATGAAAACAAAGGCGCTAGTTGTAGTGGTAGCGGGTAGCGGGGCCTTAGATCGGCTCCTCTGTAGACGAGGGATATTGAGGAAGGAAGAGACTAAATGGCAAGGGACCTCTGGTAGTGGTTTCCACTCGCCCCAGATACCATACCGACACCTTTAAATAAAGGTGAGTGAGCCAGTATACTCTGGCACTACCATTTTAGCTTTTCTCTGGTATTTGTAGCAATACTTTTACCTTAGAAATGAATACTAAAGGAAGCATTTCACTGGGCAACACAGGTCATTGCCCAGAAATAGATTTTTCCTTCGTCAAAATCCCTTTTCTCCTAACTATACATACCCGAGGTCCTTTACACATAGTCCCACCTCATGCCACCCCTCACTGTTTTTTCCTGGCCCTAAAGCAAAGTGGATCTTCACCTCTCAGTCGCACGGTGCGCAGACTGTCGGACAAGCAGTTAACTACCGAACTCCCTTGTTCGAAGCTTACGACCGGTTCCAGCTTCCGCAAGTTACATTCCTATTGTAAAGGACCTCAGGTTTGTATAGTTAGGAAAAATACAATTTTTGACAAAGTTATTTTTTTGCTAAAGCAAATTTAATTGATATGATTTTACTCATTAACTTCTAAAGATTTAAAGTTAAGATTGTAATAAACATTCCTTTGGTATAGTTAGTGTATATTTCCAGAATTATAATTTTTTAGTTATTATTAATTTTAACTGATGGTCCTTCAATATTGAAGTAGATTTAGTTTTAGATTTGCAATTCAATAATTTATAGTTCATTTACCATAACCAACCATATAATATGGTGAGTATTGAGAGTTGACCACTTTTTGTAGTGATATAGCTAACCACCTCGTGTGTGAGGTTCCCTCATTTGCTTGAAACTAGACATGTAAGAAGGTGGAGACTGGGAGGGAGGGTGGCCGGTCCCAAAGTATGGTGAATCAGGAATTATTCCCCACAGGAAGTCTTATATTCATAGTCCCAGAATTGTTCGTTGGAGCAGAGGACTCCCTTCTGCCTTCTGGGAATTCTCTCAAGAGGCTGAACAATGGAGTGCCTACACCTATCTCCCTTGAATTTTTTAAAGTCAGTGGCATTTGGGGAGCAAGTCTCAACCATTGAAGAGAGGTGCTTCTGATGCAGCTCCAGTGGTTCCTACTAAGAAGCCTAGAGATCGACACCCCTATTGCAGACATTGGGACAGCCCAGAGCACTTTCTTCTGACTGCCTCTCAGTTGGCGCTCCTCCAGCGCCCAAGGGTCATCGTTGCTCTTTGGCTCCTCTTCAAGCTCCCACGACAGTCCATCGAGCGCCCACAACAGTTCAGCTAGCACCAGTAGTGGTCGAAGCTCCGTCAGCATTGTCTCCTCAGACACCTCGAGACACTTCAGCACTGCAAACTCCCGTAGAGGCTGTTTCGACATGGACTCAGGTTGATGCAGCTACACCTCAGGGTCCGGCATAAGTGGATCTTTCTCCTATTTCGTCTGAAGACAAAGCTACAGAGAAGCAAGAGGCTCCCTCTTCAGCATATGTGGCTTTAATGAAGTTCCTGCTCGTCACATATCCGTCTTTATTCAAGCTGACTTCTCCATTGTCTCCTGAATCAACTTTTGTAATGGACAGTATGCCTTCCTTGAGCCCCTCAAAGATGCCAAAGATGGTTTTGTCTTCCTTAGCTAAGAGGGCTTTTAGAGATAGACGCTTGGCTTGCTGAAAAGAGGGAATAAGGCATGACCTCTTTGTTCTCTGCCTTCTCGAATTTCCAGGTGGATACTTGTCTTATTCTACAAAAGAGGCTCCTTCCTTGAGTGTTTGCTTCTTTTTGCGGGATGATTTTTCTTGCCTTGTAGACGCAGCCAGACACTCTGTTTTTTTATCAGCAAAGATTTTGTTGTCTTCCTCTGAGTTGATGCATCTTTTGAAGTGTTTTCAAGGTTTTTTGAAATTTTCAACTTCTTGACTGGTCCATTGGCACTCTGGCACACAAGATTAGGTCTTGCCCTTCGCTTTCAGATAACCTCCTGGCAGACTGGATGGGAGTTCTCTCATGTATCAATAAGGGGATTAGGGATGGTTCCCATGACTTGGCCTCTCTCTACACAATGGGAACGCTTGAGAAAAGGGAGCTCTGGTGTTCCTACACGTCGAAGGGCGTTGCTTCCTCGCAGAGGTCAGTTCTTTTCCTAATAGCCAGACATCTGGGCTTTCAACACAATGGTAATTCCATTCTGCAATGTGTTGAGAAGGAAGGGAGAATATGTAATTGTTGTAGACAACCACCAACTGGTTAACTAGCTTTCTATGAAGAAACTTTTCTTGTGTAAAGAGAGATGATAGACGTCATTTCTATTTTTGAGAACTGTTCATTGTATAAAATGAAGAGAAATAGAATGACAGCCCTCTCACCTGTAGCTAGACAGATTCAGCAAAGAAAGAAAATGAGAAAGAAAGGGGGCCATTCACTGCATTCACAATCTCTTTCACACAAACATCTAAACTAGATACAACCTGTCCCGCAAGAGGCATGGGATAAGCTAAACAATGCGTTGGGCAGCCACCATCGGACCCAAGGAAAAAGTGTCCAAGGACCTGTGCGCAATGTCCTTTATGTAGATACTGGTAAAGGTGGTTTGACGATTCCATGTACTCAATACCAGCTTTCAATACCCTTTGAACTAATAGAATCTTTTTAAAAGCAATGAAGGGGCCAAAATCCCTGACATTATGAGCTCTAGGTTGCACTGAGTTGTCATCTACATTAGAACAACTAGACGCACTTCTGATAAACTCTCGTAGCCAGAATGAGATGGTATTCTTAGACACTTCTTTCTTCTTCTGGCCAGTACTAACAAAAAGCCTTCAACACTCAGGTCTGAGATATTGTGTTTGTTTTTAGACAGTGGCGAAGCGCCCTAACTGGACATAAAAGCACTCCACTAAGATCAACACTAACAAAATTGAAAAGGACTCCAACCTGTCATCGGGAACCATTGGGTTCTGAGTCTTAGCAAAAATTCCAAGACAAACTTGAAAAGCTACCAAACTCTGGCCTTTTGAGTGTTTCACTTTAAAAGAGAGGCAGTGAAGCTTCCCCACTCTTTTGGTTGAGGCTAGAGCAAGCAAAAATACTGTCTTGAGGATCAAAGCTTTATTTGGTGAACCCCGTAAGAGTTCATAAGGGGGACAAGTAAGGCTGCCAAGAACCAACTTCAAATCCCAATTAGGAGGCTTGAGTTCTTTAAGGGGACAGTACTGCTCTAAACTTCATAAAACCATAGAGATCTCCCATGAGGAAGATAGATCTACTCCTTTGAGACAAAGAACTAGCCCTAGAGCAGCCCTATAGCCCTTAACAGCTGACACAGAAAAAAAGCTTCTCCCTACGTGGGAAAAAGAGGAAGTTGGCTAGTACTTACTGAATAGAAGTTCCAACCGGAGAGAAACCCCAATGATGTCACCAATCACAGTAGACTACCCACTACCCCTGATACACTGCTGTTGATGATTCCTCGAGACATCTAGACATCTCTGATGCTGTTCTGCCAGAAAATCCTCTCACCTGCAGGAGATGCTGGATAGTCTCCAACTGTTCAGAGGGACTTACCAGACTGATGAAACCTCTCGACGTGGGGCAGGCAAAGAAGGTTGTGCAAAGGAAGAATCCCTCTCAGTACTTTGGTCAGCAGAGCTAGGTCAGGGTACCACTTAGCATGTAGCCACAAGAGAGCCACCATTGTCATTCTGAGGTTCTCGGAGATCACAGACCTGTTGATCACCTGACGAATCAAGCAAAATGGTGGAAAGGCTTAAACATCCAGATTGTCCCAGGGATGTTGAAGTGCGTCTTCTGCCGCTGCCCAAGGATCTGGAACTACTGAAAGAATACTTCCAATATCCTGTTGAATCAGGTGGCAAAAAGGTCCACCATTGGCCTTCCCCAAAGAAAGAACAGTATTTCTGCTACTTCTCAGTGTAAGGACCACTCTGTTCCCAAGACTTGATTCTGATGATTCGGCTTGTCTTTCACTATGTTCCTTTTACTTGGAATGTATCTGGCTGACAGATCCACCATGTGATCTACTGCCACTGATGTAACTGAACTGTCAAATCATGAAGATGGAGGGAGACTAGCCTGCCCGTTTGTTGATGTAAGCCACCTTTGTGGTATGTTGGACATCAAGACCACAGAATGCCTTCTTACCTGATCCTGAAAATCCTGAAGAGCTACTAAGGAAGCCACCTTCAGTTTCAGGATGTTGATGTGAAGTAGTTTCTCTTGATTCCACATGCCTGAAGTCAGATCTTCCATGTGAGGCCCCCATCCTTCAGTTACGGCATCTGAGAAAAGATGAATCTCCGGAAGAGGAGCATGCAGGAGCAGTACTATGGTCATGTTCCTGTCATCCAGCCACCATGCCAAGTCTCATCTCACCTCTTGTGAAAGAGGGACCACGGAGAATGGAAAATCCCTCGCTGGAAACCAGAATTCCATTAACCTCCACTGCAATGAGCAAAGGTGAAGTCGGCCGTGAGGAATGAGCTTTTCCAAAGATGACAGGTAACCTAAAACAAACTTTCCACTGACATGCTGGCTGTTTCCATTTCAATAAGAATGACTGCACAACTGTATTGAATTTCTCTATTTTTCATATGTGAACAAACCTTCGGTCTCAACAGGATAATTTCTAGCACCTAGCTGGATCTGGTTAAATCGCAGATGAAAGCAAGGAATCTTGTGAGATCTGGCAATGCGTGCATATATCGGGTGAAGAGTGATCAATGACCATGCACCCACGCCACTGTATCAGTCTTTTCTAACTGCCTAGATGAGAGTTGTGATTGACCTCTCTCGGCCTTTACCCGGTTCATTGCCCGTTTCGCTTGTGTTTTAGTGTGTGTGTTGGTGCTGTTATTATGGCTTCTTCTGTTCTAACTTGGCCTCGTCAACGTATGTGCCCTGGAACTCCAGGTTTTCCGTGTTCTCGTTTTTTGGCTTCGGCTGTGACCAACCCCCACGTCACTTGCAGTAGGTTTCGCTCTAACATTTGTACAATAACGAATCCCTGCACGGAATACCGTGCATGGCCTAGAGAGCAGTGAAAGTTATTTTATAGTACAAGGGAACATCGTAGGGTTTCTACTCTTCCTTCGTGGGAGGGTTTTTCTTCTCCTCTTCCCGATGCTTCGTCTTCTGCTGCGGTCACACCCCATGCTAGTTTTGTGCCTTTGTCATCCTACTTTTTCTTCCATTGATTCATTGTTGGAAGTATTGGGAGACCCTCAGGCTGATTTATGTACTAATGTCGCCCCTTCGTCCTTGGGAGCTAATTTGATTCCCAAGAGGGAGGAGGCTTTTTCATCAATTTCTTTTATTTCAGAGTCGGAGACATCCAAATGGCAGCGCTGTGGGGGGACGCTTGGTCTATGGGGTTCACCCTCCTTGGAGGGTTTGTTGACGCACTTCATGGATGCTCGCTACCCCCCTCCTCATGCTGTCCGGGCCCTCCCCCCTCCTCCTGGCCTTGTCTTCATGGGTAGCCGAGGTCAGCCATTTTGTATTGCTCCGCCAGTGACGATTGCTGCTTCTTCGAGTCAAAGGGAAGCCGTGGCATCAGCCCCACTAGTGATGTCACGGGGTCAGTCATTTTGTACCACTACGCCAATGGCATCTGCTTCCTGTTCAGATTGAGGGGAAGCTGTTACGTCATCACCGCTTGTGACGTCATCACCGCTTGTGATGTCACTTTCATTGATGACGTCACTCCCAGTCGTCTCCGCTGCACTGCCTCACTCGTCTATGTCGTCATTGTTTGCTGCCGTGACGTCATCTCTGCCATCCAGTTTGCTGCATCTTCCTTCCATGTCGTCAGACCTTTCTCTTGCTGATTCGTCTGAGGCTTTATGCCAGGTGGTTCTTGAGAGATTGGACTCTGTTTTAGAAGATAAGTTGGCTGTCATGTCGGCTGGGAGGACTGGAAGCAAGAGAGTTGCATTGCCCCTGCCTCCTGCAAAGAGATTGTGTAAGGAGCCAGTGCAGTCTTCCTCTCATTCTCCCCCATCTCCGCCGTGTCAGCGTATCAAGCATTGGAAGGCTAAGGACTTTGCCCTTTCTTCATCTGAGAGGGAGGAGCAACACGCCCGTCTTCCTGAGAGTGTTGGTGTATCGGAGTGTGTTAGTGTATCTTCCCCTGTGCGATCAGCAGTGGCTGCTTCGTCCTCTGCATTGAGTCATGAACGTGTTGCAGCTTCCCTCGTTGGTGCATGTTGCAGGTGAGTCCAATTTTCCTTCTCCAGAGCCTATTCATCGCCATAAGGATCTCAAGGCGCCTGTCAAGAGGTCGAAGGTTGTGAGCTCAGAGTTGGTGCAGCAGGAGTGTTTGCCTGCCCCTCTCCCTGGTACTTCCAAAATTCGACTCTGAGGGTTTCTCATTCTATCTCAAGTGTTCGGGATTCCTCACCGACACGTTTGTATGTCTGCACGCCCATGCCCATATGTGGCCATGTTAGAGAGTCATCTGTTGGGAGAGTGCGTAGTTATGTCCCTAGTGTTGTGGTTGGTTCATCGCGAGAGTTGGCACTTGGATCCAGCCCAGACAGGTTAGTTGGTGTTTCAGGCTGTTTGGCTGCTAGTTTTCCTGTTAATTTACACGAGGAAGGCGCTTTAAATATGCCTGCAAACCCTTCTCGTCGTAGGTCTACATTGCCGGAGCAGGAGGAGGGAGACACGCAAGTGTTTTTTTCTTCTTTTGCGGGAGTTGTTGATCTCATTCGTGGATTCAACAATTTGGAGAGTAGGACTCAGGCTCGGTCGTCTTACACTCCTTCCTGCTTAGAAGCCTTGCTGGGAGCTACACAGGATCCCATGTCATCGTTTCAACTTCCCTTGTCAGGGCACGTCCAGTCGGTCTTGCATAAGGTTAACGCCTCTGTTTCGGATCAGGATGGGTCGCTTTGCTCTAGGGGCTCTGCCAAGCTGCTACCCCCGCCTCTCATGAGGCATAGGAAGTACTATGCTACGAACTCTGCATTTCTGATGTTGCGTCATCTTAACCCGGACGTCATTCGTCTGAAGCCGGGATTGACTTTGGAGCAGGTGAGGTTGGTGGCTCCATCCTTGTCTCCACAGGATGCCTCAGCGTTGGAGTCTACGGCAGCCTCCATGTTGCAGATCGTTTCTTGGCTGGACTTCTGGTCTACGTTCATTGCCAAGATAGCTTCTGACAGGTCCCCAGAGGGGTTGGTGAGTGCTTCCTCTCTTGCCAGTTTGCTGCAGTCAGGAGGCAAGGCGTTTTCGTATCTGGCTCACCTCAGTGTTAATTTATGGGCTAACCTTCTCCTGATTAGAAGAGATGTGGCTTTATCCAGGATGGAAAGATCAGGTGACCCAAGAGTCCTTGCTGGCATTGAGGAATGGAGATCTTTTGGAGTCACAATTTCTGTTTGCTCGGACTGAGCTAGAGGATGCGATAGACCGGTGCCAGGCTGACACCAAAATTCTCTAACACACACTAACATATTCTCTTTTTCTCTCGAACAGTGTCATTTGCATTTCATTTACCATTTCAAAAGTTTTTAATCAGCTGCAGTATGTCGTCAAAAAGAAAGTTAACTTTGAATTAAAAGTGAATGTGATTAATCAGTATGGAGGAGGAAAAAGAAAATGAACAGTACCAGGTGACCTAGAACTTCCACATTCAACAGTCAACAATTAAAGATTGAGAACATGAAGCTGATAGAAAGTTTTGCTTCAATAAATTCTACTGTATTACGAAGCAAAGGAAAGGATCAATCAGTATGGAGGAGGAAAAAGAAAAAGGAGGACAATAGCAAGTGACCTAGAACTTCTACATTCAACAGTCAACAATTAAGAAATGAGAACGTGAAGCTGTTAAAAGGTTTTGCTTCGATGAACTCTGCTGTATTACGAAGCAAAGGAAAAGGTCGATCTGTGAAATGGAACAGTTATCAGGGGTGTGGATAGAAGACATTAAGCATCATTACTATCCAGGCAAAGGCTATAAGTCTGTTTCAGACCCTTAAGGAACATGCAGATGACGAATATCAGCAAGAATTCATTGCCAATACTGATGGGTCAAAAGGTTCAAAAGAAGATTTTGCTTAACAGTCGGGGAACAGGAGTGGAGATGAAGAGGCAGCAAAAAATGTTTGCCACTAGTTTTGATGAATTCATAAATGAAAGCAATAAAAGATTATAAAATTTAAAATGATAAAATTTACTATGCTCATTCTCATAATGAGCTTAATATAAACTTAGTAAATTTGAAAACCAATACATCACCTAAAGCATGAGCTTCACACGTGATATGCAAACATAGCAAAAGCGTTTTGTAACAGAAGTTGGCTTAGACCAAACTAAACATCACTAATGGCAATATACTTTCCAGTAGTGTGCTGAATTAGTAAGGTATGATATTCATCAGTCAACTAAAATAAGGTTAAACTGATTTGATTTTATCCGCAGTTACAACTGGCTTACCATTGAAGCAAATGAAGCGTGAATGCAAATATAGGGCAAGTTACAAATCATTGAGATGAACTGGAAAACTATTAATGCAATGAAATATAACATAAACAATAATAAAATATTTTCCTGTGTACTACTGTAGATATATTAAATAAGAATAAAGATAAAAAATAAGCTAAATGCCAAGTTTTTATGTAGAATGTTATAACTGATGAAACACCACAGGTAGATATAAACAGAAGGTAGGTTACATACACAAAGTGTTTGTGATACAAGGCAAAATGGGAAAATGATGATCACAGTAAGATTAAACCTACTGGACGGGCATGATCATTTGAGGTATAACAATACCTCCAGAGTGCAGAGCAGACAGCCTCAGGTGAGAATCAATATTTGGCACAATAAGAGTTTTAACAATTTTATGGGAAAATTTTCAGATCGCTTTAATGAGCCATAAATAACTAATGGCAACTCTGACAGTAGTTGCAAACTTACCCTTCTACCAATTTCAATTATTTCCTGTTCTGTACTATAGGCCACATACATTAAATCGAGAACAAATAGAGCACTTTCAGAAACTTTATTGAACACTGTAGCTACAAGATAACACATCTATTTTAGTGTATTTTAATACAGTTCATATTTAATGAAGCAATTCTCTCAATAATAAACTAAAAATTACTTCAAGAGATATTCTGAACATTGGGCATTCATCATAAAGTCTTCTTTGCAGTATTCCAAACCCTAAAACTGGATATGAGACAAATATAAAAACAAAATCCAAGCCAATTATGCTAACATATTCATTATGTGATAATGTTCTTTTAGTCTATTAGACTTTACGATTCTCTAGCCTAATTGCTATTAAAATTCATATTTTTAAAAATTATTAATCATATTTTGTAAAGAATACAACCAAACTATTTTTCATAATCAAACATTTGTTTGTAAACATGCTGTACATTAAAGTTCAGGGTATGCTACTTTCCTAAGAAAATTATTTACATAAAAATGTATATTTGTTTATACTCCTGAAGTAAAACAATGATTTATTTAATTCTTAAGGTACTGATTCACCAAAAATCAGGGAATGTCACTTATTATACCACTCAAAATTACCTATGAGGTTCCATCCTTTACATCCATTTCAGCTTAATATGGTGGATGATTATAATTAGGTGGGGGTGCAGATAAATTGTAGTAACCCTGTAAAAATATAAAATACATTTAGGAGATTAAAAGAAAATTTTTGCAATCATTCAATTTCATATATAAAAACCATACTTTTATTACACTACTATTTCAATCATGGTATTAAGACAGGCTAATTACTGAACTGAAATTACTTTGTTACTAGAGTCTTGCCACCACAACGAGACACCTTTGGCGTTGTGTTAAAAGATCTGCCCTGTTGCCAGTTTTACAAAAAACAACAACTGATCCATGTGTGACAGACCTTTGATTGTCTTTGAGACACACACTGAGGCCATAATTATAAGATTATAGGGGCTTTTCATTTCCAGGTACTAAATCTTAAAGTTGTCCGAGCAAGAGCTTTTTTATGGGGTAACATAGGCCCTCCATTTGCCTTTTCATATTAATTTTGTTATATGACTGCCTCTTCTTGGCTGTGAGATGACCAGGAATGACTTGTGAGTTGGTGTCAGTCACACTACACTTCAGTCAGAGAGAGAGACTATTGGTACATAAACAATTGTTTATTTTTTCACTCGTCAAACTTACTCTGTTATGCTTTATTTCATGTTTCCTTGTTCACCAATTTACTCTATACCTACGATATTAAGAATCAATTTAATTGTAGAAAGGAGTAATGCCTCCAGACATATACCTTGACCACCAAAAGTGGCCTCTGGAGAGAATCTTAAGCGGCTTATCCGTGGATTTATATGCACTTGGAACTGTTTGAAATATTGGCAACAGCACCAAATTGAGATGCCATATAGAAAATCTGATTCTGTTTTGTGTTATTGCATAAAAAAAACTTTATCAATCATGAACCTAAGTAATTGATTTAGAATTCTGCGTAATGGAAAAGAGGATATCTGTAATGGGAGAAATGGTTTTATCTCTCTGTTGTTGTTATAAATTTGGCAGATATGCAGAGATTAAACACACATGGGAAGACCCAAACAGCCCTGCCAGAGAGGTCTGGTCATTTTGGAAATACTAGTGACAAATTCTAAAGAGTGAGGCTGACTGGAGGGAAACCTCTCATTTGCCTGCAAGCTCAATCACATTTAGTCTGAAAAGCTGCTCAATTTCTGTGGTCAGAGGCAAGGCAGACATGGTACATATTCAAGAAACAATGAAATTGTGGTTTGTACAGAGATAAAAGCATTATTTCACAATATAATAAGTAGTTATTGCAGATATGAGCAGTTGCTAGCACCCATTAGTGTAACTCTTCCAGAATAGTTGCAAGAACCAGTAGGTGATAGGGCTACTAGTGTTGTGAAGTTAGATAGGGCTACTATGTTGTGAAGTTACAGTGAAAATTACTGGTAACAACATAAAACCTATCATACAATTGTTTTTAAGAACCCATTAACCACAATGAGCCTTTACTCCATGTGATACAGTCCCAGTCACAGCAACTTGAATAGTTTAATGCAGAAATTTCTTCCCATGGCCATCCAGCTCAGCCTCTGCAATTCTGCAAAGAAATGCTTCTCATTCCCATGTGGCTCCAGATCCTGACAAGTGCTGTGGTTGTCAAGATTTACACCAAGCATTTCAAAGTTTTTGTACTGTTATTCATCTCATTTTTAATTACTTCATTAGTCACATTCCCATTTAGCAATATTCTTAGGCAATTTGCATGTGAATAATTCTATTCTTTTAAACTTGCACAAGTGATTGGTGAGTTTTTTTGCTTTTATCAATTTTGACCTCAAGTTGGCAATGAAAGGTTGCTGTTGTTTTACTGAGTACTCATGATTTCACTATTTGATATACATAAATTCCTATTTTTATCCTAACTCGGTCCTTACTGTGGAATTTCTAGGTTGCCTTGCACTAAGTGAATTATTTTTATCATGTTGGGGCCAACAGCTATCATTATGGTGTGTGTGTGAGGGGGGCACCAAGCTTGATGGTTGGTGCTTGTGGTCTCCTTACCCTTTGGTAGTGCAGTGCCCTTACCTGTCCCTAGGCATAATCCTGCCTCTTAAATGTCATGACAGCTCTGAGCGGGATCTACTTCTATAGTCTTTACCTTTTGCTCAGATGTTTCGCTCTCCATACTACCTTCCTGTCACACTGTGAAAGCTTTTTAGGTTTCTTTGTCTGCTGCTCCATCTATATCTTCCAGGCCTCTTATTACTAGCTGTTGCATATTCATCCA
>NC_061094.1:28884042-28951542 GCF_015104395.2 Macrobrachium nipponense | reverse complement strand
TTGAAAGAAATTGGAAGTCTCTAGGACAATATTTTGATTTATGGTGAATTTTTGAAAAAAATATTTGTTTACGTCCGCTCGTTACGAATTCATGCATTATTTTGTGATAATATTTTCTCTGTGTTGCTTTTATCGTTTTACAATGTGTTATATACCAAAATTATCGCAATTTAGTGTACATTACAACGGAAAAAAAAGTAACTTGTTACCTTTAACCGTTTTGCGCACAGCGTGATTTGAATACAATTATATATGAAATTTCGTTTTTGCGCTATCATATATCGCATTATTTATATATGATGATAATATTTTTCATTTCTGATGGTTGCATACTAAACTTCAACCAATGACAAAAAAAGGAGCCAAAAATAAACTCTTAATCTTCAAAACTAAGTGCGCTGTGATTTTTTGAAAAAAATATTTTTTCCGCTTCCTCGCTCACTCTGAAACACCTCCGGCACACGGAAGACTTTTTTTTTTTTACCGCTTCGGCGTTTAAGGGTTAATAGACTGCACCACTGTCTCATTACTGGTGGCTAGGCGCCAAGAGACCCTCAGTTATCAGCAGGGGTTCCAATCTCGGTAGGGTGCTGATAAGTGAAAACCGCCACCAACTAAAACTTGGTGATACATGGAGCTTATGGCGCAGATAACCGGTTAATGGCACATCCTTTAAGTATGTTATGGCACCATAACTCTATTATTGGCACCTTAAGACCCCATTAACTGGTACTCTGCACCATAAATCACTAATTTTCTATAGCTAGACAAGTGCCATAAAACCGGATCGCCATTAACCGAGTCCACCGATAGCTGGGAACTGCCTGTAATTACAGCATGTAGAGTTGATGAACTTTCACAAGACATAATCCCATTATCACTTTTTAAAGATGATACACCCACAGAAAGTTACCTCACATCCCATGAATTAGGGGTACTGTTTGTATATGTATGAAACTATACGTATGTACGTAACCGTTACTGTAACTTTATTTTTATATCAACCATTTATTTCTTCTTAAGGGTATTGTATTTAACTAACTTTTAAATGAAATTACGGGAACTTTAATTTCATTTAAAAGTTAGCTTAATACTTTTGGAACATGATTCGGGTCATATTTAGCATTAAAACTCCTTTTTAATAACCGTACCAAACTTACACAAAACTTCACCTTAGGCAAGGGGTTCTGGAACCTAACCTTGCTTAAGTTTGAGGTATTACTGTAAATAGAGACCAACTACTGTGTAATTCAATTTTTTTGTTGTTGCCCATTTACTGTATCTTATTACCTTTTTCATTACCACATTTACATTACCTTCCGTCATCTTGCTTGAGAACTCTTCTCTAAGTAGCACAGTATTCAAGTAAAGGGCCTTTTGGCTTATTAAATAAAAATTACTGCATGGTTTAAGCAATAAAAACAGTACTGTAGAAATAAAAAACAAATTGTGAAAAATATGTTTAAAAACATGACTTACCATAGGAGGATAACTGGAATGATACCCCTGGGCAGCATAGTTACTTTCTGGGGGAGGTGGTGGGGGTGGTTCATTTCCTGAACGAATGATTTCCATGACATTAGTATTTCCAGTTTTCTCTGAATAACCCGGATAAACTGGTTGGGATACCGCAGGTCCCTGCGTGTAATAACCCCCAACTGTTTCTTTTGGCTTCTCTGAAGAATATATCTTTGAATCCATCTGCTTCATACTGCCATCAGTTTGTGCTGAGTAACCAGAACTGTAATAACTAGTAGCAGCATTGTAAGTGCCTGCAGCTCCATCTGTTCCTTGTGTATGTTTTGCTGTCTGCTGTGAATATCCAGTAGATGAAACAGGTGGTATATTTGCTGGTGGGGGTTGTGAAGAGTACCTAGAAGACATAACCTGTGATGAACCTGCTCCAGAGGCATAACCTTCAGATATCTTGTTGGAATAACTTGATCCCACAGCTTCTGTAGCTCCTGTAGACTTTCCTTGTCCAAATGCACTCGAGTTTCCAGAGATATGACCTCTTCCTTGGGAGTACCATGTCCCTGAACTGTTATCTTTTGATGAATTATCATAACTGGGAGCAGATGAGTAACCTGACTGAGGTGTACTGGACTGCACACTGGATGAAGTGGAGGTAGCACCATCTTTTGCCGATTTTTCATATGTTGACAGAGCAGATTTAGCTCTCAGACTTCTGAACTTTATGTCAATTTCTGTTAGTACCTATATAAAGAAATAAAATGCACTGTTAGAAAGAAAAGTGAAAAGGCTATGTAAATAAAATAATGGCAATATTAAATGATAAGTGATACTTATACGAAACTGAGGTCTGATCCTACACAAACTGTGACCTCTCATTTTAATAAACAAATTAAATCCATTCTGAAAGGCTTGGACCATTTAATTGAACAGTTTACACCTCAATCTCCTCCCTCCATTATTTATATGGTTTAGTCAAGACAAACAAAATCAATAACCCTATCAGACCAATCATTATTTCAGTAGGCTAAGTTATGTATAATTTATCTAAATGGCTTGTAAAAATTCTTATGTCTTTGGTAGGAAACACTTCTAAAACAAATGTAAAAAACAATATCGACTTTATACATAAATTGAATAGTTTAAATCTGAATTTGAATTCTAATCTGGTTAGTTTTGATGTCTATTTACAAAAGTGCCTGCAGATGATTTACTTGAATTTTTGGAGGAAGAATTAGAAAGTTATGATATGCATTTAAATGTAGCAACCTCGTTAGTCTTAACAGTTATGTATCAAAGATAGTCAATTTTGTTTTAATGGTGAATTTGCTGTCCAAAAGTTTGGCATGGCTATGAATAATCCCTTATCTCCTATCCTTAGCAATATTTACATGGAATTTTTTGAGACAAAACTCTTACCAACAATTTTGCCTAAAAAAGTTACATGGTTTAGATATGTGTATGATATTTTCTGTATTTGACCAGTTCACAAAAATCTCCAGGAATTTCTGATTAAGCTCAATAATTTAGTCCCTTCTATGATATTTACTGTAAAGGAAGAAAGAAATTGTAATTTGAATTTTATTGATGTAAGTCCATAAAAATGATCGAAATTTCACCTTTTCAGTCTTTCGAGAATCAACTAACATTGCCTCTTTTGTTCATTATTATTCCAATCACCATCAAAATAATGTTAAATTCTCTGTTTTTTCTGGGATGCTCTTACGAGCTTTGTGTGTCTGTAGCCCGCAGTTTATTGACGCTGAGTTTAATATTGCCTTGAAACTTATATACCCAAGTTATTTTGTAGATGTAGCATGGAAAACAATATCAAACGCAAATGATGCACATGACGATGTTTATATTCTGTAATACTGTAACAATGATAATTAGTAATACTTCAATAGGGTACAACAAGGAAAACAACCTTTATTTAAGTCATCATTATTATAAATATAGTTGTACCGTTTAATTTTTGCAAATAATCACTTCTATCCCCCAAAAAATCAATTTTGTAATTTAGAAGTCGTCCTACACTACAGATAGATAAATTCATGAAAATTTGGCATGATCTTTCTACCTCGTCTTACCTAAAAGTCGTCTTATATGTGGAAATAAACGGTATCTATATATACGTATATGTATGTATGTGTATGTATATGAATATGTATATATGTGTGTATATATATATATATATATATATATAATATATATATATTATATATATATATATATATATCTATATGGCTACAAATACATATATTAATTCTGAGGTAGAGCAAATTAGATATCAAAGGACATTTGTAGCTTAATGCATATATATGAATCACGGTTATGTGATCAGACTAATAAATTGGGTACGTGCAACAAAATCAGTGCACAGTTGTCAAAGTTGAGGAGGGTTGTTGCCGACTCCAAAACAACGAATCCTTGAGCGCGACAGAGATTTGTAGGTGAGAGGCAGCATTAACTTATATCCTCTCGTGGCAGCTATGTGGTTAGGTTAAAGGCGCTTCACTGTACGTCCTGATTTCTGGGTTCCTAGGTTTGCGCCCGGGAGCCGACGAAATTATCAACTAAAAATTCCCCTTCAGTTAACATATATGAAAATATATTAATTCTGAGGTAGAGTGAATTAGATATTAAAGGACATTCGTAGCTTAATGCAAATATATGAATCACTGTGATGTCATCAGACTCATAAATTGGCTACGCACGACAAAAGCACTACAGTTATCGAGGTTGAGGAGGGTTGATGCAGACTCCAAAACAACGAATATTTGAGCGCAACAGGGATTTGTAAGTGAGAGGTGGCGTTAACTTATATCATCTTGTGGCAGCTGTGTGGTTAAAGGCGCTTCACTGTACATCCTGATTTTTGGGTTCCTGGGTTTGCGCCAGGAGCTGACGAAATTATTATCAGCTAAAAATTCTCCTTCAGTCAACATATAGAAAATATATTTGAGGTAGAGCAAATTAGATAACAAAGGACATTTGTAGCTTAATGTGTTTATATAAATCACGATGATGTGATCAATATATATATATATATATATATTATATATAATATATCTATATATATATATATATTATATATTATATATATCATAATATATATATATTATATATATTGAGATATTAATATATATATATATATATATTAATATATATATATATATTCTATATATATATATATATATATATAATATATATAGATATATATATGATATATATGTATGTGTGTGTATGTTGTGTATGTGTGTGTGTGTGTGTGTGTGTGTGTGTGTGTGTGTGTATGTATATATATATATATATATATATATATATATATATATATATATATATATATATATATTATATATATATATATATATACTATATATATATATATATATATATATATATATATATATATATATATATATATATATATATATATATATATATATATATATACATATATATATTCTGTACTCAAAATTATCACACATACCTCAATGAATTTTGTATCCCCACGTTTGTGGTTAAACTCTTTCAAGGATTTCAAAAGGGCCGAAATAACACTGGAGGCCAGGTCCAAATCTTTCTCACTCTTTACAGCACAGGCATCCTAGAACAAAGGTAAAAATATATACACTACATTAAACAGAATAACACACTTATTACCTGCTACATATCAAAACCAATGCAAAATAACATAAATAAATTTAGAGATAAAAAAGCAAACTTGAATAGAATTAAGAAATATACTTACAACCAATTTTACAATAGCTATAGCAACATTTTATCAAAACAGGCAGAAATATAAATGAATTAAAATTTAGTATACAGAAAGTATTTTTCTTCAATATTACAGGTTCTCCATGATTTTTTTCTTTTGAAAACTCCAAAATACAAATACATACTATAAATCTTTTCATATTCTTAAATATAAAAAGGTTTACAACTAAATAACTTTGAATATTATTGCACAAGAATTGTACAAATGCAACAAATCAGTGCTATTTCTGCAACCAAATTATTTGATCGTACAAATAAGGACTACTTAAATTGAAACTTATCAATTTATGGATATGTTATTGTATGTCATTTCTACTACAAAATTAAGAGATTACTTCAGTAAAAGATGTCTTTACCAGTCTTTGTAATAATGATACAGTGGCCCCACCCTTTGTGTTCTTGGGTTTTGCAGGGGGTTCAGCAGCTGGAGGTGGAGGTGGTGGAACAGCTGTATTGATGTGGCCAGGAATGGCAAGGGGAGGGTTATTTGCTGGTCCAGTACCATATTGACCACCAGACCTTAAAAAATATCATCATTAATACAAATGGGAAATTGACCAGTCAACAAAGGCCTTACTCTATAATTTTGGCAAGAAATCCCTAATTTAAGAGATCAAATGAAAATGAGTAAGGTTCAGTAGTGTGCCAGTCTTGGTCCTATGGCAATACATACCAAATTTCACCAAAATGCAATGAAAGCAAGCAAAAGTAATTAAAAGAAAACATTATCATAAACAACACAAAAATTGGGCAGTACAGTGAATTCAAGAAATGTTTCCAGTGAGAAATACATATCTTGTTACCATAACATTGACTCAATTAATTTTAAATATGTGACCTGACAGAGAAAACACACATTTGCAGACAGACTTCCTGGTAACTACAGGGCTCCTAAAAATAATTCCAACAACTTTACCTGGAGGCCCACTACAAAAAATTACATATATGACTTTCTATAAACCTATGCAGATTTTCATTACTGCACAAAGTTTTCAGCAGCATCATGGAAATAGAAGGTTAAAATACATGATCCACTTACAGTTATAAAATCCCAAATATCTATATATCCCCAAGTAATGGTGGATGGGTCTTACATGGATAAGAAGTAGGCTATTTGAATCAAACAACATCAAAGCAGGAATAGGAAAAAGGGCACTGCACTGATGTGGCCTGACTACTGGTCTTGGTTCCAGTAACGAAAGTCAGGAGTATAGGAAAACCCACACAAGACCAACCTCTGATATGAATAACTCTGCTGAAAGGACAATTTTTGAAGTCGTTCAAAGAGAATCCTGAAAAGACTACAAAGAACTTTAAAGATGTCTCACTTGGCAGCTGGTGAGACCTTTGAAGTAATTCTTTGAAGTGTAAAGAACCTTCTCAGATCCCTGGGAAGTAGTTACTTCAATGTTCCAGAGTTCTAACCCTTTTAAGAAGTTTGTCTGGTGAACTTTGATTGCAGATACAGGTGAAGATAGGGAAAGAAGCTTATAACTGGAACAGACAACAATTATAAGTCTATTCACTTTGCCTGGTAGAGTTTGATCACAACAATTATAAATCTATTCCACTTTGCCTGGTAAATTTTGATCAAGATTGGGCACAAATATATGATGGCTGTAGCAATGGCCTCTGAGAATTTACTTGATAATCTCCATGTAAGAGGATGCAGGCTTCCTGGATTGCTGTGGAACCTGAGGAAATGCAGCTGCTTCAGGAATCTCCTCCAAGGTGGAGGTTGTTGGATTGTCCACTTAATGCTGAGGATGATCTGTAAGAACATCCTGTTGAAACCAAAGTAGTGCAGTCAGCTTCACCTTCATGGACTTGGAGGCTCTGACCTTAGCTACTAGGGTACCTGGCTTACTACTAAGGTACATGGCTTACTAGAGTGAATAAAGGGAAGGCACAAAGATCCAAGCTACCTCACAAGGTGTAGCATGGCATACAGTTTCCAGCCGCGTAGGACCCGTTGTGCTGAGCTATAAGTGCTGTTTTGGCTCAATGTGAACACATACACTAGAAGCATGCCCTGTAGCCTCTATGGAGCTTGATAGCCTCCTGAATCCAGTACAGTCATCTCTCAATTAACCCGTGTCTAATTAACGCATTTTCAATTTAATGCGCGCTAGAAAATATTTAAAGAACGCAACATTTTTTATTTAATGCGAATTGGCACCTGAGCATTGTTTCAAATCACCTGCGCATCAGCACTGCAAACAAGGGCCATCGACATAAACAGACATAGCACAGTGTGTATTTATTAACAACAGGAAAAACTTTGTTTATTTATTAATAAAGAGAAAGATTTTTTTTATTTATTGAGCAAAAAAAAAAAAAAAAAAAAAAAAAAAGGACACATAACTAGATCAGCTTTGTTCCCACATCGTCATAATTGAGCGATGTCATGCTGCTGATGGCTACATATAATTACACACGTAACAAATAATATGCATATTTTCCATGAATATTACTAAACTTTATCCAATAATATTGTATGTATTCTCATATTATTGTGTTATAAAATGATAACAGTGGTAAATGTTTTGGTTTGGAAATTAGCTGATGGCGAATACGAGTTTATTTCGCCGTATTCAACTCAGTTCTGTGTGAATTTTCTTGCTTCTAGTTAGCATAAACGAATATCTAGATACTTTACTTATATGTAAGGGGTCACGTTTCGTTATGCGACAAATTATTAACCTTAAACGCCGACCTGGAGGGGGGGGTCGTATTTTACGTCATGAAAATTGTCGTTGGGTGCCAACTGGACGTATTTTACGTCGACATATGAAAGTTTTTTTTTAAATTCGTGGAAAAATACTTATAGGCCTACCAGCCTAAAACTTTTGAATCACGCGCCTTGGGGGATGCTGGGAGTTCACGGATCAAGGCCTTGTTTTGTTTTGAAGCGTGACCCAGGTGCGCATGCGCGATATCCCTTCTTCTCGCTCCAGCCAGCATCAGTAGCACACCATCCGAGAGCGATCTTTCGTGAAAAGCGTGTTTTTCTGGACTTGTGCGAGACTTTGAGCATTTGTATTGCTACAGGACATTCATAGTTATGTCTCCAACGACATGTGTGAACCGTGAAAGGCGCGTTTTACCCGTCGGAAGGGATCGTGTAAGGCGAGTTTTGGACCTGGATGCTGGCGAGGGGCCAAGCACCCAGCATGACCCCGAGCCTCAAGGCCGTTCTGTGCGGCCACGTGTGGCTGAAAGTGTTTCAGGAACACATCGTATGCCTTTGGTTACCCCTAGGAAGCATGTGGGTGTCCTTAGGGGCATTCGTAGGCATTTGGGAGGCCTCCAACCAAGGGACATAGACGAGTATCTTTCGGAGCTTGATCGGGAACATGTCGCAAGTCCTCATTTTGATGGCGGATGGCCATCGAGTGATGAGGACATCATCCCGATGAAAGTGAGGATGAATATATGCCCCCAATGTCCATTCGAGGCTCACATCCGAAAGTGAGCTCGAATTCAGTGGGTTCAGTGCTTACGAGGGGGAATCTGAGGAGGAGGGGGAGGGTGGGGATACGGGCTCAAGTTTTATCGCAGAGGACGATGCAGAAGCTAGGGCCGAGTGAAGTGTGATGGGCCAACGGGGGTAGGTAGTGTGCAATATCGTGCCCGCACCCGTGCGTGCGCACGGGCACGTAGAAGGTCGGCTCGTCGCGCCAGCCAAGGTGAAGGTCGGTCGTCGGAGAGTGACGAGGGGTGGAAGGAGGACCCCACCCCTCCTAACAGCACCCCTTCACGGCAACCCCTGGGATGACCGTACCAGTACCCCTGACTGTTTTGGGGTTCATCCAGCTTTTTCCTGACGCGGGAATTGCTGGAATACCTGGTACACGAGACGGTGGACTACGCTCGGTACTGCCGGTATGAGCTGAGAACGACCTTGTCGTATTACTGGCGGGGTTGCAACCTCATTGACATGGCGCATTTTTTGGGGCTCCACATTTATTTTGGTATGACACCTGCTGTAGACGTCAGGCAATATTGGAGGAGAAATTATTTTTTATGTATGCTGAATGTGCCTGGCGTTATGTCCGTGATAATTTCCTGGCGTTGGAAAACCAGGTACTTCAACGGCCTTCAACCAAGGGCCATACCCCAGAATAACAGTGATCGCCTCATTTTAGTGCGTACAGTGTTGGATTATATCCGTGAGCGGTGTAGTAATCTCGTGATTCCTGGAAAGAACCTGTCTTTGGATGAGGGGATGATGCCTTACAAAGGACGTCTTAGTATAAAAGTGTATAACCCCAAGAAGCCAAAGAATATGGTGTGAAATTCTTTCTCATTACTGAGGCCAACACTGGATACGTTGTGGACTTTTCAGTGTATACCGGGGTCTTCTCCACGCTGCGTGACACTGTATTCAACCTTGTGGGACGTTTCCGTAACAGGGATATCACCTGTTTATGGATAATTATTATAACTCGGTATCCCTGGCCCAGGAAACTGTATGAAGCAGGTGTTCACGTCAGTGGTACCCTTCGGTTGGTGCGTGGGGCCCCGAATGTCCTCAAGAGGTTCGCTAGTCATCCGCAACACCTGGCAAGAGGAGAGACAGAGTGGCGGCGGAAGGGCGCTGTCTTCGTCATCTGTTGGAAGGGTGTCCGACTCAATCCCCACGATTACGACGAGTCATGAACCCATCCAAGAAGAGATCGTACAGCGAAGAAGACACGTCGACAGGGCCGAGTTGTGTTTAGGAGTTTCGTACCGAGCGGCCTACCGTCATTGGGCACTACAACAGGCACATGGGAGGAGTAGATCTCTTTGATCAGCTCATCCAGTACTATCCCTTCGCCAGGAGAACCAGAAGGTGGACACAGAAGCTCCTCAAATACATCCTTCAGTTGGCCCTCCAAAATGCCTACATACTGTACTGTGGGTACCGCGGTGAGAATCTTCCGAGGTTGACCCACATACAGTTTCCTAGAGGTAGCTGGGAATGCCCTCATCAACTTCGATCCCGATGAGTGGCCTTCCATAACTGACCCCTGCCCCGAGCTGCAGATCTGCCCCTAGAGGAAAGGGCAGATAGGAGGGCAACTTCGCTCGACCTGCCGCCGCCCTGCTGACGACGCCCCTGCTGCCGCCGCCCCTGCTGCCGCCGCCCCTGCTGACGATGCCCCTCTTGCTGCCGGCCCCGCCATCACCGCTTCTCGTCGGGTAGTGGACCCTGAGTGTCGGCTGCAGCCAGGGGAACACATACTGGAGGCCTTACAAGGCGAAGGCAGAAACGGTGCCGGGTGGTGCCATAATGAATGGCAGAAGGAGACACACCCGTTCTTCTGTCCGTCTCTGCAAAGTTGCTCTTTGCAGGATAGGGGAGTGTGACCGAAAGTACCACACTAAGGTCATGTATTGGAGTGCACCCCCCCCCTAAACCGACAGCGGAGGGCGCACGGGGCTGCCGGGGTCCATCAGCAGTAAGGGCGCGCGCTCTCCCTCCTCCACCTGTACCTCGTCATGTCGAGTGAAAAAAATGCAAGACTCTTCAATGGAGGAGGGAGAAAACAAGAATAGAACGAAGAGTCAGGATTACGAGTGAGTATTCTGCATTTATTTTATATTTTAGTTTTATATTTATTACAATTTTTATATATCTGAATGTGTGCATGATAACATAATAATAAGACATTTCATTGTATGCGAAAAGAGAAGTGTCACCTGCATTCCTTTTATTTATGTACTTGGTACCAGAATTGAAGAATGTAATATATATATTTTACGTATAAAAAAAAAAATTATTATATATATATATATATATATATATATATATATATATATATATATATATATATATTATAAATATTTTTTTTTGGTGGGGGGTAAGCAAATTACTTACAGTCTAGTAATATTCAATCATTTACCTTCATTTTAAAACATATTGCAAGTCTCTAGAACAATATCTCGATTTATGGTGAATTTTTGAAAAAAAATATTTTTTTCCCCTCCGCGCCAGGGGCCACGCGATTCTCCGGCAGCGAATCTTCCGAAATGCGTAGGTCAATGGGCTCCTAATATTTGTGCCTTTTCATATTACGCTTATTTTAAAGGTTTATATATGGAAATGGTGCGCAAAAACATGCACAATATAACGAAAAATATTGGAAGGTTGTAGCATTTTCTCATTTTCGAAATATTTGCATATAAATTACGATAAGTACAAAAAAACTACGATCGGTCAACTTTGACTCAACCGAAAAGGTCAAAAAACGCATTTATAACATAAAAATCTTACAGTCTAGTAATATTCAATCATTTATCTTCATTTTAAAACAAATTACAAGTCTCTAGAACAATATCTCGATTTATGGTGAATTTTTAAAAAAAATATTTTTTTCCCCTCCGTGCGACGATTCTCGGCCGAAAATCTCCGAAACGCGTAGGTCACATTCTCCTAATATTTGAGCCTTTTCATTTTACACTTTTTTTAAAGGTTTATATCATGGGAATGTGCGCAAAAACATGCACAATATAAAAAAAAATATTGGAAGGTTGTAGCATTTCTCATTTTTGAAATATTTGCATATCAAGTACGATAAATAGGAAAAAAACTACGATCGGTCAACTTTGACTCAACCGAAATGGTCAAAAAACGCATTTGTAACATAAAAATCTTACAGTCTAGTAATATTCAATCATTTATCTTCAATTTAAAACATATTGCAAGTCTCTAGAACAATATCTCGATTTATGGTGAATATTTGAAAAAAATATTTTTATTCCGTCCACTCGCCGATTCTCAGCCGAAAATCTCCAAAAACGCGTAGGTCACATTCTCCTAATATTTGTGCCTTTTCATATTACGCTTTTTTTAAAGGTTTATATATGGAAATGTGTGCAAAAACGTGCACAATATAACAAAAAATATTGGAAGGTTGTAGCATTTATCATTTTTGAAATATTTGCATATAAAGTACGATAAATAGGAAAAAAACTACGATCGGTCAACTTTGACTCAACCGAAATGGTCAAAAAAATGCATTTGTAATCATAAAAATCTTACAGTCTAGTAATATTCAATCATTTATCTTCAATTTAAAACATATTGCAAGTCTCTAGAACAATATCTCGATTTATGGTGAATATTTGAAAAAAATATTTTTATTCCGTCCGCGCGCCGATTCTCGGCCGAAAATCTCCGAAACGCGTAGGTCACATTCTCCTAATATTTGTGCCTTTTCATATTACGCTTTTTTAGAGTTTTATATATGAAAATGTGCGCAAAAAACATGCACAATATAACAAAAATTATTGGAAGGTTGTAGCATTTCTCATTTTTTTTATATTTGCATATAAAAAAAAAAATTTAACAAAAATTCGACATTCGGTCAACTTTAACTCGTTCGAAATGGTCGAAAACTGCATTTGTAAGCTAAAACAGTATCGTAATATTCAATCATTTTCCTTCATTTTGAAACAAATTGCAAGTCTCTATAACAATATTTCGATTTATGGTGAATTTTTAAAAAAATTATTTTTTTACGTCCGCGCGCTACGAATTCATGCATCATTTTGTGATAATATTTTCTCTGTGTTGCTTTTATCGTTTTACAATGTGTTATATATCAAAATGATCGCAATTTCGTGCACATTACAACGAAAAATAAGTAACTTGTTACCTCTAACCGTTTGGCGCACAGCGCGATTTGAATACAATTATATATGAAATTTCATTTTTGCGCTATCATATATCGCATTATTTATATATGATAATGATAATTTTTTTCATTTCTGATGGTTGCATACTAAATTTCAAGCAATGACAAAAAAAAGGAGCCAAAAATGAACTCTTAATCTTGAAATCTAAGCGCGCTGTGATTTTTTGAAAAAAATATTTTTTCAAACCCCTCCGGCATACGGGAGTAATTTTTTTATTTACCGCTTCGGCGTTTAAGGGTTAAGTCGAAATATGGCTTGAATAAGTCGTTGGGAACTAAATTACTTCTTTCGTTAAGAGATTGCGTTGGGAGCGTGTTTATGCGTAAACAAAAAAAAAAGTTATTTCTGTTCGCTATTTTCACTTAATTTCATTGTAATACAAGCTTTATGTTATTAACCTTTTATTTGCGCGAAAAAAACAGTGAAATTTGTTGTTTCAAGTCCAGTAGTTTTGATTAAAATTATTTTCTCTTGATTTTATCTGCAGTTGTTTGATGGCATAACTTTACTGGAGATTTATCCTTTTGCCAATGAACGATAACAGTCATTAGCAGCTTGAACAGTTTTCTCAACTTCAGCTACAACTTGGTTTAAATTTATCAGCATATTTCCTTGCTGACCTTTGATCTATACCAAATAAAGTTATTACATAAAAATATACCAGTCCTATCCTACATAATGTCGTTTATAACATAACCACGGTAATTGTTTACTATCATACGATGGTTGCAATACACCAAACGGATGTTGCTGTTATCCAATTTGGTTGTACTTAGGAAAAAAGCACAGAGTTCCCCACGCCCAGGAACGTAACCCCCCCTTATTCCTGTTATTTCATATGGGAAAAATATGTTTAAATAACAATTTTTAATAAAAGCGAGCTCTCCAGGAACGTTGTTGCCTTTGAATTTTCTTCCTCTTCAGCTCTTGAGACAGACTACAGTGGGCCCCCTGTATTTGTGTTCTACGGATTCCCGGATTCCTCTCTGGAGCATATCTACCCATTAATTGCGGTGAATTCGCCTATTTGCAGAGTTTTTCGACAAAAATAATAACTAAATAGTGTATTCTAATGTTATTTTCATGACTAAATACATTTTTATGATACAAAAATGATTACCAATTTTCAAATATTAATATTGATTAATAATGTATTAGTAAGTTTAATATTAGTGAAGAGCAATAATATCAATTCATTAAAGAAAATACTATAGTGAATTAGTAAGATTTTAATTTATAATTTTAAATTATGTAAGAATGAAGGAAATCCCAGTCTTCTCTCTTTAACTCCAGGTACTAAAACTGTCAAATATATCAAGTAATGTGACAGGAGGGGGAGGAGCTGTTGTTTTGTTGCCATTAAGTGGTCATGTAAATTCTCTCTCTCTCTCTCTCGTCCCCTCTCTCCCTTCCTCTCCTCCCGCCACGCCCTCCTCTCTCCTCTCTCTCTCTCCTCTTCTCTCTTACTGAGACGTGAGAATTTGTATATCACATGTACTATATGTTTATCAATACTTTCAAATATAAAAATAATATCACTATACGTAACTGTAATTACAAAATTCATGTTATGTGATAGTATTTTAAAGAAATGTAATAACCTGTCTATTTCACTCTTTTAAATAAGGATAACTCTCTCCCTCCCTCTCCCTTTTGCCACACAAGATATGTATGTCATAGTGATAACTCTCTCCCCCTGTTTCACTGAAAACTTTAGAAGTATTTTCTGAGAGAACAGAGAGGTAAACACACACACACACACACACACACACTCTCTCTCTCTCTCTCTCTCTCTCTCTCTCTCTCTCCTCTCTCTCCTCTCTCTCTCTCTCTTTTACTCAGATGAACGAATTTTTATGGTACTAGTATGTAATATGTTTATTGATATTTTCAGTTGTTAATAATAATATTAATAATAAAACTGTAATTACATATTTCGTATGTGGTAGTATTTTAGAGAGATAAAAATAACCTTTCCATCTCACTTACATAAGGATAACTCCTCTCTCTTACTGAGATGAGATAATTTTAATGGTAGATGTATGTGTTTATTAATATTTTCAAATAATAATATAACTGTAATTTCAAATGAAAATTATTCTTCCCTTCGTCTTTCTCTGTATCAATTTCCCTACCTCCTCTCAACTCCAGAGATGCTCGGAGCTCGGGAAGCTGTCAAATATGTCAAGTAATGTGACAGGGCAGGGGAACAGTGCCATATAATAATGGTCAATGATTTTAATGGTTTTTATGCAGTTTCTCTCTCTCTCTCTTACTGAGATGAGATAATTTTTATGGTACATGTATGTAATAAGTTTATTATTAATATTTTCCAATAATAATATTATAATATGCATACTATTAATACTATAACTATTATTACAAAATTCATATACGAGTATTTTAAATACAATAATCTTTCCATTTCACTGTTTTAAATACTGTGAGGACAATCTCTCTCTCTCTCTCTCTCTCTCTCTCTCTCTCTCTCTCTCTCTCTCTCTCTCTCTCCACAAGATACATATGTCATAGTGGCAACTCACTCACTCTCTCTCTCTTGGCTGCAAGTGTTAGAAGTACATATGTACGTACATACCTTAAGTGTACTAATGTTTAGGATTACTTTGAAATTATATTAATACAATCTTTAAGGTCAATACAGTAATATGATAATAATTTCTCTCTCTCTCTCTCTCTCTCTCTGCAAAAGAATTGATAGACAAATAGATTGTTCAGTCCTCTCCTCTTTTCTCTGGAAAAGATATATGTATTTATGGGAGGGGAAGAAGTGTTGCCTACAAAAGTTCATTTCAATCTTTTGATATTGTACTGTTATTGACTGTTTATATATTTCTAATGGTAAAATGTTTCAGATGACTTTGAAATGATATTAATAATACCAATTCAATGGTATATTTGATGTAAGATGATACTTTAAGTATATATTTGGTATTTGAACTTTCAAGATAGCAGATATAAGCATTTTTAGAGGGAGTTCTAACTATTCGTGGATTCGCGCTATTCACGGGGGTGTCTGGTAGCCATCCCCCGAGAACATGGGGGGAACACTGTACCATGGTCAAAGTTGTCTGTCTTTACAGTGACTGATGCTGTGCTGCTTCCTATCTACTTCAGACCAGATTCCTATAGCTCTCTAACTGAGGTGCACAACTCAATGGGACAATGACCAAACACTTTTGTAAGGGTGGGGGGACTTCTAGAGCCTGTGAAACGAAAGGTCATCTACTTCCAGGTAGCCTACATCCTGAAGTAGTAGCCTACATCCTGTCACCAGTGCAATCCATCAACACCTATTAGTAGTCTGACTGTCGCTCTCTCTCCATTTCTGCAGTCTATATT
This sequence comes from Macrobrachium nipponense, assembly GCF_015104395.2. Lineage (NCBI taxonomy): Eukaryota > Metazoa > Arthropoda > Malacostraca > Decapoda > Palaemonidae > Macrobrachium > Macrobrachium nipponense. The sequence goes on along the minus strand of NC_061094.1, from coordinate 28,935,243 downwards.
TTGATAGGTCTGGGGTCTCTAGTTCTTTCACTGTCATGAAGCTCTCATGTGATTTCAGACGTCTTCTTGTTTCATGATGGTTGTAGAGTGGGTACCAGGGATCACTTGTTTGTTTGGTCTTTTCCTTTCTAGTCATGGCATCTTGACGATGTTAGGTGGTGCAATGCTGGCTAGTCTATACAAAGCTGGCAGGGGTGTTGCACTCAGTGTGCCAGTGATTAGTCAGCAGGCTTTATTCAGCTCGATATCCACTCTTTTGGCATGGCTTGATCTTTCTCACACAGGAGCACAATATTCTGCAGTGGAGTAACATAGTGCTAGGGCCGTTTGCTTTAAAGTTTTTACATCTGCTCCCCACTTGGTGATTGAAATTTTGCTTAGGAGGTTATTTCTGGTGGCCACTTTTATCATGAGCTTGACATGCTCCTTGAAAGTCATTGTTCTATCAAGTGACGCCAAGATAGACTGGATACAGATGGTTTTCCAGTTCCTCGTTTTCCTATTTTATTTTCAGTTTTCTGTATGCCTGGTGATTGTTCAGAGGGAATGAGCATGCCTGAGCTTTCATGGGGTTTGCTTTTAGGTGCCATTTTTTATAATATTCTGAGAGAGATGATAATCCCCTTATCAGTCTTTATTCGATGGTTTTAAAGGAATGTGACTGTGTTGCAATGCAGAGATCGTCAGCATATATAAACCTCCAGATGTAATGGAGTTGTGGTAGGTCATTTGTGTATATGTTGAATAATAATGGGGCTAAATATGTACTGAGCAAACACACACATGTGAGGCAAATTTTAAGGTTGAACAATCAAAGAAAAACACATCAATGGGAAAAGGAAGATGTGCAAATGCACATATGTAGTGTAAGAAAAAATAAATAAATAAAAATAAATTTTTCTGTACCTTCCATGGGAAGTTGAACGTGAATATTTACAACCCTGTGCAGGACCTCTTTTCCAAGAAACTTGTAAAAATATGCTAATTTAACCAAGTTATACATCCTTTTTCTAATAATTTATTTCATTTTATTTTGTAAAATTATAATTACAGCTCACAAACTATCATACCAGATAAGAACTAAAATCAGCAACAAAATATGAGTAGTACGTATACAGTGGCTGCAAAAATAATCTTATTAGCAAAAATAATGACATATTTCACAAAATAATAGCAAATACGGTGGATAATTAAACAAACAAAAATCTGTACTTATTTATTATTCAGATACATGAATTAATACTGTCATCTCTCCTTTAGCCTGCAATACAGCCTGGATGTGCTTAGGCATGAAATCAGCAAGGATCATGAAAAATTGAGGGTCCATCTTAGTACACCATGTCAACTTCATCTCATTCTTAAGCTCGGCCATATTTGAGGGCTGTGCACCAGCAACTTTGTCTTTAATAACTTTCCAGGCCACTCTAAAACAGATACAGTGGAACCTTGACATATGAAAGTCCCAACTTGCAAAAAATTCAAGTTACGAAAGCAAACACGAAGATTATTTTGCCTCTACATACAAAAATAATTCAGGTTACGAAAGGGTGTTGCTGTAAAGTCCTGAGATTTGCCCAGACCGCCGAGAACAATTTTAAAACTCGCTCGCCACCAACTGAGTAGACTAGCCACCATCCTCCCGCTCTCCCATTGGTTCCTGATGCTAGTCACTGCCGTAAGATCCTGCTCTCCTATTGGTCAGAATCTCTCCCATCGTGGTCTACGTAAAGGCGTTCTTCGGCCACTCGGTAGCAGCATCGTTGTCGTAAGCATGCCGATTTTGTTCGTTCATATACAATTTCATTTGTTAACATTAATTCGTGTTAGTGATTTCGCTTTGTACTTTATCGTGTTGTGTGAGAACTTTAGTACATAAATTAATTATGTACGTTTAGTCATGGGTCCCAAGAAAGTTGCTGAAGTTCACGGAAAGAAGAAGATGCTTTCTAAGGAGACAAATATGGAGATTATCAAGAAGTATGAAGCTGGCATGCGGTTGAGTGTGATCGCTAAGGAATAGGCCGAAATCCGTCGACAATAGGCACCATCATTAAGCAGAAGGAAGCCATCAAAGCAGCTACACCTTCCAAGGGCGTGACTATTTTGTCCAAGGAGCCACGTGCATGATGAGACGGAGAGGCTGCTTCTTCTATGGATTAAGGACAAAGAAATCGCTGGCGATACGATAACCGAGACGGCAATCTGCCAGAAGGTCAGCGCTATTTTCGGCGATTTGATTGCCCAGTCTGAAGACGACAGAGGAGAAGGAACATCAACGGCAACCCCAGACTTCAAGGCTTCTCGGGGGTGGTTTGATGAATTCCGTAAACAGACTAGCATCCATTCGGTGGTGAAGAAATCAAAATTTTGTAAAAAATGTAAAGTATAAAAAAGTAAAAAAAAAATGTAAAAATAAAAATAAAAATTTAATTTTAAGTTTTTTGTAAAGTTAAGTGTTAATGTTTTCTGCCATTTGTTAATGTTTTTTGCAAAGTTTAGTGCTAATGTTTCCTGTCCTTTTTTAATGTGTCTCATAAAGTTAAGTGTTCATGTTTTCTGCCATTTGTCCTCCTCCTCTGTCGCCACTTTCGGAGATCGCCTCACTCGAAAGCTAAGGTTCCACATTTTACTACATATGTACGTATGTACGTACAGTATTTCTTTGTACCATGTACACTAATACTCTTTATTTACAGGTATGTAGTACATATTAGTAGTATATGTAGTTTAACCTTTCAACGCCAAAGGGGTATAATAAAAATCGTCTCCCGTATGCCGGGGGGTTCTCAGAGTGAGTGCCGAAGCGGAAAAAATATTTTTTCAAAAAATCACAGCGCCCTTAGTTTTCAAGATTAAGAGTTCATTTTTGGCTCCTTTTTTTGTCAATGCCTGAAGTTTAGTATGCAACCATCAGAAATGATAAAAAATATCATTATCATATATAAATAATGCAATATATGATAGCACGAAAACTAAATTTCATATATAATTGTATTCAAATCGCGCTGTGAGCAAAACGGTTAAAGCTAACGAGTTAATTTTTTTTTCATTGTATTGTACACTAAATTGCAATCATTTTGGTATATAACACATTGTAAAACAATCAAAGCAACACAGAGAAAATATTATCACAAAATGATGCATGAATTCGTAACGCGCGGACGTAATAAAATGTTTTTTTAAAAAATTCACCATAAATCGAAATATTGTTCTAGAGACTTCCAATTTGTTTCAATATTAAGATAAATGATTGAATATTACTATACTGTAAGAGTTTTAGCTTACAATTGCAGTTTTCGACCATTTCGGACAAGTTAATGTTGACCAAATGTCGAATTTTTTTATATATTTTTTTATGTGCAAATATTTCAAAAATTTGAAAAGCTAGAACCTTCAATTATTTTTTGTTGCATTCTACATAAAATTGCACACATTTTCATATATAAAACTCTATGAAATGCCTAATATGAAACGGAGCAAATATTACGAGAATGCGACGTACGCATTTCGGAGAGTTGCGGAGGAGAATCCGCGCGCGGAGGGAAGGAAAGTTTTTTTTTTTTAAATTCACTATATATCTAAATATTGTGCTAGACTTCGAATTTATTTCAAAATGAAGATAAATGACTGAATATTACTAGACTGTAAGAGGTTTAGCTTACAATAGCGTTTTTTTACCATTTCGGTAGAGTCAAAGTTGACCAAATGTGTTTTTTTTCTATTTATTATGATTTAAATGCAAATATTTCGAAAATGAGAAAAGCTACAACCTTCAATTATTTTTTGTTGTATTCTACATGAAATTGAACACATTTTCATATATAAAACTTTATGCAATGGCTAATTTAAAATGGTGCAAACATTACGACAACCGGACAAAAAAATTTATGATTTTTTCGGAAGAGTTACCGCGCGGACGTAAGTAAATTGTTTTTTTTTTTTTTTATAAATTTACCATAAATCGAAATATTGTGTTAGACTTCCAATTTGTTTCAAAATAAAGGTAAATAATTGAATATTGCTAGAATGTAAGAGTTTTAGCTTAAAATTCCGTTTTTCGACCATTTTGGTCAAGTCAAAGTTGGCCAAAGGTTGAAATTTTGGCACTTATCGTTATCTATATGAAAAAATTTCAAAACTGATAAAAGCTACAACCATGGATTATTTATTGTTGTATTCTACATGAAATTGCGCACATTCCCATATATAAAACTTTATGTAACGGCTAATTTAAAATGGTGCAAACATTACGACAATCGGACAAAAAAATTTATGATTTTTTCGGAAGTTACCGCGCCGACGTAAGGAAAGTTTTTTTTCATAAATTCACCATAAATTGAAATATTGTGCTAGAGACTTCCAATTTGATGCAAAATAAAGGTAATGATTGAATATTACTAGAACATAAGAGTTTTAGCTTACAATTGTGTTTTTTGACCATTTCGGTAGTCAAAGTTGACCGAAGGTTGAAATTTTGGCACTTATCGTTATTTATATAAAAATATTTCAAAACTGATGAAAGCTACTATCATGAGTTGTTTTTAGTTGTATTCTACATGAAATTGCGCACATTTTCATATATAATACTCCATGTAACAGCTAATATAAAATGGTGCAAAAATTATGTTAAAGTGACGAAATAATTTCTAAGATGTGTCGCTGATGTTTTTTAGTGTGAGAAGAAATAAATTCGTGCTTGCGCGCCTGGGTAGCGATTGTAAACAAAACAACGCCTTGATCCGTGAGCTCCCAGCATCCCCCAAGGCGTGTGATTCAAAAGTTTTCGCCTGGTAGGCCCTATAAGTATTTTTCCGCGAATTTTTAAAACAACTTTTTATATCGACATACCATACATCCAATCGGCACCCAACAGACAATTTATGTCGACGTATAATACGTCCAATCGGTGTTTAAGGGTTAAGTTAGGTATTGAATGGTCCAAATTGTTACATTTCATTGTTTATTGGTCAATTCAGCTTTATTATAAAATTTACTGGGGTGTTTTTGTAGGGCTTGGAACGAATTAGGCAATTTACATGTAAAATGTGGTTCAAGATATGAAAAAATCAGGTTACGAAGGCCGCCTCGGAATGGATTAATTTCGTATCCTGAGGTACTACTGTACATATACAACAAAACATATCTTCCTTTCACATAATTTGCATTTCCACTTTACGTAAATGAGGAAAAAATACAAAACTACATTACAATTTACAGCATAGAATCTTTCTTGTTGAAGTTTCGACATTCAAATTGTATGGTGCGCATTATAAATACTCATACATGTTAGCCCATCCATCGCTAAAAACCTGTTATAGATCCTAATATGATCATGTCGGTCCATTGAGGGCTAATACAAAAGTTTTAAGTTTGCACTAAACAAGGAAATTAACCCATAATGGATGGATACCCTCATGTAAGTAGCAATAACAGGTCTTGGGTGGAGGACGGATTTACTCATGGTGAGCATCAATATTATGAGCCATCGATTTGGGGATTTGGGAGAATCAGGTGGGAAAGAGGTCCCACTACTTCCATTGTCCATAAAATCACTAAGGGAAACTTTTAGACTGGCTCAGCTTGCCGATTCTAAGAGGCTCATGACTTTATTGTGTACTTGATTTCAAGGTGATATGTACTGCCGCTCTCTCTCTCTCTCTCTCTCTCTCAACATTTTTTCATATATTTGCTCATAAATATACCCAGGGGTTGCTGTCGGTGTTAGTTCTTATCTTTTTTAAATGTATGTCAGATATAATTATAATTTTGCAAATAAAAGTGCAAAGAAATATTAGAAAAACCATGTATATTTAGAAAAGTTACTACATCTTCGATCAGTAATTTACATAAATATTTTACAACAAATATACTCTGAATTTGTTACTGATTTTAGTTCTTATTTGTTTTGATATTCTGTGAGCTGTAATAATAATTTTACAAAATAAAATGAAATGATTTATTGGAAAAAATGTATAACTTGGTAAAATTTACAATTGTGTTGTCAAAGAGGCCCCACAAGGGGTTGTAAATAGTCTTCTTCAACTTCTCGTGGAAGGTAGGGAGAATTGTTCAAATTTTTTTCTTACACGTTCATTTGCATATCTTCCTCTTTCCACTGATGCCTTTTTTCTTAAATTGTCTAACCTCAAAGTTTCCTTGGCTTGGGGTGCTGTATATGTTTTTATTAAGCCCGGCTCATAAGGGTTAAACTCATAAGGGTTAATAAATTTTATATACAAAGTGCAAAATAATAAGGCAAGATAGTTACATGAAGCCAGCTAGGCAAAACTTGTAAGAAACAGTATTTATTGATTATCTTTCTGAAGAAAAAGATAAAAGAAGGAATTAAATGATATACTACCAAAATCAATATATTTGAAGAAGAATTTTCCAGACTACTGAATCGAAATTTGGACAGATTCACAATGTTGTATTGACATTAAAATACCAAAAATAAGGAGGCTAGTTTTTAAAGGTATTCATGTGTGAACAATCGTTCTTGTCTACAAGATGCGACAATGTGTCTGGGGAAATTCAGACAACAAACGAGGGCTCTATACAATTAATGGGTATGTGATGAAACAAACATCTTTGAAAGACAACCTTAATTCTCTGAAAAGATTCAGTATTGCATTTGTAATGAAAATAGTGAGATTGCACACTGAAAATGGAAGTTAGAAAAAATGAAGTTATGGGCACAATGTAGATATGGGGACTGCTGTTAAATGAGAGATTACTGTACTGTAAAAACACTGAGTTCATTTGGAAATTCTGGTGATTGCAAAAAGGATAACTTAGGCTAGACCAAACAATTCTCTTTTAATAAACATTTCCTGCCTCAGGGGCACCACAGACCAACAAATTATTGAATTTCCTGTGAATGCTGAAGATTTATTCAAATTTTTATGTAACTATCAGTGGTTTAATGGATACAAAATAAAATGTCTTTTTATATTCAAAATATTATATGTGAACTAATAATTGCTTGGAAATCTGGGTAGAATAAATAGGAAGATATTACATACCTATCAACAGGTCCTGAGCTATAAGGAGGTGGCTGCTTATACAACTGCTTGTTATATCCATAACCACCTAAGTTAAAGAAAGAAAATAGAGCATGATTATTATTGGACACCTCCTGTCTGAAAAATATACTGTTATAATATTGCTCACAACAATTGGCCTTTATTACAACATCTACAAAAAATTAAATTTCTAAAAATCCACATTATCTGAAATTAGCTAATTACAAAAATATTTATGATTTGCCAAAATTAGATCACAGAAGATATATAGTATACTAAATTTGCTGGGATAAAGGATAAACCCCAATTTGGGAAGAATATTCTTGAAAAATTACAAAAATATACCACACATTTCCCTAACCATCACAGTCCTTCCCCTTATACATCATTTTAAAGCTCCTTACCTGCTTGTATTCAGATTTATAAAGGAGAGGAAATGGGAGAAACATGCATTTTTCTGCAATACAGTAACAGTTTTGCATAATGCAGTGACTAACAATGGTCTACCATACTATATCATTTCTTTGTTGGCATTCATATACAATACTGTAATTTCATAAGATGGCATTACACCATAACTGTTATTTAAGTGGTACAGCACATGAAAAATAGATCACTAAATCACTACGAAAGAGCTAGTATTATCACAAGAATGTATGTTTGAATAGCCTAAAAAATCTTTCCTTCTCTCCCTCTCTATACATAAGAGGAAGAAAATAAACTAAATGAGCTCCGAATGAGGATGGTGTCAATGAAGCGCCATAGCAAAGGCAATATGGTAGAACCCTGGACTTTGAAGTTAATCTGTTCCCGAAGAAGTCTCGAGATGAGATTCCGTCGAAATCCAAAACATGTTTTTCCATAAGAAATAACTAAAAATGGGTTAATGTGTTCTTGACCACCGGTTATTACCCTAACCTTGCCTTTTTATACAAAACATTACGTATTGCATTAAAAGTCTTTTTTTTTTTTAATGTACATATACATACTGAATAAAAAAACTGGCCTACATTCAATGCGGCTGTGTTACAGATGGTTGACCCAGTGCCATAGGCTAGGCTAGGTGTGGTATATACTGTAATAGGGAGGTACAAAACTTGTTGCTAATAATAAAAATTTAAAAACAAGCCTAATTATTACAGTAAATTAATAAAATATTAAAAATAAGACAGTAAATCAGTCATACAAATGTCTCTCATACTTTTCAATAATCTCATGTTTAATTGTGGTTCTTACAGTTTTTCTCTTCTGCTTGTCTGCTATGGCTGTCTTGAGACCCATGATTGAATCAAAATCCAGTACAGAAAGCAAAAAAAAAAAAAAAAAATACAGCACAGAAAGCCACAAAAACAAAGGAAATATTCCTGTACAAGCATGTACTTGCTCAAAACAATAGCAGCAGAGTGAGCTGACCTTAAACAACGACACCAAGATCGCCAATAAGCGGGGAAAGATTGAAACCCTTTTGTTTACAAAAATCATATGGTTCATTGGGTCAGATTCTGGAATTTTGTTTGAGGTCTACTACAAAATTTACTAAAAGTTTTGTGTAAAAATCTGATTATGCTGAGTTCTGATACGGTCGAGGACTGGGGTTCTACTGTACTTCCAACTACAGTGAAGTGAATGTTATGGCGTAAAAAAGAATCTTTGAAGTGTGAAAATTCATCAAAGTTACTAACTTACATAATAGTATAAACGCACCTATGCAGTCATACAAATGTCAGCCTTTCTGACTGACCTAAAAGTACTTCTTTCTTTTTTTCTCTCATACATCTATTGTTATTCTATATAAAAACCTGGGGCATCATTATGCTGTGCTTAACACATTAGGTTAAGTCTGTTACCCTATATTCTCTCAATCCATCTGATGTAATATTACTGATGCGATATCTTGAATATGCTAATGATATTTGGCAACATTAAACAGCACACAATGCGTAAATTATAACATGTTAATTGGGTACATACACTTTATCAAGAAAACTAATGTTCAACAATGTAGAAAGTACGGTGGAATCTGGCAAGGTAAACACTGAAGTCAAATAGGAGAGACTGACAAAACTTAGCCAAATAGTCAGTCAATGATCAACTGATAATTCTGAAGCTAGATGACAGTCAATGTCCAACTGATAATTCTGAAGCTAGAAATGTAATATGTAGGTAATATATAGAACCCTTGCACTTTAATATTTGTTTGAAACAGACATGACTTGCATGTTGTGTCACCTTACATATCATTTACCAACATCTGATGATAATGGACACAATGCAACGTTCACGGGAATCGTAATTATTAATTTAACTATTCATAAAAACAAGCTTCAAACTATTGTATTTACATATATAAATATAACTTATGTTCAGCCATTCATACAAGTTACAGAAAACTGAGGTGTAGTGACAACTGTAAATATACATAGTAGTTACTAATAAAACCTGATAAATGATTTTTACCGACATGTTCACAGGACAAATCACGCACATGGACATGTGACGAGTCAAGTACACGTCCCATGAGAAGACAACCAAGCACGGTCCCAAGATAAGAAATGATGCCAAAGAGAACTGCCTGAAGGAGACCGACTCCTAAGGTTACGGTCTCAAGCAGGAGAACAAGAAACACATCTGTGGACCAGGGACACTTCATATTCTTGATCATCAACCGCAACATTACAGAGAGAAGAATCCTTCGCATCAGATACTTTCGACTTCTTAACCAGCACCTTATCATCCTTATGACGGACCTGAACAGGAACAGGGGATAATGGTCTAGCACTTCCATTATCACAACCACGTACATGTAAAGAAAAGGCATGGCTGCGTAAGGAAGATGGCGAAGCACTCTTACCACTCTCACACTCCCATCGTCCCGAACACATACACGTAAGGGAGAGACATGGCTGTGTAGGGAGGCCAGCGATGCATTTCCAGCACATACGGGAGAGACATGGCCGTGTAGAGAAGTCGGCAATGCATGGGTTACATGCCTCCAAGAAATGCAACAGCAGACCATCCCATGAGGGGGGACCCTGTAGGCCTAGCAATGCCCAAACAGCCTCCATCTTGCTTGATTCCAAATCTGAAATTAATGAAACAGATGGTGTAATCTCTACCCTCCCAGGAAGGATATTAGATCCTGAGGGAGAGGGGGGTATATTAAACATAACATCATCCTGTGCAACTCCTGATACTTCCAATGACAGATTGATGGAAGAAAAGGAAGGAGACAAAGGTTCAACTGCATCAGGGAGAACGCTTTTGGAAGAGGCTGAGGCTGAATCATCTAACCGAGAAGAAAAACCTTCCCAAGAAGGACAAGTAGAAACTCTGCAATGTTCCTTCTTCTTGTAAAACGCCCTTCACTGTGACTTAGGCCAAGCACAACATTCCGGGCAGGGATTAGTAACTTTGCATTAATTAGATCTGCACCTACTGCATGTCACATAAGGATCTGTAATTGTAGCGGCCAAAAACCTGGAGCACGGAAAACCCTGAACGACCAGGCACGTGTTGACGAGGCCATGAAGACTCGTAAGACTCCATGACAAACACAAACACAGACAACTGAAAGCACAAAGAAACATGGGCATACAAAGCAACCTGCTTGAAAGGGGAGCAAAAGCGACTACTCTCCAAGGCGGTCAAAGAGAGACTGACGGATCACATGATACTGTGCTTGGTCGGTGACCAGCATCCACCTTGTATACACGAGTTGCCAGATTTCACAGATTCATTGCTTACAAACTTTGATTGTTTTAACTGGTTTCCAGCTGTCGTGAGAAAATTTATCCTATTGTTAAGACCGAGGGTTTGTTCTGCATATGAACAATGTCAATTTGAGGACATATCATCCTTAAAATCTGTCTTATAAAATGGAGGTCAAATCATCCTTAAAATTTATCTCATAAAATGACAATCATCACAGATTTTACCTTGTCCATAACTGCCCTCATAGCCATAGGATCCATCACCAGCACTGAAATAATAAACAAGACTTGGATTAAAATGTATACTAAACCTAGCCCTAAATGAATAAAATAAACTCATTACACTTCATCACAGTTTGTAGCTAATACTTTTGGTTCCTGCAGAGTGTAAATCATTTATTTTTGAACTTCAATACTATGTCAATCCCCAAAGGAACATATTAATAATTTTTCAATTACTACTGTAATTTATACATGATATACAAATTTAAAAACAAATTTAAAATAATACTGAAGTCTGGTTAGTCAAACTAGTAATTTGGTAGATGGGCCTGCATGAAACAATGTAGTGGTATGGTAAGAACGGTTTCCATGCACCTTTAAGTACGTGGGTCTATTGACTCAGTTACAGTAAACCAGTTCCTTCAATAACTTAAAAGTAGTTTGAAAAGTAATTTGCCTTGCCAAACCTAGTGCCACTCCAGAATCCAAAGTATGCTTTAGTAATTCGTGCATTTCAAGACTTTCAAGCATACAAGACAACAGTACTACATTTACCTCTCAAACTTAAGATACACTCCATTTACTACCACAAAAATAAAAAAAGACACATTACTAAAGCAAAAGAGCAACACAATGTTATCAGAATGCAACAATGATATTGACTGGGTAAAAAAATCTTTATTTAATTTGCATTAATCAATTACCTACACATAAATTCACTGATATTTAAGGTTTCCTCACATACCAGTTCAATAATTGTAATATTAAATTTAAGTAGTTTTACTATGGAAAAATATGGATGGTAATTTTTTATTGACAAATTTGTGACCATGGCAGCAAAAATGCACTAATGCCGAGATCTAAAAGCATAATCCAGTCCCACAATACAATGTGTTTTGGATAGTGATAAATGAATGTCTGAACAAGTTCATTTCATGATTTTTCACATAACCTACCTAACAATTTACGTTATTACTTCATGATAAAACTATTATTAATAAAGTGTAAAACTGAACCACTGAGTTGATATTTTCAACTCTAATAGGGCTGGCAAAAGAGATTTCTCTTGATGAAATACTTTATAGATCTTATTTAATATAGTGCGCAACTCCTTACAAATTTAACAATTAAATCTATTTCAAAGGCATGTTTCTAATGCTTGACATATGTTACCTGAAAATTGAACAATCACTGAAAATGTGTTTGACAGTAAGTGTTATTCTTCATATCCCCATGTTCCTAGACAATGCTGCTAACTGAAAATCGGCAACAACAGCACTAAAAACCTGCTTAACGGTGCCACTAACCAGGGATCAGTGTTGCTAACCAGATATCAGCGCTGCTAACTATGGTTTGGTACAGAAAATCCAGTTAACAGCGTCGCTAGACAAGCGCAGTAAAACCTAATAGCTGTTAACTGATGCCGCTGTTAACAGAGGGATGTCTACAAGATATTAATTTTTCAACTAAAAAAACACAATTCAACAGCTGGTTCAATCAATTTTGTCAGAATCACTATTTCACAATTCTCTACATTTACTGAAGATGATGGGTTCAATAGATACAAATCATTGAGGAACAACTGTGTTTAATCTATGCAAAGCAACTGCAGCTTGGCTGCCTTATCAGTTTCTTTAATTCTTTTAATACCCACATGAGAAAGACCCCAAGATACAATACTTCCACATGTATACCAACTTCACAAAATGGTCTGTTTCATCAGAAGATAATTGTGGGCATTCACATCTTATGTTTATTGTACATTTTTCACGATGTTTAGGGTATATTCAAAACTTTTAGAAAAAAGTGTATGGTGCTGCATACACAATCCACAGGGGTGATATTCTAAGGTATATTTAGGTATATATTTTTTGACAAAAAAATTCTGTTAGTTTTAATTGGGAATAATAATGGATTATTGTTAATAAAAATATCTCTTCAACTGAAAAGGCCATTTGCTTGTGAGTCACTTGCCTGAATCTTTGTTTCACTTTGTCTGATTACTAAGTCTCAATATTAAGAGAGAGTAAGTTTACTATTTTTGACTTGTACATAATTGTTTGGAGAGAGCTTGAAAGCCCCAGTGCAGTTGCTGAGCCATTTATTGTAATTAGGACCTTAGATTTTTAATGCTGACTCTGATGCAGAGCCATATATATTGGAACACACACTAAAATAAATAAGAAAGTTGCTTTGTATAATAAGAGATTGATTTTTCAATCTCTCAAGTTGTAAGTGATAGCCTTCTTATCAAGTTAATTGCATTTCCACCTTTGGCTTTTATGTATACAATGTGTGCTTTCCAGTTCAACTGTGTATCACAGATTAAGCCTACAAATCTTACAGTTTTGTTTCTTGCAAAATCCCGAAGAAAGTTCCACTGGTGAAGCAAACAGGATAGGATAGGATAAAAGATTAGTTTAACCTGAACCTTTGAGTCTAAAAATGGTTCTTCTCAGGCTGATTCCCAGGAAAAAACAACTAGAACTAGACTTTATTCAAAAAAACCGACTTTACTTAAAAAAATCAAGTATATCTTAGTTTTACCAGACCACTGAGCTGATTAACAGCTCTCCTAGGGCTGGCCCGAAGGATTAGATATTTTTACGTGGCTAGGAACCAATTGGTCACCTAGCAATGGGACCTACAACTTATTGTGGGATCCAAATCACACTAGATTGAGAAATGAATTTCTATCACCAGAAATAAATTCCTCTGATTCCGCGTTGGCAGAGCCGGGATTCGAACTTTGGACCACCAGATTGGCAGTCGAGCGTGAAAACCACCCGTCCAGCGAGGAACCCGACTTTACGTAGGAGCATAATAATCTTGTTAAGTGGGAAATCCCTGCCTTCATTGAGAATTCCTCACATTGTTGGATCTCGAAAAGAAATGCGCCTCTCCTGGGAACTTGGCATCCATTACATTTCATTGGGTCAGAATGTGGGGTTGTCATTAGATGACCATGAGAAAATCTGGTATGACCTATGCAGAGTTTTGCTAATATTACTCCTTTAGATCTTGCTTTTTGAGACGATGAAACCCATGGGTATTCCTCAGATTTTATATTTTTCAGTTTGTTTGATATTTGTACAGAAGACCAATCTGTTTGCCAATCTTGATATATAAGAGATTTGACAGATGCTATCCAGTATGATACAGGGGCATATGAAATTGTTAGGGTAACAGTGCATGCTAAATAAGCTGCAGAATCTGCATTTTCATTCCCTTCTTTTCCTACATGTGTCAGAATCCAACAGATTTTAATTGACAATACAGACTGGAGACGTAGGTGCATTTTTATTTGTATTTCTTTGACAAGTTGATTTGAAGATTTGTAATTGTTCATAGCATCAATGGCATTATGTGAGTCGCTGAAATATATTGAAGAGATTGATTGCCTTTCATATATTGTCAAGTGTGGCTCGTATGGCCGAGTGTTCTGCAGTAAACTCAGATGATATTATAGGAAGGCCTATCTTGATTAATTTATTATTCGAGAAAAGCTGAAGCTCCTACTCCAGTATAATTTTTTGAGTCATCTGTATGAATCATGAATTGGTTTCCCTTTCTTTGGATGTGCTCTAGGGCATGTTGGCAGTACATCTCTGTAATATTAGTCATATTTTGTTTAAGAAGATAAGACAAAGTGGTTCCTAATCTTATTTGTTTCAGAGACCCCCTGTCGACTGTGAGTATCAATCATTACTTGCTCCCAGTAAATTTTATGTTATTCATATTTTTCCTTTATATTCTTATGTGAAAAAATTTTGTATATAGTAATGAATATTGTTTACCACATTGGCAAAAAAATAAAATAAAAATATAGTAAGGATATTGGAAAAAAATAGGAATATTTAGTGGAAAAAGTAATTGCAGAAGTAGAAAGTTATAAAGTAGTATAAATATTAGTAAAGTAGTAGAAATAAAGTAACAAAAAAGTAGTAAAGTGTTAGTAAAATAGTAGTAGTAGTAATAGCAGTACTAGTTTTCTTACTGAAACAGTTAGTCTTAGGTTTCATTCAGAAACAGCGTATACATAAATGAATGTTTACGGCATTGGTAATAATAATAATAATAAATAAATAATAATAATAATAATAATAAGATAATGAATAATAATAATAATAATAATAATAATAATAACAAAAGCAACAGCATCTCGTGACCAATACATATACACATGGGGCAGTTTATTCACCCCCATTATCATCAGCAAACTATAAAAAACATACATCTCATCACGAGTAACAAGCCTCCATAGAAGTCCTTTCACCTTGAGCTTTCCTGTCTAATGAAAGTATCCTCTGCCCAATTTGTCAATTACACCACCACAAAAAAAAAAAAAAAAAAAAAAAAAAAATCACGTAACAGGTGAAATCTGGTGTGTAAGCAGGAATCCCATTGTCACCCTCCGTGAATCCGGGGGCTGAGTCTGGGCGCACGTCACAAGATGGATCGGTTATGAACTGCCAACCTTCATCGACAATAGGTTCAATGTCTTCCAAACACTCGTCACTGTAATCATCATCTGATAGATTTGGCAGGTACTCAGACCCTAACTGAAACAATATCATCTGACATGATACTGAAAAAAAAATACATATAAAATAACTGCAATCAAAATGGAAAAAGGTTTAAAATTCAAATCTTCATGGTTTACAGACAAAATCGTGATCATCCTTCTAAGATAATAGCCTGAGGCGCACTGGCATGTGTTGGCCAGTACCCCTCCTAATATCCCATATGAAAATGACGTCACGACGTCCATCGGACGCTCATTGACTAGAGTGAATTGAGGGTGGAGCTTCAGCACCGCTCTCGTACACAATACTGTGTCTGGAAACCATCCAAGTTGAAGAAAACAGCTTTGCTTTTCAAGGAGGGATGAAAGATGTATTAGCGTACGTCGTGGTCTTTTATTACTGGATCGTAAAAGACGTACATGTGTACGTCCCAGTGCTGAAGGGATTATTTGGCTCTTCTTGGGAAGGAGCTAGCACCATGATGTTCGATCCTAGGATTATAATTCAGGAAACAGGTTGGTGAAGCAAAATTCTCCATGATCTCACAACTTACTCAAACCTACCAGATCACACCCACACTGAGAGCACCCAGAGAAAAGGTAGCAAAGAAAGATGGGAAAAAATGGGCAAACTAAACTGGCTTTAAAGAGATAGAGCATAATCATATCCTCTCTTAAAGGCAGTAAAGGCACTAAGAAAGTAACAGATAAGCTCATGGGATGCCCAGGGCATTGTGGGAACTACCAAATACCACGTAAGCAGGTACAAATGCCAATAGTCCCTGGATCACACAAGTTTTTTTTTTATTAATTTAACCAGATTTCCAGCTGGCGCTAGAAGATTATCCTAATGTTATGACTGAAGGTTTGTTTTTTAGTATATGAACAAACTAGATTTTTATCTGTTTCTGCTCAAATCCTTGTCAAATATGATCTTCCAAGTGACAATGTTGAGTCAGTGTACATCTATTTTTTTGTGACCTAAATTTGGTTGGGTGATTTTATCATACCCTTTTAAGTAGTACATCAATCTCAAATTTACCAAATTTTTCCATCACTCTACATACACAGCTTGTTAAAGATACTTGGTTTGCTGTTGGTGTAACAATGGCATGTTTCCATTCTTTTGGAAAACAGGAGTAAATATATTTTCAATTAGGAAGCTAGGTGTTTAACTGAATCAAAATGATTGCTGTTTTAACCTGAAGAATAGGCAAATTTTGCTTCTCCAATGGTAAACAATTTATTGTACCAAAGATCTGCCGTTTCATCCATTTTGATTCTCAGACTTTCAAATAGAAACATGGAAGTACATATTCATGAAAATTATACTCACTCTAACATACTCTAGATGTTTTGCAAGTATAGCTGATATTGTATTAACCCTTAATGGACGGATACACTCACACAATTAGCAATAACAGGTTTTGGGTGGTTGACAAATTTACTCATGGCGAGTACAAATATTATGTGCAATTGATTTGGGGGAATTGGGCAGGAAAGAGGTGCCATTATTCTTTGCCCCATAAATTCACTAATGGCAATTTTTAGAATGATTCAAATCAAGTGGATGCCTCACGACAGAGTAGTTATGTTTTGTATTTGAATTCAAGGAGAGATGTACTGCCTCACTCTCTCTTACATAAATATAACTAAGGTCTTAGTTATTAGCTTTTATAATGTGTGTCACTTATAATTGTAATTTTGCAAATAAAAATCCAAAGTAATACAGTAGTACCTCGAGATACGAAATTAATCCATTCCGAGGCGCCCTTCGCATCATGAAGTTTTCGTATCTTGGACCACATTTTACATGTAAAATGACTAATCCGTTCCAAGCCCTCCAAAAACACCCCAGTAAATTATATTTCCAGGCCTAAAACACATGTTCTAGGGTTACGACGCCGATCCGACGAAAGAAATATAACTCCAAAAAGGCAAAATATTGTACATACTTGAGTAATATTGAACTGCATGTAATGTTCAACCCCATTTTTACTGCATATATTAGGACTTTAGCATATGTCCCTTAGCAATAAGCCTAGCCTATGTTAGCGGTTGCTACTGTAGCCTAGTCTATGATTCTGACATCTAAACCTAAGAGCTAAAAGCTTAGAATATGCCAATAAAATGTATAAATAATCAGTATGTACTCATTTCAAATAATTATTAATTAATCATTAACTATAATACACAAAAAAAAAAAAAAAAAAAAAAAACCCTTCCAATCGATTGTTTACATTCAGCTCTTACCCGTCTTACGTCTTACGAGTACCGAACGAACGCCAAGTAATCCTTTTTCCTAGCACACAGTAAGTCATAAATTTTCATTAGTATCTCTCTTCAACTAATGAAATTACCAAACAGTATAATAACCATTCATTTCTATTCTTTATTCTATCTTTACCTAATGGAGATACCGAGTTACTGACAGCTATAATGAAACATACGTATACGTAACGTAATAATAAAACAGAAGAAGAATTCTAAAAAATACGTATTTGTTGGCAGTCTGATTTATTTTATATTTTATGATATCTAATTCACAATTTTTTTATTAAATGTATTGCATTAACACATTTCAAATAATTATTAAGTAACCATTAACTATAATAAACAAACAAAAAAAGGCTTCCAAACTTCTGTTTACATCCAGCACTTACGAGTATCGAACGATCGCCAAGCAATCACTTTACACAGTGAGCCATAAATTTTCATTATCTCTCTTCAACTACTGAAACTACCAAACAGTATAATAACCATTCATTTCTATTCTTTATTCTATCTTTACCTAATGTTTTTTTTTTTTTTATTAAATGTATTGCATGAATAAGTTTTTCAATTTACAGCATCCTTTTACCAATAGAATACTTAAAGCACAAGGGGTAGATGCTGACCAATAGGAGAGCAGGACCTTATGGGGTGACTAGCATCAGGAACCAATGGGAGAGCGGGAGGATGGTGGCGAGTTTACTCAGTTGGCGTCGCAGGAGTATTAAAATTGTTCTTGGTGGTCCGGGCGAATCTCGGGACTTTACAGCAACAACCTTTCATATCTTAAAAACTTTTCGTATGTAGAGCCGTAAAATTTTTCGTATTTGCTTTCGTATCTCGAGTTTTTCGTAAGTTAAGCCTTTCGTATGTTGAGGTACCACTGTATTTAAAAAAAGCATGTACAATCTAAAAAAAGTTACTGCATCTTCGATCTCAATAAATTTACATAAATATTTTACAACAAATATGTTCAGAATTTGTTACTGATTTTTGTTCTTATCTGTTTTGATATTGTGTGAGATATAATTATAATTCTACAAAATAGCATAATACAGTGGTCCCCTGTATTTGCAGGGGATGCGCACCAGATCCCCCTGTGAATAGTTAGAACCCGCGAATAGTTAGAACCCCTATAAAAATGCTTAAAACCTTCTATTTTGTTAGTTAAAACCCAAGAAAAACTGACTCAAAATTTTTATACCTGGTTTTTTTTAATAGTTTTATCACAAAAAGTGCATTTTATGATGAAATTGATAAAAAAAAAAAAAACCAGGAATTTGTGGGTATTTCTCATAGAAAAATACCGCGAATAGGCAAATTTTCCTTGAATAATGCGGGGAAATGTTCCAGAGATAAATCCGCGAATGTGAGAGTCCGCGAATCCAGAGAATGCGAATACGGGGGGTCCACTAATTTATTAGAAAAAACATGTATAACTCGGTAAAATTTATGACTGTCTTGTAAAAGAGGGTTGTAAATAGTAATTTTAAACTTCTCATGGAAGGTAAGGTTAAATATTTTAGAATTTTTTTCTTACACCATGTCCATTTGCATATCTTCCTCTTTCCATTGATGAATTTTTTCCTTAAATTCCCAACCTAAAAGTTTTCCTGGCCTGGGGTGCTGCATATTGATTGTTTTACCCTGGCTCCTAAGGGTCAAGAACTTTTTAACCACAATACATTAAGGCATGATCTAGTGGTCTTTGTGAAATTCATTAATAATTCTAAGTTTTGCCAAATTATACAGAAATATGATATTGTAATGATACAATTAAGTTTGTTCATACTTACCTGGCAGATATATATATAGCTGTATTTTTCCGAATCCGACAGAAATTTAAACACTTACGACACACGCAGTGGGAGTCAGGTGGTTAGTACCATTCCCGCCGCTGGGAGGCGGGTATCAGGAATCATTCCCATTTTCTATTCATAATTTTTTATTTCCACTGTCTCCTGAGGGGAGGTGGGTGGGTACTTACCTTTGATTATATATATCTGCAGGTAGTATGAACAAACTTAATTGTATCATTACAATATCATTTTTGTCATGAAACTTACCTGTCAGTATATATATAGCTGAATCCCACCTTTGGTGGTGGGAGTAGACAGAATAGAAGATTTTAGGAAACATATATATGCAGATAATTGATATCTTGATTCCTTACCTGTTAGCATAGCTGACTTCGAGGTTACTGCCGCGTAAGTCTGCTTGTGCTACTAGAGTTGCCAGCGAGGTAGAGACCTATATAGCTGGTGCACTCCAGATGATCTTGTCAACAGGGGACGAGACCACGACGTGACTAGACCATAGACCATACAAATGAGGGCAACGAAGTAAAAACCAAACCACCTGGCGTAGCCTACCAAAAGTATCCCACATAGACTAAGCTAATGGAAGGGAGATCCGCCGCAGGCGGTCAACCCCACAACCATAACACAAGTTAAAAATCTCCCCTAAACCATTAAAGGATAGGATGAGCGCTACCTCCTGCCCCCAAAACAGTGTCTGCAGCGACGTATGGTCCTAGCGAGTAACAATTTTCGTATGTTGCTTTCACCTCCCGCAGGTAGTGTGAAGCGAACACCGAATTGCTTCGCCAATAAGTGGCGCTCAAAATGTCTTTGATTGCCATATTCTTGTGAAAAGCCACCGAAGTAGCAATAGCCCTCAACTCGTGGGCTTTCACTTTCAGAAGCTCATGTCACTTTCACCACACTTTTCATGGGCTTCCTTAACCGTACTTCTTAAGAAGAACGCCAGTGCATTCTTCGACATCGGAAGATCTGGTTTTTTCACAGAGCACCACAAGTTTTCTCCGAAGAACCTCTGCATGCTCTGGTTCTCTGCAAATAAAACTTGAGAGCCCTGACAGGACACAGGACTCTCTCAGCTTCAGGTCCCACTAGCTCCGACAACCCCTTGATCTCGAACGTTCTCGGCCAAGGGCTTGGGAAGGGGTTTTTCCTCGGTTCTTTGCCAAGAACGTAGGACTTAAGGAAACAAACTGCACTATGATCCTTGAACCCAATATGCTTGCTTATTGACCTTTGAATTTCGCTAACCTCTTCGCCGTCACCAGAGCGGTTAGGAAAATAGTCTTCTTAGTAAGATTCCTAAGCGAGGCTAAATGGAGCGGTTCAAATTGACTCGACATGAGGAACTTCAGTACCACGTCTAAGTTTCCACGATGGTACCTTAGGTTGGAGAACTTTCACAGTCTCAAATGATCTAATGAGATCATGAATGTCTTTATCATTCGCTAAGTCGAGTCCTCTATGTCTGAAGACCACAGAAAGCATGCTTCTGTTAGCCTTTAATCGTGGGAACGGCTAGTTTCGCTTCTTTCCTAAGATGAAGAAGGAAATCTGCTATCTGGCTCACAGAGGTTGAGGTGGAGGAAATGCCCTTCCTTCTGCACCAACTTCTAAAGACAGCCCACTTTGATTGGTAAACTGCGACTGAGGAGGGCCTCCTTGCGTTGGCAATCGCCGTTGCCACAGGTCTTGAAAAACCCCTCGCTCTGGCCAACTTCTTGATAGTCTGAACGCAGTCAGACTCAGAGCGGGGAGGTTTTGTGGGGGGTACCTCTCGAAGTGGGGCTGTCTGAGTAGATCTTTCCTTAGGGGCAGAGTCCTCGGAAAGTCTATTAGGAAGGACATCCACCTCCGTGAACCAGTCTGCCGCTGGCCAGAAGGGGGCGATGAGGGTCATTCTCGCTCCTTCTGATCAGCGAACTTCCTCATTACTTCCCCGAGTATTTTGAATGGGGGAAAAGCGTAAACGTCTAGTCCCGACCCAATTCCACAGTAGGGCCTTGTCTACTGCCACTGCTCCCGGGTCCAGAACTGGGGAGCAATACAGCGGAAGTCTCTTCGTTCGGGAAGTTGCGAAAACGTCCACATGAGGACGTCCCCCAGCTTCCATAGCGCCTGGCATACTTCCTGATGAAGGGTCCATTCCGTCGGCAGAAGCTGTCCTTGCCGACTGAGAAGGTCCGCTCGCACGTTTTCCACGCCTGACACAAACAAACCTTGTCAGAATCGTGACGTTTTGCGCCTTCGCCCACATCAGGATATTCCTCGCGATGACGAACAGAGAATGAGATGAGTTGCCCCCCTGTTTCTGAGGTATGCCAAGGCTGTGGTGTTGTCCGAGTTTATCTGAACCACTTTGCTGGAGACTTCCTCCTCGAAGAACCTCAGAGCGAGGTAAACCGCTGAGAGTT
The DNA here is from genome assembly GCF_015104395.2 of Macrobrachium nipponense. Classification (NCBI taxonomy): domain Eukaryota; kingdom Metazoa; phylum Arthropoda; class Malacostraca; order Decapoda; family Palaemonidae; genus Macrobrachium; species Macrobrachium nipponense. The sequence goes on along the minus strand of NC_061094.1, from coordinate 28,913,256 downwards.
CTTTTAGATTGATGTGCCAGGACACCTGTTCCCCTCTCCAGGTGCCTGACAACTTTCCCTCTCCCTCCCAGTGTTGCTCCCCAACCGGTGGTGAGGACGCGTCGGAGAACAACACTAGGTCGGGGTTCCGAAGCTTGAGCGAAAGGCCTTCCGCAAGCTTCTTTGGATCCAACCACCATTTGAGGTGCTTTTTCACTTCTTCCGTCAAAAACAAGACCTCTTCTAGATCCTGTTTGCGTGACCAATTGCTTGAGAGGAAGAACTGAAGTGGTCGGAGGTGCAACCTTCCCAGAGAAACAAACTTCTCCAGTGAGGAAATGGTCCCCAGCAGACTCATCCATTCCCTCACCGAGCATGTTTCCTTCCCCAGAAAGGCCGACACTTTGTCCAGGCATTGAAGTTGTCGCCCCTGGGACGGAAAACGCCGAAAAGCCACTGAGTCCATCTGAATCCCCAGATAGACTAAGGATTGAGAAGGAGTCAGATGCGACTTCTCGAGATTCACCAGAAGTCCCAGGGACTTCGCTAACGACAGAGTCGTGTGCAGGTCCTTCAGACACCTGTCTGGCGATGAGGCTCGAATAAGCCAGTCGTCTAGGTAGAGAGAGATCCTTATATCCGCAAGATGGAGCCACCTCGCAACGTTCTTCATAAGAACGTGAACACCATCGGCGCCGTGCTGAGACCGAAGCAGAGTGCCCTGAATTGGAAAATCTTCCCTTTCAGGACAAACCGCAGGTATTTCCTTGAACGGGGATGGATGGGGACGTGAAAGTATGCGTCCTGAAGGTCTAACGAGACCATCCAATCCCCCGGTCTTAAAGCTGCAAGCACGGATTGAGGTGTCTCCATCTTGAACTTCTGCTTGGTAACGAAGCGATTCAGACTGCTGACATCCAGAACGGGGCGCCACCACCCTGACTGCTTCGGCACTAGGAACAGACGGTTGTAGAACCCCGGAGAACTCCGGTCGAAGACTTGTTCCACTGCCTGCTTCTCGATCATTTGATCTAATAGATCGTGAAGCATCTCTGTTTTTCTCCCTGATACGACGGAGACAAATCCTTTGGTGTCGAAGACAGCTGGGTAACGACAGGAAAGGAATTCTGTACCCCTTCTTGACGATGTCCAGAGACCAAGCGTCGGCACCTCTCTCTTCCCAAGCTTCCGCGAAATGTAGAAGTCTGGCTCCTACCGGTGTCTGAAGGACTTCCCTCTCACTTCTTGCTCTTGGAAGGAGCGGGAGTCTTGCCTCTGAAAGAGCCTCTTCCTCGAGGGGCTGGCTTCGAGGAAGAAGCGTGGGTCGAAAGGGCTTCGACTTCTTCAAAGCAGAGGACCCAGAAGCCGAAGAAGTAGCAGGCTTCCTAGAAGACTGAGCCAGAAGGTCTTGAGTTGCTTTCTCCTGGAGACTGGCTGCTATGTCCTTTACCATAGACTGGGGGAAGAGATGTTCTGAGAAAGGCGCGAAAAGAAGATCCGCTTTTTGCGCTGGTGAGACCGACTTTGCAGTGAAATTGCAAAAAAGTGCTCTTTTCTTAAGCAGTCCCGTGCTGAAATGAGCAGCCGCCCCAATTTTTCCTCAGAACCATCCCTGACGGCCTTGTCCATGCAAGACAATACACTGGACAGCTCCCCCAGAGTGATGGAATCAGAACTCCTGGACCTGGCATCCAATACCCCCAGGCACCAGTCAAGAAAATTAAAAACCTCTAGAGTCCTGAAGAGGCCTTTAAGGTGAAAAGTCTAACTCGCTATGTGTCCACGAGACCTTCGAGAAGACAAAAAAGATCTTCTGGTGGCGTCTACAATGCTACCAAAGTCTCCCTTGAGCTGAGGCTGGAAGCTTAACCCCGACGTTTTCTCCCGTCTCATACCACATACCAGCTTTGCCACCAAGTCTTGAAGGTGGTAAAGCGAAAGAAGTCTTGCCTGAAAGCTTTCCTCTTTTCCATCCAATCATGGACCTTTCTAAAAAGCTTGCTTCGTATCGTAGAAAGCGACTTCTTCATCCTCACAAAGCCCGAGATCTTAGCAGCTTTGGAAGACGAAAACTGAGAGGGAGGAGTACGTGGAGCTTCAGGTTGGAAGGTGTCCCCCTGCAAAGACTGACTGAAGTAAACGAGTCAAAACCTTGTAGTCCGTCGAAACTGGAGCCAACTGCTGTTCTTCGTCCACTTCGACGAAAGCGTCACTAACTTCCTCTTCAGACACTGGAGAAGTCGGAGGAAGTAAAGAAGAGTCCCGAGCTTTCTCAAAAGAGAAAGAACGGCGAACAGGAAGAGTTCCCGCCTCCGCTTGTGCTTGCGGAAGTGGAAAACTGACGTCCGTATGCGCGCGTTTTGCGTCCGAAGCCAATCTACTGGCGCGACAGACGAAGCGCGCTCAAAACACTCAGGTGTACACCTGGCGTCCACTTGTGCGCGCTGAGTGTCCACAGGTGCGCGCCGAGCGTCCACTGATGCTCGCCGAGCGTCCACTGATGCGCGCCGAGCGTCCCTGGTGCGCGCCGAGCGTCCCACTGGTGCGCGCCGAGCGTCCACTAAACACTCGCTGAGCGTCCACAATGGCGCTCACGCTAAAACTTGCACCGAGTCACGTTCGGCGTCCACAAAAGCGCGTTTGACTTTCGCAGAAGCGCGTTCTGCATCTAAAGAAACTCGCTTCTTATCCACAAGTTTCGTATCAGCGGAAACAACCGCTTCACGAGAGCGAGAAACGAATTTCTCGCCTCCTCTAGAAAGTTGCTGGGGAGCAGGACTAACTCTAGAGGGAGACTCAAACGGAGAGAGAGACGAGCGAGGAGAGGGAGAGGGAGAACGCCTCGACCTCTTCACAGGAAGGTTGTCATCCTTACGGCGACGTGGAGCAGTCTTTCTCGAAAGAAAAACATCTCGAAAAGTTGCTGCTGAAGAGACTGAAGAATCTTGCTTGTAGGTGAAGCCTCCTTTTCTGGGGAGGGGCTGATCCTGTGAGCAGGAGAGCGGCGAGGGGACGCCTTCTTGCTACTCCCAGGAACCGCCGCTTCACGCACCTTAGAGCGACTGCGGCGCTCGAAAGAAACATCTAGGGAAGACTCCGCCTCCGACGAATCCTTACGCTTCTTCTGCGGAGGAAAAGCAGCAAACGCACTATCAGGCGACGAACAAAGTTCCGGAGAACAACTTGGACGTGAAGCGTCCCGAACGCGAGCCGTCCTTTTCAGCGGACGTGATGCGGTATGAGAGCTCCACCCCTTGCGCGGGGAGGAAGCTTCAGAAGAAGAAAAGCACTCCTTGAGAAGACGTGCACGCGCACGCTCCTTGGCAGTCTGGTATGTTCGTCAGAAGCTGCCGAAGGCACGCCAGATCGGTGGGGGTTCCTCGTAACCCTCCTTCGACTTTCGACATGCCTCTCTCCCCGTAATCTGGGAGTCAAGCAGAGGTCTAGGTCTAGAGGCGAAATGAGGCCGATCTGACGCACCCTCCACTACACAAGGGGCACTTTCACTGCACTTTTCTTCACTTTTGCTCTCCAGCGCTAACACTTTTGATTCTAAGTTACGAATCGATTCAAGAATTAGCGATAACGTATTACCTTCTACCGACACTGTCTCAGGGGCCGGAGGCAACACTACAGGGGTAGGAGCATAATCTACAGAAGGAGGGTTAGCAGGAGAATAATTTAAATCTTGCCCTACCTGAAACATCCTGGAGGAAGACCTCCTTAACCTATCTCGTTCAAGTTTCTTAAGATAGGTTTCATACGCCTTCCATTCCGACTCTGTTAGTCTTTCACACTCCTTACAACGACTTTCAAACGTACATTCATTCCCCCTGCACACTTTACAAACCAGAATGTGGGTCTACTGAAGCTTTCGGAGTAGCCTACCTACTACATTCAGCCATCGAACAAAATCTAGCGCTAGTAGAACTAGACCCTGACATCTTGATCAAAGAAAATTCAATACCAAAATCAATTCAAACCAAAGTCAACGTGTGCCAAGCCACCGATTCCAATTCAGATACCAAAGAAAAACAAAACCAAAAGGGATACTAAGTAGCTAGTAAGTTTCCAAAATCTGGACGGAGGTGCTGCAAACAGGTGTTTCCAGCACCGGCGACAGAAAAATTATGAATAGAAAAATGGGAATGATTCCTGATACCCGCCTCCCCACGGCGGGAATGGGTACTAACCACCTGACTCCCACTGCGTGTGTCGTAAGTGTTTAAATTTCTGTCGGATTCGGAAAAATACAGCTATATATATATCTGACAGGTAAGTTTCATGAACAAATCTGCTTGTTTAAGCATTTATTAACTATAAATGAGTTTGACAAGGCCACTCACTCAAGAGTGATTCCATGAAACATTTTTTCTTAATTATTTGAAAATTGGATCAAATAAAGTTGAAGACGGAGAGCTTGCTGGTTTGAATTTTAACTCTTGTGGGAGTCCAAATAAATTATTCAGTACAAGCCCATTTATACTGTTTTGTGTCTGTGTAAAAATTTAGTTCTTCTCCTGCCACTCTTCAATGAACCAATATCACACTACAGGCGGCCCGCGGTTAACAGCGCAATCACTCAACGGCGAATCGGTTTTACGGCGGTCGTCAAAAATATTCATTAAAAAAATAAGGCATTTTAAAGGTATCTGTACGGCACAATTTTCAGTTAACAGCGCCGCTAGCGCCGTTGTCTAACAAGTTCATACATTTGTAGAAATGCCGTTCAGACCATAAAGGTTATGCAAATTATATTAACAAATTTTATGGAGAGTTATTACGTAGGTATTAGGGTAAAATATATGCCTCTGATGCTGTTCTATGCCAAAAATATCGAGTTATATAAGTGCAAATTTAGCTATGGATGTGTCGATTTATAAATGTTTATGCTTTTGTTTAAAATGTGTATGAACATGTATTACGTGAAAGGTATTTTTATTTCTGTACAGAAATATGATACAAAGGCAGCTTTTGAAACTGCCCTTCACGTTATCAAATACGATGTTTTTCATGTTCTTTCTTGTGAGCCGCCGTCTGCCGCTCTTCCGAAAATATCGATTAAAAAAAAAGTGGCAAAATTAGCGATCGATGTGTCGATTTTATAAATGTTTATGCTTTTATGTTTAAAATGTGTATGAAAATGTATTACGAATAGGGTATTTTTATTTCTGTGCAGAAATAAGATAAAAAGGCAGCTTTTGAAACTGCCCTTCAAGTTATCGACTACGATGTTTTTTCAAGTTCGTTCTTGTATGCCGCCGTCTGCCGCTGTTCCAAAAATATAGAGTTGAAAATAGTGCAAATTTAGCGATTGATGTGTCGATTTTTTAAATGTTTATGCTTTTATGTTTAAAATGTGTATGAAAATACATTACGTAAAGGTATTTTCATTTTTGTACAGAAATAAGATACAAATTAAGGCAGCCTTTGTAACTATGCTCCATGTTGTCAGGGGATGTTTTTTCATGTTCGTTCTTGTCCGCCAGTTCCGAAAAATGCATTGTGTTATTTTATTAATTATGCTTCTTTTCCATAAATCCTTTAAAGAGTTATACATTATTTCACTGTATCCAAGAATATTGTATGTATTCTCATATTATTGTATTTTAAAATACTACAGCAAATTTAAGCCAGTATTCCGCAGAGCGCTCAATGTTGTGGTTTGAAATCAGCTAATGAATACGAGTTTGTTTCACTATAACGCAATTCTGAGCGAATGCTCTTACTTCTAGTTAGCATAAACGAATATCTAGATACTTGACTTATACAGCGTGTTTTTAGGTGGAAATATTTATTGAATATGTCTGTTTGTGAATGTGAACTACTTTTTTTTCGTTAACAGATTACGTTGGCGACATGTTTATTGCGTAAAAAATTACGTGATTCCGTTCGCAATAATCCTTTATATCATCGTAATACGAACATTACGTTATTAATCTTATATCGGCGTGAAACCAACAGTAAAATGTGTTCTTTCACGCACAGTAGTTTTGATTAAAATGATTTTATCCCAATTTTATCTACGGTTGTGTTTGATGGCATACGTTTACTGCAGTTTTATCCTTGTTGCCGATGTACGATAATAGTCATTAGCAGCTGAACAGTTTTTCTCCAGCTTCATTTATAACTAGGTTCAAATTTAACAGTATATATTTCCCGATTGATCTTTAATCTATATTGATCTTTGATCTATAGCGAATAAAGTTATTACATTAAGATATCTCAGTTCTATTCTATACATAACGCCATTTATAACAACTACGGCAATGTTACGGTAATGTTGTACTGTAGTACGATGATTGAAATACAAGCCAAACGGATGTTATCCAGTTCGGTTGTACTTAGAAAAAAAAAGTAGTTTCTCGTTCGGTTGTTCATGGCTGTACACGTTCACGCAACGAGTATAACGTTAAAACCATACTTTCATCATTCTCTTTTGCTGTTATTGAACTTATGTAACTAGAAGATGGATAAAGTTAGGCCACTGTAATTTGATCTCTCATAAAATCGGACTATCGTAAGACTAATGATCGTAACTTGAACACTACAGCTACCTGTACACTGTATAAACTTTATTATATCTTTACATACTCTAGACACCCAAAGGATTAAAGCTAGGCTTTTTTCACTTTACAGTATTTACAATGCTATAATGTACTGTACAGTAAATTCTATAGTTACTATACTGCATAAATATAATTTTACTTAATGCGCCGTTGGGGATTACGGCGCCTTTGACTGGTCTAGAGTTTTGAAAGAAGGTGTGCAGTGGCTGTAGGCTTTAAAATCGCTCAGCGTCGAAAATCGCTTGGCGTCGGCGGCCAGGAACGGAACCCCTGCCGCTAACCGAGGGCCGCCTGTATACCATGTGAACTAAAAAACTAGAATTTATACTGGCAATTGACCCTTCTCTCTAATATTTTCAAAATGACAAATTTTCTAAGACAATTTGTATTTTTCATAGCTACAAACCTGAGGTCTTAACAATAGGATAATTTCTAGCACCTAGCTGGATTCGGTTAAAAAACAGATGAAAGCAAGGAATCTTGTGATATCTGGCAACTCATGCATAGATCGGGTGAAGAGTGGTCAAGGACCACTCACCTACGCCACCACTTCAGTCTTTCCTAACTCAGGATATCTTAACAAAGGTGGGGGTATAATATTAAGACATCAGGTTTGTAGCTATAAAAAATACAAATTGTTTCTTCATACGCAAACAAACCTTCAGTCTTAAAAATAGGATAGACTCCTACTTGGAGGGAGGTACAAGACATCCTAAACCGGCTGGGGGCCTACCCACCAGTCTAGCTTCCAGAAGAAATGACTTCTGGAGAGGGTCTGAAGCCCGTTGAGAAGCTAGATAAATTTATATCTAACCACTCAGACCCTGAGTGACGTACAATGATATATGGGAGAATCATTGTATAGGGAACCAAAGAGAAACTTTGACTGTTCAGTAGCAAACCAAGTTGGGAGTGGTAACAAACCAGGGTTTGTTACCACTCCCAACTCCTCCTTGCCAGGGAGTGGAACATATGCTACCGAATAGAGGGTTTGATATTTGTATATTAAGTGACCACACTATCCGTATGATTACCTTACTCACCTGTATCAGACCAGTCCAGTGAATGATGTGTCTATTCCTAACCGCCCAAGGAAGAAGGAAAGGTACAAGAGAAAGGAGGAGACCAGCCAACTAGCTCATTCTCTCATCCACACAATCATCTTAGGTAAGATACAAAAGTGCCCTGTTAAGGGCAACTATGAGTTACACAACCTGTTGTGCAGCCACCAAAGGACCCAGGGAAAACGTGTCCGTAGATCTGTGGACAATATCCTTAAGATAGAAAGAGGTGAACGTGGACTGGCATAACCAAGTATACCAGCGCTCAACACTCTATGTACAGCCAAGTTCTTTTTGAAAGCCAGAGGGGGACCAATACCCCTAACGTCATGCACTCTAGCCTGCACAGACATGGTGGTGGTGGAATCATCAAGAGTCAAGTATGCCTGTCTGATGGCTTCCCGTATCCAAACAGAGATAGTATTCTTAGACACCTCTTTCTTTGTACGGCCTGTGCTAACAAAAAGTCTGCGGCAGCCTGGTCTAAGGTGCAGAGTCCTTTCAAGATAGCAACACAGGGCCCGGACAGGGCACAACAAAAGCTCTTGAGCATCACCACCCACAAAGTCATTCAGTGATGGAATGGAAAACGAAGTAAACCTGTCATCGTGCACAGAGGGATTTTGGGTCTTGGCCACGAATTCCGGGACAAATTCGAAGGACACTGACCCCCCAACCCCTGGTGTGCTTCACATCATAGCTTAGACCATGGAGCTCTCCTATCCTCTTGGAAGATGCTAAGGCCAGAAGGAAAACTGTCTTGAGCATCAAGTTCCTGTCAGATGAGCAATGCAAGGGCTCATATGGACTCTTAGTGAAGCTCTAGAGAACCAAGGAAACATCGCATGTCGGAGGCTTGAGCTCTCTAGGAGAAGTCGACTGCTCAAACCCCTTAACTAGCAAGGAAAGTTCCCAGGAAGAGATGTCGATACCTCTAAGGCATAACACCAAACTCAGGGCTGCCCTGTAGCCTCTAATGGCAGAAACGGACAAACATTTCTCGTCTCTGAGGAAGGTTAAAAAGTCTGTTATTTGCTGAATAGAGGTTGCGAGTGGAGAAAAACCCCGTTTACGACACCAACCACAGCGGGTCTCCCATTTGCCTTGGTAAACTGCAGAGGTCGACTTTATGAGACTGCTGGACATATGCCCTGCTGTTTTCTGAGAAAAGCCTCTCGCTCAGAGGAGATACTTGACAGCCTCCAACTGTGAAGAGACGGGGATTCTACTGACTGGTGGAACCTTTCCGCATGGGGCTGACACAGGAGATGTCACCAAGGGGGAATCTCCCTCGGAACCTCTGACAACAATGACAGCAGATCTGGGAACCATTCCGCAAAGGAGGCATCTGAGAACAGAAGGAAGTCCAGTGGAATAGAACGTTGAGGGACACCCTTTGAAAGATTCTGGTCATCCAACCACCAACGAAGGTCTTCTCTCACTTCCAGAGACAGAGGAACCTTTAACAGGGGTGAGTCCACCGCCAGAGACCAGAATTCTCTCTCCCAGTCTCCATTGCAGAGACCGAAGATGAAGACACCCATGAGGGACCAGCTTCTCCAGGGAAGACAACACTCCAAGAAGAACCTGCAACTGATGAGCTGATTGATGTGGTTCCAACAGGAAATCGCATGCCACCACTCGCAACTTCTCCAATCTCTAATCCGACGGGAAAACTTTTGCCACTGTCATATCGATGACCATGCCAAGGTAGAGAATCCTTTGACTGGGTACAAGGTTCGACTTTTCCTGGTTGACCACGATGCCCAGTTCCAGACAGAACCGAAGTAGACAATCCCTGTCCTGCAGCAGCTTTTCCCTGGAAACTGCCAAGACTAACCAATCATCGAGGTACCTCAGCAAATGGATCCCCTGAGCATGGGCCCAACTTGACACGAGAGAGAAGACCCTTGTGAACACTTAAGGGGCTGTTGTCAGCCCGAAGCATAGGACTTTGAACTCGAAGACCTTGTCCCCAAGAGAGAGCGAAGGAACTTCCTGGATGTCGGATGAAGAGGGATTTGGAAGTATGCGTCCCTTAAGTCTATCGACAGCATGAAGTTGCCTTCCCTCACTGCTGCCAAAACTGCCACGGGGTCTTCCTGATGAAGTGATTCAAAGTGGATAAGTCGATCACAGGTCTCCATCCTCCCGACTCCTTGGGCACCAAGATGTGACTGTAAAACCCCAGAGACAGATGCACCACTTCCTCTATCGCATCCTTGTCCAGCATTTTCTGCACTTCCTCTCGAAGAGCCAAGAGCTTCAGAGAATCTGGAGGATATACCTTCCCGAGCTGTGGCTTGTCTGACAGAGGAGGAGAGAAGTCGAATGGCAGTAGGTACCCCACCGAAGGACATCTACCACCCACTTCTCCACCCCATACAGTAAGGCCTCAATAATCGCGGGGGGATAGGGCCCAGAAACCCCCGTGATAAGTAAATACCCGTGTTATCCTGGTACCCTCCTCAAAAATTACTTAAAACTGCCTACTTTAACAGTTAACCCACCCAATACAACTATTCCAATGTTTTTAACTGCCTACTTTAGTTCAAACACCAAATATGCCTTCAACTATCACCTTAAACTAAATTCAAGACAGTTTCAAAGTTATTTTACAACATTAGCCTTAAAAATATATGTAATATACATACTACCGTACGTATGTAGCCTACTAGCCTATGGATTACAGTTAGAAGCCTAAATACGCATGTGCTATTACATACGTGGGCCTCTTTCCTTTTATAAGGAAAGAGAGGGAGAGAGGTAAGAGAAATATCAAAATTATGTCAATCGTATGGGTAATCGCCAACGATCTATGTTGATAAAAATGGCGACGATTTTGCAGTGCAATCGGGTGAATAATAAAGATAATGCTACCAGCAGCATGCAGCAAAACATCTCTTCCCTTCTTCACAACACGTTAATATATTACACGTAATAACCTTCATTTGATGTTTAGGCTTTTTTCCCATAAGAGTAAAAGAATCAGGCCTTTTGGATGCCACATAATTAACTCGTTTATATGGGTACAATTTGAAGAACACAGCGTACACGTAATACACGACTCCAATAACAACATAAACAAAACGTGGGCAGGCCAGTGTTGCCAAATGGGAATGGCAATTTCTTACTAGATTTTGCTCCATAAAGTGCTAAAAAACTCACATCATACACAACAATGCCACCCAGCCAGTTTCAATCGATTGCTCTCTTTTTCGATTCAAACATGTTTCTAACATAGACAGTGTACTTAAACATTAGGTTACATGATCCTAATAATTTTGAAACATATTCTGTTCAATTCTTGAAAATGGTTTTGCAAGATTTTGTTCTTTTTTCTTACATGATATATAAAACAGTAGAATAAAAGAAATATTCAACTTAACATTACAAAGACTTGATGTCAAAATACGTATGCTAGATGTATTTGAAAACAAATGCAAGTTTTCCTGCCAGATGCTAGATTGAAAATTTTCTTGCTAATTACCTCAAGAAAATGAAAGCTAGCATTGAAAATGCAAAATTAGTAACCATACATTAGTTATGTGAAGATGGTGTTAGTAGTGCAAATGATAGTTATTGTATCATTAAAAATATCAAAATAAACGAAGTCGCAAAGCCGATTCTGTCATGTTTTTCCTTAACACGTAGCCTAAAAGGAAAACTTATTTTGTTTGTTTCATTATTGCCACAAACCCCTAACAATGCAGAGTCCATATGATCACTCTAAACCATTATTTGCTACCAGAATAACAATGATATCTTGTATTGAAAATGAATGTTACATATATTCCAAACATTATTACTACCATGACTAGTACTATCAAAATTTCTAAAGATAATCTTGCTGTGAACGCTACCATAATTTGATTTTCATTTACATACGTACATTTTGTCTGTTGGCTGGCCTCGCATAGATGAAAGTTGATTTCCTTGATATGAAATTACTCCATGAATAGCCTTTTTATTATGAAGATATGACGATAATATATAAGGTAAAACATGGTTTTACGTATTTCGTTTACACTTCGTTTCCGAGCTAGAGAGAGATAGAGAGAGAGAGAGAGATGAGAGCGAGAGAGGAGAGAGAGAGGAAGAAAATTATGCCCCGGTCAAAGACTTATTAGTCCATCCAAAGTGACATCATGTGCTCCGTTATTAATTTTATTCAGCCTCGGTTGTAACCTGCAGCTTCTATTTACCAGGATTCTTTCTTCAGATCTCCATTACATGAAGAATGAGTGAAAATGTATTTTATTTTTACTTTTGGAAGCCACCACTGAACATCGGCAGTGACAACTTAAAGTCGATAAACGCTTGATAGTTATGGCAGATGACATCAGCAATTAGCTGTTTCTCTAAATATATATATATATATATATATATATATATATATATATATATATATATATATATATATATATATATATATATATATATATATATTAGAGAGAGAAGAGAGAGAGAGACGAGAGAGATGAGAGAGAGAGGAGAGAGAGAGAGACTGTTGCCTGATTAAGTTGTAACATTGACAGCTATCCATTAGCAAAAGTTGAATAATAGTTGTGTATTGAGAATAATAATAATTTTAATAAAACTGTTGTTTTACTGCATCTAATCATATTGCATGTATTGTTACCATATTATAGTATTATGATATGAACATAGCGATCTACCATTTGCATTCTGGTTTTCTTTACATTCTTAAAATAATCAACTGATGTCGTTTTACCAATGTCATCACTGTTTTTAGTTGCCGAATGGAACTTAATTCAGAGATATGACTATAATATCTAAGGTGAAAATGGTTTTACTACCTTTACTCTCAGTTAATATCATAATGTGAATCAGTTCATGTATGTTGGTGGTTATCGCACTGCAACTAGGTTTAGCCTACCAATTAACGTTATACATATACCTTGAATAGGCTATTTATTATGAAGACATGCCAATAATATATAAGGTGAGAATAGTTTTATTACCTTTATTGTCAGTTAATATCATAATGTGAGTTGTTTCATGCATGCTGGTGATTATCGGACCGCAGCCGAGGCTTAGCCTACCAATAAACATCGCATACATAACATGTTTGTCCCGCGATGCTGCGATTCATACCAGTGATATAGCTTGAGAAGCGGTCCAAGAAAAAACATGTGAATGACTGATTCCGTGATTGCTGATCCGTGACTAAGCAATGTCCCACTGTAACTCTGCCACTTGGCCCAAAGGCCCGCCAGACACGCCCCCACCTGTGGCGCAGGAGAAGGAGAGATGCCTAACCTACCGACGGCCCCCTTTATCTCTGCCCCTTGGGCCCCTTCTTGGCTTAAAGGAACGAGAGCGAGAGGGACGTTGGTCCTCTGACCTAGGCCAAGTCAAACAGGAAGGCCCTGCTGAAATTGAACTCCTCGACAGCCTACCAGGCGATGATCTTCTTGACTGCTGCTGGACAGGGGAAGGAGGATGAGCCGGACGTCTCCGAGGACGAGACTCCAACATAGACATGGCCTGGTGCAAGACTGTCTTTGGTGTCAGCCCAGCGCCGGTCTATCACATTTTCAAGCTCGGTCCGAGGAAACAAAAATTGGGACTCCAAATCTCCATTCCTCAATGCCAGCAAGGACTCGGTGTCAACTGATCTCTCCATCCTAGACAAAGCCGTGTCTCTTCTAATCAGAAGGTTAGCCCATAAATTAACACTGAGGTGAGCCATATACAAAAACGCCTTGCCTCCGGACTGCAACAGACTGGCAAGCGAGGATGCACTCGCCAACCCTTCCGGGGACCTGTCAAAAGCTATCTTGGCAATGACAACAGACCAGAAGTCCAGCCAAGAAACCCTTTGCAACATGGAGGCTACCATAGATTCCAATGCTAAAGCATCTTGTAGAGACAAGGACAGAGCCACCAACCTTACCTGCTCCAAAGTCAATCCCAGCTTCAGGCGAATGACGTCTGGGTTAAGATGGTGTGACATAAAAAATGCAGAGTTCGTAGCATAGTACTTCCTATGTCTTGTGAGAGGCGGGGGTAGTAGCTTGGCAGAGCCCCTAGAGGGAAGCAAACCGTCCCGGTCCAAAACAGAGGCGTTAACCTTATGCAAGACTGACTGGACATGCCCCAACAAAGGATGCTGAAGAGATGATTTGGCATCCTGCGTAGCTCCCACCAAGGCTTGAATTTCAAGCAGGTAGGAGGGTAAGACGACCAAGCCTGATTCCAACTTTCCAAATTGTTGAACCCACAAATGAGATCAACAACTCCCGAAAAGCCAGACAAAAACTCTTGCGTGTCTCCCTTCTCCTGCTCCAGCAACGGAGACCAACGACAAGAAGAATGTGTAGGCTCTTCTAAGGCACCTTCCCCATTAAAATTAACGGAAGTATCAGCAGCCAAACAGCCCGAAACACCAACTAACCTGTCCGGGCTGGGTCCACGAGTCGGCTCCCGAGACAAACCCACTATAACACTAGGAACATCACTAAGTACTCCTCCAACAGATGACTTGTTAACATGTCCATGAACTCCTGGAAGCACCAGTGAGAGGGGCAGGCAAACACTCCTGCTGCACCAACTTCACGCTCACCACCTTCAACCTCTTGACAGGTGCCTTGAAATCCTTATGGCGACGAATAGGGCCTGGAGAAGTAGGAGCACTTGCATCATGTGCACGGACAGGGGAGGTTGCAACATGCTTGCGATGTGCACGGACGGGGGAGGTTGCAACACACCCGCGATTCGATGCAGAGGACGAAGCCGCCACTGCAGATTGCACAAGGGAAGATACACTAACACTCCGAAACAACAACACTCGAGAACACTTCCGCGTTGTTCCTCCCTCGTAGGCAAAGAAAGAGCAAAGTCCTTAGCCTTCCAACGCTTGATACGCTGACGTGGCATAGAGGGGGAAGAGGGAGAGGAAGACAGCACTGGTTTCTTATGCAATCTCTTAGCAGGAGGCAGGGACGAAGCAACACGTTTCCTTCCAGTCCTCCCAACTGACAAGGTAGCCAACTTATCATCCATAACAGAGGCCAACCTCTAAAGCACCGCCTGGCATATAACCTCAGACTGATCTGCAAGAGAAGGCTCCAATGATATGGAACGGAGATGTAGCAAACTGGGTGGCAGAGATGATGTCATGGATGAGATGCAGTGCAGAGGAGACAACTGGGAGTGACGTCACAAGTGGTGACGATGTCACGGCTACTCCTCGGCCTGAAGGGGAAGCAGACGCCACTGGTGGAGGAATACACTAACATGGATCCCGTGATGTCATCAACGGTGCTGACGCCACGGCTTCCCTCCGACTCGAAGAAGCTGCAACAGTCACTGGCGGAGCAATACAAGATGGCTGATCTCGGCTACCCACAAAAACGAGGCCGGGAGGAGGGGGGATGGCCTGGCCAGCCTGAGGAGGTGGGTAGTGAGCCTCCATAAAGTGCACTAGCAACCTCTCCAAGGATGGGGGACCCCGTCTTCCAAATCGCCACCATCTTGGACGCCTCCGACTCTGGAATAAATGAGAAGGATGAAAAAGCCTCCCCCTTCCCGGGAATCAAATTTACTCCCGAAGAAGAAGGGGCGACATTACAAAAATCAGCCTGGTGACCTCCCAATACTTCCAGCGACAAATCAATGGAAGACAAGGAAGGAGACACACACACAACGCTACTATGGGGGATGAATACTGCAGGAGACGAGGCATCGGGAAGAGGTGAAAAACCTTCCCAAGAAGGAAGAGTCGAAACCCTCTGATGCTCTCTCTTGCTATAAAATGACTTCCACTGCTCTTTAGGCCATGCCCGGCATTCCGTGCAAGGATTTGTTATAGTACAAAAATTAGAATGGCACCTACTACACGTGATGTGGGGATCGTTCGCCGCTGAAGCCAAAAAACGAGAACACGGAAAACTTGGAATACTGGGGCACACATGTTGACGAGGCCGAGAAGAAGCAGAAGCAGCCATAATATAAGCCAAACACACACACACACACCAAACACAAGCAAAACGGGAAATGAACCAGGCAAAGGTCGAGAGAGGTTAACCACGACTCTCACCCAGGCAGTTAAAGAAAAGACTGATGCGGTGGCTTAGGTGAGTGGTCCTTGACCACTCTTCACTCGATCTACGCATGCGTTGCCAGATATTACAAGATTCCTTGCTTTCATCTGTTTTTAACCGGATCCAGCTAGGAGCTAGAAATTATCCTATTGTTAAGACTGAAGGTTTGTTTGCGTATGAACAAACAATATTACTTTTAAATTTTATACATACATTTACTCAAAGCCTGAAGTTAAGATGATGGTGATGACCATTCAACACATTTTAGTCTTGCATACTAATATGATGCCAAATCTTTATGATTTATTTTTTTTACTTAATTTCAATGACATTAGACAACGTCCAAAATATTACTATTCCAGGTCTTTCTAACATGCCATCCCAACTGTGGCATTATCATGTCTTCCAATAGAATGTTAATCTCCTGTTTGCTAAACTGCAAATAAAAAAATAAAACTGTGCCCATCAATATTATCTGAATGAGATGAAACTGGCCATTAAAAATAAACCAATCCATCTTAAATTCAAACGCCACAAATTCAGCAATTGATTTTTTGTATCTTTAATGCAATTTGGTACACACCCTTCACTGATGTAGTTGTATAGAGAGAGAGAGAGAGGAGATGAGAGAGAGAGAGAGAGAGAGAGAGAGAGAGAGAGAGAGAGAGAGAGAGAGAGAGCACTGCAATTTGTTTTTGAACGGTTATCATTTTTAATATTTTCTTTTACTATTATTCTCAATACTATTACTACATACAGTTATTGCCATTACTATTATGAATACTATTTTTTCTACTTCTTTAGCAACTAAGTGGATATTGCCAATTATCATTTTTTATCATGTATTTCAATTATATGTTATTGTCTCGACTTTGTGTATATTCAATGTACATGGCCTTGAGCTGAAATAAAATTTATTATTATTATTATAATATCTCACATTATTATTATTGAGTAGATTTACCAGACCACAATGTTAATTTATTTAGCTCTCACAGGGCAAGCCTAAAGGATTTCTCTTTATTATAGCTTTTTAAAAATTTTGTAAATTAACACAAAATAAATATTCTGATGAAATTTCTTTCACTGATTTATTTCCAACATTTTACATTCATTGGTAATTTATTGTGGTCATTTACAGAAAAGATTTTAACAGGTAATATGACTTGACAATCTGTACATAAGGATTGGATCATATGAGCAATGGTATTCATTTAATATTAGTGGGTCAAATATGAGTGATCAGTTCCAGGACCTGCAAACTTACTTGTATGCTTGCGCTTCTAATATGATAAATTCCACATTCCAGCATCATGCTTGATTTAATAAATTTCTGTCATGTTCACTGTTCCACATACTCTTCTATTTATTGATTATACATGGTGGGTTTTAGGGATGATATATAATCACTAACAGGAATATTTATGTGGTCTTGTCATATTAGATAGTGCTGTGCTACTTTATTTGCTTCTTCATTTCCTTTATTGCCTATGTGGGTGTATTTTTAAATTTCTACTATCTGTATAATTGCTGTTACGTGAAAATTTTACTTTTTGAGCCAAGGTATATTTGGGATCTTAATTTGAAGGGTTTCTATACCACTTCTTGTCAATAAAAATTACAAATTTCTGTGAAGGTGTATCTTCAATCATTTTAATGTATGATACTAATGTGCATAACTCTGCTGTGAAAACAGAATCATTGTTGGAGAAAGAGAATTGATACATACATAAGATTTTTATCTAGATAAGAGTATTAAAAGTTTGCACACCTCTAAACAAGAAAGGCATCGGTTACTTTGTAGTAGAATAATTTAACTTAGTTTCTTGATATAAACAATGATTATAAACTTGCCTAGAGCTGGGAGCTGGTGACGGTGTAGCAGAAGCTGACTTCTCTGATTCACTGTCTACTTTCACCCACCCCGTGCGGCCTCCTGAGTATGTGATTTTCTCTTCACTGTTTGCCTTCTGTATACCTATTCATTTATAAATAAAAACAAAAATGCACATATATTATAACATATCTATTAGAAATACCTAAATGGCTTGAAAATTGCATATAAAGCTTACTTAGCATTGAAAAATATTGTACATTCCAATAAATGTTTCCAAAGTTGAAACAAACATATTTGAAATCTGAATCAACTCAGGGGGAAATTCAACCAAATTACAAGTGGGTTAAGTTCTGGCCATCAGAAGAAAACCAAGCAGATGTAAGATAGCTGAGTGCAAACAAAGTATGTAATGCCTATTAACTATGTATGTACTACTACCTTTCATATTGCATCTGACAACTGACTTCATTAGTTAAGCCAAATATATTTATAGAATACAGTATAAGCTTTTTATTTGCACACTACCTTTCACCAGTTATTAGTGCAAAAGGACTCATTACTGACTGGTTTTTTATAAGCACTTAACCCTTAAACGCCGAATGGACGTATTAAACGTCAAGTCAAAATCTTCCCGATTTCCGAATGGACGTAACATACGTCGGCTCAAAAAAGTTTTTTTAAAAATTCGCGGAAAAATACTTATAGGCCTACCAGCCAAAAACTTTTGAATCACGCGCCTTGGGGGATGCTGGGAGTTCACGGATCAAGGCGTTGTTTTGTTTACCTTATCGCTCTAAAAAGTATCAGTGACATCTCAAAAATTATTTCGTCACTTTGACATAATTTTTGCACCATTTTAAATTATCCGTTACATGAAGTATTATATATGAAAATGTGCGCAATTTCATTTAGAATACAACAATAAAATACTCATGATTGTAACTTTTATCAGTTTTGAAATATTTCCATATAAATAACGATAAGTGCCAAAATTTCAACCTTCGGTCAAATTTGACTACCAAAATTGTCGAAAACGCAATTGTAAGCTAAAACGCTTATATTGTAGTAATATTCAACTATTTACCTTAATTTTACAACAAATTGGAAGTCTCTAGCACAATAATTCGATTTATGGTGAATTTATGAAAAAACTTTTTCCTTACATCAGCGCGGTAACTCTTCCGAAAAAAATCATACATGCGATTGTGGTAATGTTTGCACCATTTTAAAATTAGCAGTTACTTAAAGTTTTATATATGGAAATGTGCGCAGTTTCATGCACAATACAACTAAAAACAACCCATGGTTGTAGCTTGTATCAGTTTTGAAATATTTTCATATAAAAAATGATAAGTGACAAATTTTCAACCTTCGGTCAATTTTGACTCTACTGAAATGTTCGAAAAACGCATTGTAAGCTAAAACTCTTATATTTTAGTAATATTCAATCATTTACCTTCATTTTGTAACAAATTGGAAGTCTCTAGCACAATATTTCGATTTATGGTGAATTTATGAAAGAAATAACATTTTCCTTATGTCCGCGCGGTAACTCTTCCGAAAAAATCATACGTGCGATTGTGGTAATGTTTGCACCATTTTAAATTAGCCGTTACATAAAGTTTTATATATGAAAATGTGCGCAATTTCATGTAGAATACAACGAAAAATAATTGAAGGTTGTAGCTTTTCTCATTTTGAAATATTTGCATATAAATCACGATAAATAGAAAAAAAAACCACGTTCGGTCAACTTTGACTCTACCGAAATGGTCGAAAAAACACAATTGTAAGCTAAAAACTCTTATGTTTTAGTAATATTCAATCATTTACCTTCATTTTGCAACAAATTGGAAGTCTCTAGCACAATATTTCGATTTATGGTGAATGATTTATGAAAAAAACTTTCCTTCCCTCTGCACGCGGATTCTCCGCCATAAATCTCCGAATTGCGTACATCGAATTCTCGGAAAATTTGCTCCGTTTCATATTAGGCATTTCATAGAGTTTTATATATGAAAATGTGTGCAATTTCATGTAAAATAAAAGGAAAAATATTTGAAGGTTGTAGCTTTTCTCATTTTCGAAATATTTGCATATACTGTAAATCACGATAAATAGAAAAAAACCACGTTCGGTCAACTTTGACTCTACCGAAATGGTCGAAAAACGCAATTGTAAGCTAAAACTCTTACAGTATCGTAATATTCAATCATTTGTATTCATTTTGAAACAAATTGGAAATCTCTAGAACAATATTTAGATTTATGGTGAATTTTTGAAAAAAACATTTTTTTATGTCCGCGCGTCACGAATTCGTACATCATTTTGTGATAATAATTTTCCGGTGTTGCTTTTATTGTTTTACAATGTATTATAAATCAAAATGATTGCAATTTAGTGTACAATACAACGAAAAAAAAATAAACTCGTTAGCTTTTACCGTTTTTTGCACAGCGTGATTTTAATACAATTATGTATGAATTTTTTTTTCGCTACCATATATCGCATTATTTACATATGATAATGATATTATTTTTCATTTCTGATGATTGCATACTAAACTTCAGGCAATGACAAAAAAAGGAGCCAAAAATGAACTCTTAATCTTCAAAACTAAGCGCGCTGTGATTTTTGAAAAAATTATTTTTTCCGCTTCCGCGCTCACTCAAAACCGGCTCTGGCATTCGGGGGAGTTTTTTTTTTTACCGCTTCGGCGTTTAAGGGTTAACCTAAACCAGTAAGTTCAATTAAGCAAAGTTGAATGAGAAAACCTTATACTTCAAGAATGACCGAACGAGTGAAAAATTTTCAAGATTCTATATTCCTATAAAATTCTGGTAAAGGATGCATATTACTAGCATACTTGATATTCTATGTGGATTGAAATAGGAGATTACCAACAAATACTTTGCCTTCATGATTAAGTGTGTAATTGTGTTATCTACACTCAGGGATGTCAACTGGGACCCAGATGTTAAAATAACAATATTAATTGTATTTTAATTTTATGAAATTTCTTATAAAAACAAGTTATTTCATGGTGAATAGTTCAAATGGTTGACAGGAAGTTCACATTATCTTAGCCACACTGGGTAGTTCTCACCTATACTATTTCCAACCACTCTAGTTGTTTTAGGAGTTTCCTCCCACACTACCAGTTGTACTTTGTTGGGAGTGACCGTGTTTGTTCCTGTTATATAATTCTCATCCTTGGGAGCAATAGCAATCTTAGTTTGATCCTCCTCTCCAATAACGCTTTGTGCCAATTCGTGTTAAATCAAATTTTTCACGTTTTTTTTACATTTTAAAATATTTTCTAGCTTGCGTTAAATAAAAAACGTGTCAATTGAGAGGTGACTGTAAATGGTTAACTTAAAAACAGTTACAGTAACTATTAAGTAGAGACATATACATTCTTGTACATATATAACTTCACCCTTTATTCATGGGATGCCATTTTCTTTTTTTTCATCAGAATAATAGACGTTTTCTTTGTGTCAATAGATAAACTTCATAAGTCAGTCTTGAAATAAAAAATAAAGAAAACATGTATCTACTTAAAGGTTTCCAGAGGGTGAAATAGATTACACAAAATTTCCATACTGATTTTACACATAAAAGCATGAAAACTTATACTAATTGTAGAAATTAAACAAAGTTTCTGAAGGGATATCATCTTTGAAAAGTCCAGTAACTTTGTGAATGGGTATTTATCTTGCAAAACTATATTCACCAACTGTAGGTGCTGCAAGTTATACCTTTGCATCATATTTATGCATGTACAAAAATAAAAATAAATTTTTAATAAAGATTTTACAAATAAAAGCTTTAAAACTTATATAATTACATAATAAATTAAGCATAAATACTTTTGTAGGGTTTTGCAGTATGGAGGATTCGCAAATGTGCAGTGTGGAGGATTCGCAAATGTCCGCACTATGATAATTAGTGGCCCCATATTTTGCAAATAGTTAATCTGCAAATACTTAAACCCTTAATAAAAATGCTTAGAATTGCCTATTTTGGTAGTTCAAACCCAAGAAAAATGCTCTAAAAATGCTTATACCTGACTATTTTAATACTTTTATCACAAAAAGGGCATTTAGTCATAAAATTGATAAGAAAATACAGTAATCAGTGAATTTTTCTCAGTGGAAAATATTGTGAATAGTAGAATTTCTTGTGTATTTGGTCAACAGAAAAACCAACAAATAGGCGAGTACGTGAATCTTGAGAATGCGAATATGGGGTGGGGGTGGGGGGTCCACTGTATTACTTAAGAGAAATGCTGCATTTGGCTATTTGCCAAATAATATTCTCACCACATTAATAATATATAAATTTCCTTTATTTTTTTCTTTTATGTAAATAAAAGGACTTTTGCTTCACACACTTTGTACTTTAAAATAATCTAACAATCCTATATTATCTAAATTAATATAGATTTTTTATTCCCATACTCATCATTTTCCTAAACCCGAATTCAACCTCTACGTGACCCAAGGGCAGCTAAGCTTGGACGTGAATCCTTTAGAAAACTGGCAACATAGCTCAAAATCTGTACCATGTTTAATAAAGGAAAAAAAATTGATGTTTACACCATTACCCAGTGTAATGTTATGAAGTTTTAATATGATAAAAAGAATATCATGCAATGATTATTTTAGGATTTTTTAGGTCTGAAATGCTTTACAATAATAAATAAATGATAGAGAAAGTTTGATTTGGCAGCCACTTCCTACCTTTGACCTGTTTTCAACTTGAACAGTTTTATTGCAAAGATATAATCAAGTTTACAGAAGGTACGAACACTTTTGCTAACATGAACATTAAACTTGATATTACGAGAGGAGCTTTCTTTGTGCATGTTTATGATGATGACATTGTTTTGATGGCAGAAACTAGAGATGAGCTAAAGAGAAACATTGATTTGTGGAGATATACTCGTATGTTAGAGAGTAGAGGGATGAAGATAAGTTACACAAGACTGAATATATTGAAAATAGGATGCATGACAACCAGCAAGCTATGATTAAGCTGGGAAAAGTGAGCAACATGTGTTTAAGCATCTAGGCTTAATAACAGATGCGGAGAGTGACATGGATAAAGAGGCTAACCACTGAATTCAAGACAGGTGGAATAACTGGAAGGTGCTATCAATCATACTCTGGAACAAGTGTCCCTGTAAAGCTAAAGGGCAATGTACATAAGGTCAGTGGCGTTCCTGAGGGGGGGAGGAGAGTGGGGCTGTTTGAAATTGCCTCCCAGGCCCCAAAGTGAAGGGGACTCCAAAATGTGAAATTTAACCATTGCTGCTATGACAGGACACGCTAAATCCAGTGGCCCTAAAATAGTCAAAGGCCCCATTTATATTTGGACTCGAAAATTTGGGGCCAAATAAGGGGGCCCAATTCCCAATTTTGTGAACAAAAATGTAACAAAAATGCTATGTAAAAGAAATAGGGCTCTCCAGGGGGCCCTCCCAATCATAGAGCCCATATAGACCTTCTCATCAATCAGAGGAGGGTGGATAACGTTGATTGGGGTAAGGGCAGGGCTGATCTAAGGGAATTAATTACTGCTTATAGGGGTCCTAATTATTCTCTGAGGTCTCCCATAACGGCCCCATTTGGCTAGATAATATACATTCACATGATTCAATAAATCTGGCCTTCTGCTTAACCCACCCCTGGGTAATGAGATTTGGGCAAAAGGTGTCAGTGTCAAGTGTGGGAGAGGGAGAGAATCAGGAATAATATATAGCTAAGTCTGAAATCTGCATTTACAAGTCAAGTACCTTTAAAATGATCCTACAATTGCTCATATTCTAGATAATTTCCCAGGGGGCTTACAGCACCCCTCCCGAACTCCCCGGCTGCTTTGGCTTACTTCGCTTGCCTCCCACCCTATAAGAGGGGCCCCAAATGGGACTGTGCCCCTGCATAAGGTGGTGATAAGACATATGCTGTATGAGCTACAAGTGGCACCACTTCAGAAAATAGAACAAAATTTGGATGTTCAAATGGATGAATACAGTAATGCAAAGAGATAAGATAAGAGAGTATATAAGAATCAAGATTCAGATGATATGTGCATTTGATGAGGAGGTAAAGCAGTAAGCAACATGTTGAAATATAGATGGAAATACAAGTGTGCTTAAGACATGGAGGATACCTAAGAGAAGACAAAGGTACTGCATTTAATAAAACGAGGGACAAAGAAATAGATGAAAGGAGGAAACAAGATTGAAAACCCTGAAAGAGGCTCATTAAAAACAGCAACCCCAACTGCGGATTAAGCCGAGATGAAGGTTTAGAATATAAAGGACACAAATAAAAAAATTAAAAGAGAATACTTACGTTTCTTCTTCTCCCACAAGTTCTTTTTCTGAAAATAATAATAAAGCTAATTAGAATTTTGTTTAACTTGTAAAAAAAAATAACTTACAATAGTGTTTACAAATATGGTAAAGGCACATTTACCTGCTATCTACCCATAAAAATTAAACCCAATACTCTATAAAGCTATTAAACCCTTTAAAAGTACTCAACCCATTAATTAATTCAATGTTTTTCCACACAATGCCCTACCTGTCCACTCTTATGTGCTTACAGTGGCAGACATTATAACCATTTGAGATTCCTGGGGGTTAAAAACTCATTTGAAGATTATTATTATCAATTAATTAAGTGGTCCAACCAGGCCACTGAGCGCAATTTTCTTTTAACTGCTCTCAATAGTATTTTTTCACAATATGATACTAGTTTTTTACTCCTTTTGAAGATGAATAAATGCACTTTTTTGTATGTTTATCTCACTTTCAAGCTAAATGACTGATTTCTCTTGTATGTTTAATATCAAATTATGCATCAAAGTTTGCCAAGACCTTATTCTATTACAAAAATATAATTTTTGTATATGTGACATACCCAGTAATTATGTTGCTGATTCCACATATTCTAATCCAAAGCAATAAGTCATGTAATGAATGTGAAATAGAAAAGTTGCTAGCAATGAAAAAACATACTTGTCATTCCTATCCGTTTAGCGAGGTATGCAGATGAATACTGCCTCTGGTTGGTGCTCATTTTAACTCGTAGTTGTGTGGCGGTAGCGTCAAGGGTCGCCTCCTACTTAGGGGAACTTTGCAACAAGGGGAATGCTCTTATGGCTAGCAAAGTATGGTAGGTACTTGCACTTGCCTGGGCGCTGCACCAAAATAAAACAACCAGAAAACATTGACACCTATACTGAAATAAAGTCATGAGCCATCCACTGAGAGTGGTGGGTGCTCCAGGTACACTGTTCACCCTGACTCTCCAAATTCAATACCTTACAGAAAAGGTGAAGAGATGATAGGGGAAATTCCTGTGCCTCCTGCGATGCCATGCCAGTCAATTAAAAATGATCTTAAGGTATTGAAAAATCTCTAAATCTTTAAGGTTATACAAAAAAATATAAGAAGCGAAGATCGTTTACACCTCTGGTAGTTAGATAGCAGAATGGGCATTTGGAGCAAAAAAACCTCTGAAAACTAAGGAGGAAGAAGCTGCTCTTATATCCTAAGCTTAGCTTCAAACAAGGCCAAGAAACTCCACAACACTGGGTGTGTCTCAAACATGAAGTCCATACAAAATGGAACTCAACACGTTTTGACAGAGGAAGAGACAGGTTCTTACCTTAACTTCCTACGTTATGGATGGTCCTCCAAATCTTGTTGCAATGGAGGGTGGAAGTCTTTAGCTGTGTAAACAAACAGGGATGTACTGCCTGACAAACCAATTCTTGTCACTGCAAAGGTTTGTTCAGGGAGGAACACTTCTCTTTACACTGGAAGCAGAGCTATCAAGGAACGGGAAGTATTCTCACAATCACTCCAATCTGGTGTTAACAACTAGTAGTTGAACACTATATGAATTAGAAAAATATATAGAAGGCAAAAAAACTCTGTATTTGTCTGAAAAATCATTCTGAATCATCGCAGTGGCCTATGGTTCAACTGCAAAGAAGCAGAACATTTAAGAGACTTCTGTTGTACTATGGGGTAAACAGAAAGATGATAATGAATCTAATGAGACATATCTCTGTCTGATGATTCTTGCAATGGTAAATGAGGAGCACAAAACAGGAACCATAAGCAAGAATCCAAAGCCAACCAGGTACATAGTCTGTGATAGCCATGCAGAGATTTGAATTAGGATTTGACCCTCGATGGAGGAGAAACGATAACAGAGAGAAGACAGTACTCTGCCCTCACTCGACTCTGTAGGCTGAGTTGCCTGGTAGTACATTACCTCTTACAATGCGCTCATCTTATAGAGCTATCAAGTGCACAACACATACACCAAAACACCTGCATGTTAACCAAAACAAGAGGGAAAGCAATCCTCTTGTTTGGTGATAATGCCCACCCCTGTGGTGTTGTTGCCAACCAATACCACTAGACGTCTGAAAGTCAAAACCAGAAACTCTTGGAAGGCCTGAAAGGCTGTCTTGAGTTTCAGGTTCATTTAGAGAAGTTACTATTTGTCTCGGTCACAAACTAAAGGAACTAACTTACATGAATGCGCTTACTACTCGGATGGTGCAACTGATAACAGATGCCTGTTGCAAGGAGAATATGTACACAAGTATATTCGTAGGCTCCTGTTCATCGAGCACCAGCCTAATTCTTCTTCACTATGAAAGACCAAAAAATAAGGACTGGAAGCAGACTTCATTCATTCTCTAATGAAAGAGAGCAAACAAAAAGCTATCCCAAAGGGTGGTTTCTACACCGATAACAAGACACCGAAGATGACTAGTTCATGCCGAACTGGTTGTTCCCAAAACAGGAATGCTAGAGGTGGAGCTTGAACTACTTAGTGGTAACCATCCTGAACAAATGAATGTAAGTCCGGTGAGATCCTAGAATCGAACCAGGAACATCGGCTCTCGCATCAGCTGAAAACTTTTGAATCACACGCCTTGGGGGATGCTGGGAGTTCACGGATCAAGGTGTTGTTTTGTTTACAATTGTTACCCAGGCGCGCAAGCGCGAATTTCTTTCTTATCACACTAAAAAGTATCAGTGACACATCTCAAAAATTATTTCGTCACTTTGACATAATTTTTCCACCATTTTCAATTAGCCATTACATAAAGTTTTATATATGGAAATGTGCGCAATTTCATGTAGAATACAACACAAAATACTCATGATTGTAGCTTTTATCAGTTTTGAAATATTTTCATATAAATAACGATAAGTGCCAAAATTTCAACCTTCGGTCAACTTTGACTCAACCGAAATGGTCGAAAAATGCTATTGTAAGCTAAAACTCTTACATTCTAGTAATATTCCATCATTTACCTTCATTTTGCAACATATTGGACGTCTCTAGCACAATATTTCGATATATGGTGAATTTATGAAAAAAACTTTTTTCTTACGGCCGCACATTTTCATATATAATACTCCATGTATCGGATAATTTAAAATGGTGCAAAAATTATGTCAAAGTGATGAAATAATTTCTGAGATGTGTCACCGATACTTTTTAGTGCGATAAGAAAGAAATTCGCGCTTGCGCGCCTGCATAGCGATTGTAAACAAAAGAACGCCTTGATCCGTGAACTCCCAGCATCGCCCAAGGCGCGTGATTCAAAAGTTTTCGGCTGGTAGGCCTATAAGTATTTTTCCGCGAATTTAAAAAAAAACTTTTTTGAGTCGACGTATGATACGTCCAATCGGCATACCGGAGACATTTTGACTCGACGTTTAATACGTCCAATCGGCGTAAGAGGGTTAATCTTGTAAACTAAGCGCGCTGTGAGTTTTTGAAAAAAATATTTTTTCCGCTTCCGCGCTCACTCTGAGACCACCCAGGCATATGGGAGATGATTTTTAATATACCACGAGGCGTTTAAGGGTTAAGCATAACAAGTAACTCTTCTTGTCAGGAGACAACTCTTCTTGAATCCAATGACTACTGAGCACCACTCACTAAGAAGCTTTTCCAGTAGCGTTCAGTCAAAACCTAAGAATGAATCACAAGTTTGACCAAGGGGGAACAACCCCAATGGACTACCTTTATCAGCCAGCATGTCTTCTCCCCAGTGCAGAAGAGTAGGACAGTGACTTCAGGACTAGGATATCTGAGGGACCAGATAACCAACTCCTTACTACACATCTATAAGGATGCCTTTTCAGTGACTATCTACTGATACCTGGGAATAGCTACAGGTTTGACTGAAGAAGCAACGACCGGGGGCCACCCCCTTCAGACTTCCTTCAACAACCAGTATGTCTTCTCCCCGCCGTGGAGGAGCAGGACAGTGACTCTAAGTCTACGAGATCTGAGGGGCCAGATAGTCACCTCCTCCATCACACATCTAGAAAGATGCCTTTCTAATAGCTGTCTGTTGATACCTGGGACTGACAACATGATTGACTGAGGGGGCGAATACCTGTATTCAACCCCCAACCTCCCTTGGACCTCCATTATGCCTTCTCCCTGGTGCGGGGGAGTGGGACAGTGACCTTTGTCTAGGAGACTCGAGGGACAAGTAGTCACCTCCTCCACTGCACAACACTTCACTGTTACATTGATAAATTCATAACTGAAATAAAATGCTGGCAAAGGCATGGGAAGGAAGCGTTGGAGCCAGGCGCAAGAGTAAATGACTAATATAGGAGGGATAACAGGAGAGAGCTTTGGGAGGCATGAGTCGGTAGGTGAAAGACAGACACTGGGTGCTAGGCAGGTGTAAGCGCCCAAAACACTGGGCGCTCAGCAGCCATAGGCACCCAAAAAACTGTTGCCTGATTGATTGATTGATTTATAGATTTTAGGCATAATGCCAAGCACTGGGTCAACTAAGGCCATTCAGCGCTGAAACGGAAATTGACAGTGAAAAGGTTTGAAAGGTGTAACAGGAGGAAAGCCTCGCAGTTGCACTATGAATCAATTGTTAGGAAAGGGCAGAGAGTAAGATGGAAGAAAGATAATATGAGAGGAGGTACAGTAAAAGGAATCAAAGTAGTTGCAGCTAGGGGCCGAAGGGAAGCTGCAAAGTAGTATGTTAAGTAATGGCTACATTGCAATGCATGAGGTGCATTGATGGGACTAATCCCTACAGGGCCATTGCTGCCTGAAACACTGGACACTCGGCAGCCATTGGGGAACAAAACATTGGATGCTCGGCAGCCAATGGCACCTGAAATACTATGCGGCCAGAGGTGCACGTGCGTCAAGATGGGCGGCGAGATGCCGGCGCCTCTGGTAATCTAGTTACTGATCATTTTATGAAAATAATTGATTATTAATTGATTATTAACTACTTTATATATCTTTATAAGAAATTCTAGCATCTAGGCATGAAGGTATGCTAAAATTGTATGAATAACATGAGCATTTCATATATTCAGACACTCTGATTTAAAATCACACAAATGTACGTGTACATTTTTTTATTAAAGTATCAAAACAAACCCAGCTCTCATATTGTAAATTACTGTGATTCTATTCTATAATTAGCTAGAAATGAATAAAACAAATATTTACAACTAGTATATGAAATGGCATTTCATATATCAAGATATGTACGTATTTTAAAATTATGTAAATGTATATGTTTACCTTCTAAAATAAGAAATTAAAATCAACAAGAAGTTTTCATATCAGTCTCAGAGCAAATCAGACTCTAATATCCAA